>NC_090446.1:1554514754-1554839228 GCF_031143425.1 Pleurodeles waltl
CCACGCAAACCAGGCAGCGCCAGTCTGATTGCGCCGTCTAACGCCATTCCATAAATACGGCGCCCGCATGGCGCTTCAGAATGGCGTTAGACGGCGCAAAACTTTTTGACGCTAAACTGCGTTAGCGCAGTTTAGCGTCAAAAAGTATAAATATGGGCCTAAACTTGTCCAGCTAGAAGCACTGACGCTAGCATTACACTTACCTCTGCTCTGAACATCTTAGGTTTATGGTCGTTGAACGTGTCCAGCTAGAAGCACTGACGCTAGCATTACACTCACCTCTGCTCTGAACGTCCTGGGTTTATGGTCATTGAACGTGTCCAGCTAGAAGCAACAACGCTAACATTACACTTACCTCTGCTCTGAACATCTTAGGTTTATGGTCATTGAACGTGTCCAGCTAGAAGCACCGACGCTAGCATTACACTTACCTCTGCTCTGAACGTCCTGGGTTTATGGTCATTGAACGTGTCCAGCTAGAAGCACAGATGCTAGCATTACACTCACCTCTGCTCTGAATGTCCAAGTTTTATGGTCATTGAACGTGTCCAGCTAGAAGCACCGATGTTAGCTTTACACTTACCTCTGCTCTGAACGTCCCGGGTTTATGGTCATTAAACTTGTCCAGCTAGAAGCACTGACGCTAGCATTACACTTACCTCTGCCCTGAACATCTTAGGTTTATGGACATTGAACGTGTCCAGCTAGAAGCACTGACGCTAGCATTACACTTACCTCTGCTCTGAACATCTTAGGTTTATGGTCATTGAACGTGTCCAGCTAGAAGCACTGACGCTAGCATTACACTCACCTCTGCTCTGAACATCCTGGGTTTATGGTCATTGAACGTGTCCAGCTAGAAGAAACAACGCTAGCATTACACTTACCTCTGCTCAGAACATCTTAGGTTTATGGTAATTGAACGTGTCCAGCTAGAAGCACAGATGCTAGCATTACACTCACCGCTGCTCTGAACGTCCTGGATTTATGGTCATTGAACGTGTCCAGCTAGAAGCACTTACGTTAGCATTACACTTACCTCTGCTCTGAACGTCCTGGGTTTATGGTCATTAAACTTGTCCAGCTAGAAGCACCAACGTTAGCATTACACTCACCTCTGCTCTGAACGTCCTGGGTTTATGGTCATTGAACGTGTCCAGCTAGAAGCACAGATGCTAGCATTACACTCACCTCTGCTCTGAACGTCCTGGGTTTATGTCCATTGAACTTGTCCAGCTAGAAGCACTGACGCTAGCATTACACTTACCTCTGCTCTGAATGTCCTGGGTTTATGGTCATTAAACTTGTCCAGCTAGAAGCACTGACGCTAGCATTACACTTACCTCTGCTCTGAACATCTTAGGTTTATGGTCGTTGAACGTGTCCAGCTAGAAGCACAGATGCTAGCATTACACTCACCTCTGCTCTGAACGTCCTGGGTTTATGGTCATTGAACGTGTCCAGCTAGAAGCACTGACGCTAGCATTACACTCACCTCTGCCCTGAACGTCCTGGGTTTATGGTCATTGAACGTGTCCAGCTAGATGCACCAACACAAGCATTACACTTACCTCTGCTCTGAACGTCCTGGGTTTATGGTCATTGAACGTGTCCAGCTAGAAGCACAGATGCTAGCATTACACTTACCTCTGCTCTGAGCGTCCTGGGATTATGGTCATTGAACGTGTGCAGCTAGAAGCACTGACGCTAGCATTACACTTACCTCTGCTCTTAACGTCCTGGGTTTATGGTCATTGAACTTGTCCAGCTAGAAGCACTGAAGCTAGCATTACACTTACCTCTGCTCTGAACGTCCTGGGTTTATGGTCATTGAACGTGTCCAGCTAGAAGCAACAACGCTAACATTACACTTACCTCTGCTCTGAACGTCCTGGGTTTATGGTCATTGAACGTGTCCAGCTAGAAGCACCGACGCTAGCATTACACTTACCTCTGCTCTGAACGTCGTGCGTTTATGGTCATTAAACTTGTCCAGCTAGAAGCACTGACGCTAGCATTAAACTTACCTCTGCTCTGAACATCTTAGGTTTATGGTCGTTGAACGTGTCCAGCTAGAAGCACCGACACAAGCATTACACTTACCTCTGCTCTGAACGTCCTGGGTTTATGGTCATTGAACGTGTCCAGCTAGAAGCACCGACGCTAGCATTACACTTACCTCTGCTCTGAACGTCGTGCGTTTATGGTCATTAAACTTGTCCAGCTAGAAGCACTGACGCTAGCATTACACTTACCTCTGCTCCGAACATCTTAGGTTTATGGTCGTTGAACGTGTCCAGCTAGAAGCACTGACGCTAGCATTACACTCACCTCTGCTCTGAACGTCCTGGGTTTATGGTCATTGAACGTGTCCAGCTAGAAGCAACAACGCTAACATTACACTTACCTCTGCTCTGAACATCTTAGGTTTATGGTCATTGAACGTGTCCAGCTAGAAGCACCGACGCTAGCTTTACACTTACCTCTGCTCTGAACGTCCTGGGTTTATGGTCATTGAACGTGTCCAGCTAGAAGCACAGATGCTAGCATTACACTCACCTCTGCTCTGAATGTCCAAGTTTTATGGTCATTGAACGTGTCCAGCTAGAAGCACCGACGTTAGCTTTACACTTACCTCTGCTCTGAACGTCCCGGGTTTATGGTCATTAAACTTGTCCAGCTAGAAGCACTGACGCTAGCATTACACTTACCTCTGCCCTGAACATCTTAGGTTTATGGACATTGAACGTGACCAGCTAGAAGCACTGACGCTAGCATTACACTTACCTCTGCTCTGAACATCTTAGGTTTATGGTCATTGAAAGTGTCCAGCTAGAAGCACTGACGCTAGCATTACACTCACCTCTGCTCTGAACATCCTGGGTTTATGGTCATTGAACGTGTCCAGCTAGAAGCAACAACGCTAGCATTACACTTACCTCTGCTCTGAACATCTTAGGTTTATGGTAATTGAACGTGTCCAGCTAGAAGCACAGATGCTAGCATTACACTCACCGCTGCTCTGAACGTCCTGGATTTATGGTCATTGAACGTGTCCAGCTAGAAGCACTGATGTTAGCATTACACTTACCTCTGCTCTGAACGTCCTAGGTTTATGGTCATTGAACTTGTCCAGCTAGAAGCACCAACGCTAGCATTACACTTACCTCTGCTCTGAATGTCCCGGGTTTATGGTCATTAAACTTGTCCAGCTAGAAGCACTGACGCTAGCATTACACTTACCTCTGCTCTGAACATCTTAGGTTTATGGTCGTTGAACGTGTCCAGCTAGAAGCACTGACGCTAGCATTACACTCACCTCTGCTCTGAACATCCTGGGTTTATGGTCATTGAACTTGTCCAGCTAGAAGCACCAACGCTAGCATTACACTTACCTCTGCTCTGAATGTCCTGGGTTTATGGTCATTAAACTTGTCCAGCTAGAAGCACCGACGCTAGCATTACACTTACCTCTGCTCTGAATGTCCTGGGTTTATGGTCATTAAACTTGTCCAGCTAGAAGCACCGACACTAGCATAACACTCACCTCTGCTCTGAACGTCCTGGGTTTATGGTCATTGAACGTGTCCAGCTAGAAGCACTGACGCTAGCATTACACTCACCTCTGCCCTGAACGTCCTGGGTTTATGGTCATTGAACGTGTCCAGCTAGACGCACCAACACAAGCATTACACTTACCTCTGCTCTGAACGTCCTGGGTTTATGGTCATTGAACGTGTCTGTAGGAGGCTGGACTGGCTTGTAGTGAGTACCAAGGGGTACTTGCACCTTGCACCAGGCCCAGTTATCCCTTATTAGTGTATAGGGTGTCTAGCAGCTTAGGCTGATAGATAATGGTAGCTTAGCAAAGCAGCTCAGGCTGAACTAGGAGACGTGTGAAGCTACTACAGTACCACTTAGTGTCATATGCACAATATCATAAGAAAACACAATACACAGTTATACTAAAAATAAAGGTACTTTATTTTTATGACAATATGCCAAAGTATCTTAGAGTGTACCCTCAGTGAGAGGATAGGAAATATACACAAGATATATATACACAATAGCAAAAATATGCAGTATAGTCTTAGAAAACAGTGCAAACAATGTATAGTTACAATAGGATGCAATGGGGAAACATAGGGATAGGGGCAACACAAACCATATACTCCAAAAGTGGAATGTGAACCACGAATGGACCCCAAACCTATGTGACCTTGTAGAGGGTCGCTGGGACTATTAGAAAATAGTGAGAGTTAGAAAAATAACCCTCCCCAAGACCCTGAAAAGTGAGTGCAAAGTGCACCAAAGTTCCCCTAAGGACAAAATAGTCGTGTTAGAGGGAGAATGCAAGGAAAACACAAATCAGCAGTGCAACAACGATGGATTCCTGTCTGAAGGTACCTGTGGAACAAGGGGACCAAGTCCAAAAGTCACAAGCAGCTCGGAGATGGGCAGATGCCCAAGAAATGCCAGCGGTTGGTGCAAAGAAGCTCTTACTAGGCTGAAGAACTGTGAATATTGCAGGAACGACAAGGGCTAGAGACTTCCCCTTTGGAGGATGGATCCCCCACGCCTTGGAGAGTCGTGCAGAAGTGTTTTCCCGCCGGATGGACGCCAACAAGCCTTGCTACACGCAAATCGTGCGTTTGGCGTTTTTGGACGCTGCTGGGGCCCAGGAGGGACCAGGAGGTCGCAAATTGGACCTGCAGAGAGAGGGGACGTCGAGCAAGACAAGGAGCCCTCACTGAAGCAGGTAGCACCCGGAGAAGTGCCAGAAACAGGCACTACGAGGATGCGTGAAACGGTGCTCGCCGAAGTTGCACAAAGGAGTCCCACGTCGCCGGAGACCAACTTAGAAAGTCGTGCAATGCAGGTTAGAGTGCCGTGGACCCAGGCTTGGCTGTGCACGAAGGATTTCCGCCGGAAGTGCACAGGGGCCGGAGTAGCTTGCAAAGTCGCGGTTCCCAGCAATGCAGCCCAGCGAGGTGAGGCAAGGACTTACCTCCACCAAACTTGGGCTGAAGAGTCACTGGACTGTGGGGGTCACTTGGACGGTGTCGCTGGATTCGAGGGACCTCGCTCGTCGTGCTGAGAGGAGACCCAAGGGACCGGAGATGCAGCTTTTTGGTGCCTGCGGTTGCAGGGGGAAGATTCCGTCGACCCACGGGAGATTTCTTCGGAGCTTCTGGTGCAGAGAGGAGGCAGGCTACCCCCACAGCATGCACAAGCAGGAAAACAGTCGAGAAGGCGGCAGGATCAGCGTTACAGAGTTGCAGTAGTCGTCTTTGCTACTATGTTGCAGGTTTGCAGGCTTCCAGCGCGGTCAGCGGTCGATTCCTTATCAGAAGGTGAAGAGGGAGATGCAGAGGAACTCGGCTGAGCTCATGCATTCGTTATCTGAAGTTTCCCCAGAGACAGAGACCCTAAATAGCCAGAAAAGAGGGTTTGGCTACCTAGGAGAGAGGAAAGGCTACTAACACCTGAAGGAGCCTATCAGCAGGAGTCTCTGACGTCACCTGGTGGCACTGGCCACTCAGAGCAGTCCAGTGTGCCAGCAGCACCTCTGTTTCCAAGATGGCAGAGGTCTGGAGCACACTGGAGGAGCTCTGGACACCTCCCAGGGGAGGTGCAGGTCAGGGGAGTGGTCACTCCCCTTTCCTTTGTCCAGTTTCGCGCCAGAGCAGGGGCTAAGGGGTCCCTGAACCGGTGTAGACTGGCTTATGCAGAATTGGGCACATCTGTGCCCAACAAAGCATTTCCAGAGGCTGGGGGAGGCTACTCCTCCCCTGCCTTCACACCATTTTCCAAAGGGAGAGGGTGTCACACCCTCTCTCAGAGGAAGTTCTTTGTTCTGCCATCCTGGGCCAGGCCTGGCTGGACCCCAGGAGGGCAGCTGCCTGTCTGAGGGGTTGGCAGCAGCAGCAGCTGCAGAGAAACCCCAGGAAGGGCAGTCTGGCAGTACCAGGGTCTGTGCTACAGACCACTGGGATCATGGAATTGTACCAACAATGCCAGGATGGCATAGAGGGGGCAATTCCATGATCATAGACATGTTACATGGCCATATTCGGAGTTACCATGGTGAAGCTACATATAGGTAGTGACCTATATGTAGTGCACGCGTGTAATGGTGTCCCCGCACTCACAAAGTTCAGGGAATTGGCTCTGAACAATGTGGGGGCACCTTGGCTAGTGCCAGGGTGCCCTCACACTAAGTAACTTTGCACCTAACCTTTACCAGGTAAAGGTTAGACATATAGGTGACTTATAAGTTACTTAAGTGCAGTGTAAAATGGCTGTGAAATACCGTGGACGTTATTTCACTCAGGCTGCAGTGGCAGGCCTGTGTAAGAATTGTCAGAGCCCCCTATGGGTGGCAAAAGAAATGCTGCAGCCCATAGGGGTCTCCTGGAACCCCAATACCCTGGGTACCTCAGTACCATATACTAGGGAATTATAAGGGTGTTCCAGTAAGCCAATGTAAATTGGTAAAAATGGTCACTAGCCTGTTAGTGACAATTTAAAAGTAATGAGAGAGCATAACCACTGAGGTTCTGGTTAGCAGAGCCTCAGTGAGACAGTTAGGCACCACACAGGGAACATATACATGCACACCTATGAGCACTGGGGCCCTGTGTGACAGGGTCCCAGTGACACATACAGATAGGCCACAAACCTATGAGCACTGGGGTCCTGACTAGCAGGATCCCAGTGACACATAACAACCATACTGAAATCATGGTGTTTTCACTATGAGCACTGAGGCCTGGCTATCAGGATCCCAGTGAGACAGTGAAAACAGTGACAAACACCCTGACATACACTCACAAACAGGCCAAAAGTGGGGGTAACAAGGCTAGAAAGAGGCTACCTTCTCACACAACCCCCCCCCAAACGAAGGACAATAAGGCTAACCTTGGCCAGTTGAGACTTTATTGTCTAAGTGGTGATAAGTAGAGAGTAGCTCTGCAATAGACTGGTTACTCCCTTTATCATCCACTATATGGTTACTTCCCTGTGGGGATGTAAACCCTCCTGTTTGAAGTTTTTTAGCTAAGCAACAATGTGAAGATGTATTTTCAGAGTTTCTATCAGTAAGTTTTAGTTTAGAGCAGTGGGAATTGTCCACTGAACCTATTTGTAGTGATGGAAATGCCAGACAGGGATGCTGTCTCAGAAAAGCCATAGCTGGGCAAAAACTTTGTCCATATGGCTGGAAGAGAGAACAGGGATGCTGTTTCTCTTGGGTTGGAGCAGGGCAGGGATGCTGTCCTATCAGCTCCACACTAGGGCAGGGATGCTGTCCTAAGTGTTGTGAGGCAGTGCAGGGTTTCTGCACTAAAGTTTCTCTGGGAGGGTTGGAGGGATGCTCCATGTTAACTAAAATGGTGCTCTTTTTCTCACCAATGTTAGTTATCCCACAGAGAGGTACTTCCACCTCAGGGAGTCCAGCTTTGCCAGCTGATGATTCCCTTGGAACAGGTGCCACCCCAGGAGAGGTTTCTCCCACCACAGGAATAGTATCCTGAATGGTAGGGTGGTTAGGGGATACTGTGATACCCTTTTTACCTGTTGATGGAGAGGGGTCCTGAGTTTTCAGGCCTTTTCTCCTTTGCTTTTTCATTTCACTTGAAATGAGAGGGAACAATTCCTCAGGGATGCCCAGCATGGCTGCATGGGCATAAAACTCTACATCAGCCCAACCTGAGGCCTCTAGGTCATTACCTAAGAGACAGTCTACAGGTAAGCTAGGTGATACCACCACCTGCTTAGGGCCAGTAACTCCACCCCAACTAAACTGAATTATAGCTAAGGGAAGAAACTTAGTGGAGTTATGGACATCAATAATCTTATACTGTTGTCCAATGATGTGTTGTTCAGGAGGCACTAGGTTTTCAGTCACCAAAGTGAAACTGGCACCTGTGTCCCTGTAGGCCAAGGCCTCAACACCATTTATTGAAACTGTCTGCCTGTACTTATCCATTGTAAGGGGACAAGCAGCCAGTGTGGCAAGGCCAATGCCACTAGGTGTGACAGAAACTGTCTTGGGACTGATTACATCAGTTTCCACTATGGACCCATAAGTGAACCCAACTACACCCTTTGCTTGACTGTTGCCAGCAGTCCCACCACTAGTACCACTACTGCTAGGGGCACTAGAGCTTGATGTATTAGTGGTGGTAGGCTCAGGGGGTTTACCTGGACAGGACTTATCCCCTGGCCTATGGCCTCTGTTTTTACACACAAAGCACCAAGGCTTTTTAATGTGTGCAGGTTGGGAAGAAGAGGAAGAATTTGTTTTATCCCCACCCTCTGAAGAGTGTTTAAGATTTGAAGTGGGATCTTTGGTTTTACCCTTATCCCCATGCTTATCTTGAGATTTTTCACCATCTTTCTTCTTATTGCCATCTTTGTCACCCCCTGTATGAACTTTTCTGTTCACCCTTGTTCTGACCCATTTGTCTGCCTTCTTTCCCAATTCTTGGGGAGAGGTCAGATCAGAGTCTACCAGGTACTGGTGCAACAAATCAGACACACAATTATTAAGTATATGCTCTCTCAGGATTGTGTTATACAGGCTTTCATAATCAGTAACTTTACTGCCATGTAACCACCCCTCCAAGGCCTTCACTGAATGGTCAATGAAATCAACCCAGTCTTGTGAAGACTCCTTTTTGGTCTCTCTGAACTTTATCCTGTACTGTTCAGTGGTTAAGCCATAACCATCCAGGAGTGCATTCTTAAGAACTGTAAAATTATTGGCATCATTTTCTTTCACAGTAAGGAGCCTATCCCTACCTTTTCCATCAAATGATAGCCATAGGATAGCAGCCCACTGTTTTTGAGGGACATCCTGTACAACACAGGCCCTCTCAAGTGCAGCAAACCACTTGTTAATGTCATCCCCCTCCTTGTAAGGGGGAACTATCTTATGCAGATTCCTGGAATCATGCTCTTTTGCAGGATGACTATGGGGAATACTGCTGCTGCCACCATGGGTTTCTAAACCCAACTTCTGTCTTTCCCTCTCTACTTCTAAAGACTGTCTATCCAAATCCAGCTGTTGCTTCTTGAGCTTCAGTCTGGTTTGCTCCACTCTCAATCTATTGAGCTCCCTTTCTAACAATCTGTCATCAGGGTGGGTGGGAGGGACATTTCTAGATACAGAGGTATGATGGGAATGAACAGAAGGAGACCTGTCCCTTACCAAGGGCACCCTAACAGCTTGGCTACCAGCATAATGTGAGAGCACATCATCAGTATGATGTGATTCAACCTCTGTACCAACTATGCTAGACTGTCTAGTAATGGGCAGGCTGAGAAGTTTCTTTCCTGAACCTTTTCCTGGGGGAGTCCCTGGATCAGATTGAGAACCATTAGCTACTTTTTCTACAGATTGGGCACTTATGGCCTTATCCTGTACTCTAAGCATATTAATTAACAGTTCTAAGGAAGGATTCTTCCCTACACTCAAACCTCTCTCTATGCAGAGACTCCTTGCTCCTTTCCAGCTAAGGTGATCATATGCAAGTTTGGACAGTTCAACTTTTTGGCCTGTGCCAGACATTTTTAGAGAGAGTTAAAGTGATAGACAAAGAGAAAAAAAAGTTTTCAGAACTTTTTAGAAAGACAGAAAAAACTTTTTAAACTTTTAAGAACTTTTTGAAAGTTTAGAAGTACTTTTCAGCACTTAGAAAAGAGTGAAAAGAGGAAATGCAAAACTTTTTGGCTATGTGTATATACACTGACCTTGTTTTGTATATTTTTCTCTTATGAAAAGTACAATGACAAGAGTGGTAAGTAGTCTCAAGCACTTATCCCACCACTGCACAACCAATGTAGGAGGCTGGACTGGCTTGTAGTGAGTACCAAGGGGTACTTGCACCTTGCACCAGGCCCAGTTATCCCTTATTAGTGTATAGGGTGTCTAGCAGCTTAGGCTGATAGATAATGGTAGCTTAGCAAAGCAGCTCAGGCTGAACTAGGAGACGTGTGAAGCTACTACAGTACCACTTAGTGTCATATGCACAATATCATAAGAAAACACAATACACAGTTATACTAAAAATAAAGGTACTTTATTTTTATGACAATATGCCAAAGTATCTTAGAGTGTACCCTCAGTGAGAGGATAGGAAATATACACAAGATATATATACACAATAGCAAAAATATGCAGTATAGTCTTAGAAAACAGTGCAAACAATGTATAGTTACAATAGGATGCAATGGGGAAACATAGGGATAGGGGCAACACAAACCATATACTCCAAAAGTGGAATGTGAACCACGAATGGACCCCAAACCTATGTGACCTTGTAGAGGGTCGCTGGGACTATTAGAAAATAGTGAGAGTTAGAAAAATAACCCTCCCCAAGACCCTGAAAAGTGAGTGCAAAGTGCACCAAAGTTCCCCTAAGGACAAAATAGTCGTGTTAGAGGGAGAATGCAAGGAAAACACAAATCAGCAGTGCAACAACGATGGATTCCTGTCTGAAGGTACCTGTGGAACAAGGGGACCAAGTCCAAAAGTCACAAGCAGCTCGGAGATGGGCAGATGCCCAAGAAATGCCAGCGGTTGGTGCACAGAAGCTCTTACTAGGCTGAAGAACTGTGAATATTGCAGGAACGACAAGGGCTAGAGACTTCCCCTTTGGAGGATGGATCCCCCACGCCTTGGAGAGTCGTGCAGAAGTGTTTTCCCGCCGGATGGACGCCAACAAGCCTTGCTACACGCAAATCGTGCGTTTGGCGTTTTTGGACGCTGCTGGGGCCCAGAAGGGACCAGGAGGTCGCAAATTGGACCTGCAGAGAGAGGGGACGTCGAGCAAGACAAGGAGCCCTCACTGAAGCAGGTAGCACCCGGAGAAGTGCCAGAAACAGGCACTACGAGGATGCGTGAAACGGTGCTCGCCGAAGTTGCACAAAGGAGTCCCACGTCGCCGGAGACCAACTTAGAAAGTCGTGCAATGCAGGTTAGAGTGCCGTGGACCCAGGCTTGGCTGTGCACGAAGGATTTCCGCCGGAAGTGCACAGGGGCCGGAGTAGCTTGCAAAGTCGCGGTTCCCAGCAATGCAGCCCAGCGAGGTGAGGCAAGGACTTACCTCCACCAAACTTGGGCTGAAGAGTCACTGGACTGTGGGGGTCACTTGGACGGTGTCGCTGGATTCGAGGGACCTCGCTCGTCGTGCTGAGAGGAGACCCAAGGGACCGGAGATGCAGCTTTTTGGTGCCTGCGGTTGCAGGGGGAAGATTCCGTCGACCCACGGGAGATTTCTTCGGAGCTTCTGGTGCAGAGAGGAGGCAGGCTACCCCCACAGCATGCACAAGCAGGAAAACAGTCGAGAAGGCGGCAGGATCAGCGTTACAGAGTTGCAGTAGTCGTCTTTGCTACTATGTTGCAGGTTTGCAGGCTTCCAGCGCGGTCAGCGGTCGATTCCTTATCAGAAGGTGAAGAGGGAGATGCAGAGGAACTCGGCTGAGCTCATGCATTCGTTATCTGAAGTTTCCCCAGAGACAGAGACCCTAAATAGCCAGAAAAGAGGGTTTGGCTACCTAGGAGAGAGGAAAGGCTACTAACACCTGAAGGAGCCTATCAGCAGGAGTCTCTGACGTCACCTGGTGGCACTGGCCACTCAGAGCAGTCCAGTGTGCCAGCAGCACCTCTGTTTCCAAGATGGCAGAGGTCTGGAGCACACTGGAGGAGCTCTGGACACCTCCCAGGGGAGGTGCAGGTCAGGGGAGTGGTCACTCCCCTTTCCTTTGTCCAGTTTCGCGCCAGAGCAGGGGCTAAGGGGTCCCTGAACCGGTGTAGACTGGCTTATGCAGAATTGGGCACATCTGTGCCCAACAAAGCATTTCCAGAGGCTGGGGGAGGCTACTCCTCCCCTGCCTTCACACCATTTTCCAAAGGGAGAGGGTGTCACACCCTCTCTCAGAGGAAGTTCTTTGTTCTGCCATCCTGGGCCAGGCCTGGCTGGACCCCAGGAGGGCAGCTGCCTGTCTGAGGGGTTGGCAGCAGCAGCAGCTGCAGAGAAACCCCAGGAAGGGCAGTCTGGCAGTACCAGGGTCTGTGCTACAGACCACTGGGATCATGGAATTGTACCAACAATGCCAGGATGGCATAGAGGGGGCAATTCCATGATCATAGACATGTTACATGGCCATATTCGGAGTTACCATGGTGAAGCTACATATAGGTAGTGACCTATATGTAGTGCACGCGTGTAATGGTGTCCCCGCACTCACAAAGTTCAGGGAATTGGCTCTGAACAATGTGGGGGCACCTTGGCTAGTGCCAGGGTGCCCTCACACTAAGTAACTTTGCACCTAACCTTTACCAGGTAAAGGTTAGACATATAGGTGACTTATAAGTTACTTAAGTGCAGTGTAAAATGGCTGTGAAATACCGTGGACGTTATTTCACTCAGGCTGCAGTGGCAGGCCTGTGTAAGAATTGTCAGAGCCCCCTATGGGTGGCAAAAGAAATGCTGCAGCCCATAGGGGTCTCCTGGAACCCCAATACCCTGGGTACCTCAGTACCATATACTAGGGAATTATAAGGGTGTTCCAGTAAGCCAATGTAAATTGGTAAAAATGGTCACTAGCCTGTTAGTGACAATTTAAAAGTAATGAGAGAGCATAACCACTGAGGTTCTGGTTAGCAGAGCCTCAGTGAGACAGTTAGGCACCACACAGGGAACATATACATGCACACCTATGAGCACTGGGGCCCTGTGTGACAGGGTCCCAGTGACACATACATATAGGCCACAAACCTATGAGCACTGGGGTCCTGACTAGCAGGATCCCAGTGACACATAACAACCATACTGAAATCATGGTGTTTTCACTATGAGCACTGAGGCCTGGCTATCAGGATCCCAGTGAGACAGTGAAAACAGTGACAAACACCCTGACATACACTCACAAACAGGCCAAAAGTGGGGGTAACAAGGCTAGAAAGAGGCTACCTTCTCACAGTGTCCAGCTAGAAGCACAGATGCTAGCATTACACTTACCTCTGCTCTGAGCGTCCTGGGATTATGGTCATTGAACGTGTGCAGCTAGAAGCACTGACGCTAGCATTACACTTACCTCTTGTAGGAAAGTACCATCTTGCCTGGCATGTTACCCCCCATTTTTCACTGTATATATGTTGTTTTAGTTGTATGTGTCACTGGGACCCTGGTAACCCAGGGCCCCAGTGCTCATAAGTGTGCCTGTATGTGTTACCTGTGTAGTGACTAACTGTCTCACTGAGGCTCTGCTAATCAGAACCTCAGTGGTTATGCTCTCTCATTTCTTTCCAAATTGTCACTGACAGGCTAGTGACCATTTTTACCAATTTACATTGGCTTACTGGAACACCCTTATAATCCCCTAGTATATGGTACTGAGGTTCCCAGGGTATTGGGGTTCCAGGAGATCCCTATGGGCTGCAGCATTTCTTTTGCCACCCATAGGGAGCTCTGACAATTCTTACACAGGCCTGCCACTGCAGCCTGAGTGAAATAACGTCCACGTTATTTCACAGCCATTTTACACTGCACTTAAGTAACTTATAAGTCACCTATATGTCTAACCTTTACCTGGTAAAGGTTAGGTGCAAAGTTACTTAGTGTGAGGGCACCCTGGCACTAGCCAAGGTGCCCCCACATTGTTCAGAGCCAATTCACTGAACTTTGTGAGTGCGGGGACACCATTACACGCGTGCACTACATATAGGTCACTACCTATATGTAGCTTCACCATGGTAACTCCGAATATGGCCATGTAACATGTCTATGATCATGGAATTGCCCCCTCTATGCCATCCTGGCATTGTTGGTACAATTCCATGATCCCAGTGGTCTGTAGCACAGACCCTGGTACTGCCAGACTGCCCTTCCTGGGGTTTCTCTGCAGCTGCTGCCAACCCCTCAGACAGGCATCTGCCCTCCTGGGGTCCAGCCAGGCCTGGCCCAGGATGGCAGAACAAAGAACTTCCTCTGAGAGAGGGTGTGACACCCTCTCCCTTTGGAAAATGGTGTGAAGGCAGGGGAGGAGTAGCCTCCCCCAGCCTCTGGAAATGCTTTGTTGGGCACAGATGTGCCCAATTCTGCATAAGCCAGTCTACACCGGTTCAGGGACCCCTTAGCCCCTGCTCTGGCGCGAAACTGGACAAAGGAAAGGGGAGTGACCACTCCCCTGACCTGCACCTCCCCTGGGAGGTGTCCAGAGCTCCTCCAGTGTGCTCCAGACCTCTGCCATCTTGGAAACAGAGGTGCTGCTGGCACACTGGACTGCTCTGAGTGGCCAGTGCCACCAGGTGACGTCAGAGACTCCTTGTGATAGGCTCCTTCAGGTGTTAGTAGCCTTTCCTCTCTCCTAGGTAGCCAAACCCTCTTTTCTGGCTATTTAGGGTCTCTGTCTCTGGGGAAACTTTAGATAACGAATGCATGAGCTCAGCCGAGTTCCTCTGCATCTCCCTCTTCACCTTCTGATAAGGAATCGACCGCTGACCGCGCTGGAAGCCTGCAAACCTGCAACATAGTAACAAAGACAACTACTGCAACTCTGTAACGCTGATCCTGCCGCCTTCTCGACTGTTTTCCTGCTTGTGCATGCTGTGGGGGTAGTCTGCCTCCTCTCTGCACCAGAAGCTCCGAAGAAATCTCCAGTGGGTCGACGGAATTTTCCCCCTGCAACCGCAGGCACCAAAAAGCTGCATCTCCGGTCCCTTGGGTCTCCTCTCAGCACGACGAGCGAGGTCCCTCGAATCCAGCGACACCGTCCAAGTTACCCCCACAGTCCAGTGACTCTTCAGCCCAAGTTTGGTGGAGGTAAGTCCTTGCCTCACCTCGCTGGGCTGCATTGCTGGGAACCGCGACTTTGCAAGCTTCTCCGGCCCCTGTGCACTTCCGGCGGAAATCCTCTGTGCACAGCCAAGCCTGGGTCCACGGCACTCTAACCTGCATTGCACGACTTTCTAAGTTGGTCTCCGGCGACGTGGGACTCCTTTGTGCAACTTCGGCGAGCACCGTTTCACGCATCCTCGTAGTGCCTGTTTCTGGCACTTCTCCGGGTGCTACCTGCTTCAGTGAGGGCTCTTTGTCTTGCTCGACGTCCCCTCTCTCTGCAGGTCCAATTTGCGACCTCCTGGTCCCTCCTGGGCCCCAGCAGCGTCCAAATACGCCAAACGCACGATTTGCGTGTAGCAAGGCTTGTTGGCGTCCATCCGGCGGGAAAGCACTTCTGCACGACTCTCCAAGGCGTGGGGGATCCATCCTCCAAAGGGGAAGTCTCTAGCCCTTGTCGTTCCTGCAGTATTCACAGTTCTTCAGCCTAGTAAGAGCTTCTTTGCACCAACCGCTGGCATTTCTTGGGCATCTGCCCATCTCCGAGCTGCTTGTGACTTTTGGACTTGGTCCCCTTGTTCCACAGGTACCTTCAGACAGGAATCCATCGTTGTTGCATTGCTGATTTGTGTTTTCCTTGCATTCTCCCTCTAACACGACTATTTTGTCCTTAGGGGAACTTTGGTGCACTTTGCACTCACTTTTCAGGGTCTTGGGGTGGGTTATTTTGCTAACTCTCACTATTTTCTAATAGTCCCAGCGACCCTCTACAAGGTCACATAGGTTTGGGGTCCATTCGTGGTTCGCATTCCACTTCTGGAGTATATGGTTTGTGTTGCCCCTATCCCTATGTTTCCCCATTGCATCCTATTGTAACTATACATTGTTTGCACTGTTTTCTAAGACTATACTGCATATTTTTGCTATTGTGTATATATATCTTGTGTATATTTCCTATCCTCTCACTGAGGGTACACTCTAAGATACTTTGGCATATTGTCATAAAAATAAAGTACCTTTATTTTTAGTATAACTGTGTATTGTGTTTTCTTATGATATTGTGCATATGACACTAAGTGGTACTGTAGTAGCTTCACACGTCTCCTAGTTCAGCCTGAGCTGCTCTGCTAAGCTACCATTATCTATCAGCCTAAGCTGCTAGACACCCTATACACTAATAAGGGAAAACTGGGCCTGGTGCAAGGTGCAAGTACCCCTTGGTACTCACTACAAGCCAGTCCAGCCTCCTACATTGGTTGTGCAGTGGTGGGATAAGTGCTTGAGACTACTTACCACTCTTGTCATTGTACTTTTCATAAGAGAAAAATATACAAAACAAGGTCAGTGTATATACACATAGCCAAAAAGTTTTGCATTTCCTCTTTTCACTCTTTTCTAAGTGCTGAAAAGTACTTCTAAACTTTCAAAAAGTTCTTAAAAAGTTTAAAAAGTTTTTTCTGTCTTTCCAAAAAGTTCTGAAAACTTTTTTCTCTTTGTCTATCACTTTAACTCTCTCTAAAAATGTCTGGCACAGGCCAAAAAGTTGAACTGTCCAAACTTGCATATGATCACCTTAGCTGGAAAGGAGCAAGGAGTCTCTGCATAGAGAGAGGTTTGAGTGTAGGGAAGAATCCTTCCTTAGAACTGTTAATTAATATGCTTAGAGTACAGGATAAGGCCATAAGTGCCCAATCTGTAGAAAAAGTAGCTAATGGTTCTCAATCTGATCCAGGGACTCCCCCAGGAAAAGGTTCTGGAAAGAAAATTCTCAGCCTGCCCATTACTAGACAGTCTAGCATAGTTGGTACAGAGGTTGAATCACATCATACTGATGATGTGCTCTCACATTATACTGGTAGCCAAGCTGTTAGGGTGCCCTCTGTAAGGGACAGGTCTCCTTCTGTTCATTCCCATCATACCTCTGTATCTAGAAATGTCCCTCCCACCCACCCTGATGACAGATTGTTGGAAAGGGAGCTCAATAGATTGAGAGTGGAGCAAACCAGACTGAAGCTCAAGAAGCAACAGCTGGATTTGGATAGACAGTCTTTAGAAATAGAGAGGGAAAGACAGAAAATGGGTTTAGATACCCATGGTGGCAGCAGCAGTATTCCCCATAGTCATCCTGCAAAAGAGCATGATTCCAGGAATCTGCATAAGATAGTTCCCCCTTACAAGGAGGGGGATGACATTAACAAGTGGTTTGCTGCACTTGAGAGGGCCTGTGCTGTACAGGATGTCCCTCAAAGGCAGTGGGCTGCTATCCTATGGCTATCATTTACTGGAAAAGGTAGGGATAGGCTCCTTACTGTAAAAGAAAATGATGCTAACAATTTCCAAGTTCTTAAGAATGCACTCCTGGATGGTTATGGCTTAACCACTGAACAGTACAGGATCAAGTTCAGAGATACCAAAAAGGAGTCTTCACAAGACTGGGTTGATTTCATTGACCAGGCAGTGAAGGCCTTGGAGGGGTGGTTACATGGCAGTAAAGTTACTGATTATGACAGCCTGTATAACTTAATCCTGAGAGAGCATATTCTTAATAATTGTGTGTCTGATTTGTTGCACCAGTACTTGGTGGACTCTGATCTGACCTCTCCCCAAGAATTGGGAAAGAAGGCAGACAAATGGGTCAGAACAAGAGTGAACAGAAAAGTTCATACAGGGGGTGACAAAGATGGCAACAAAAAGAAGGATGGGAAGTCTTCTGACAAGGGTGGGGACAAATCTAAAAATGAGTCTTCATCAGGCCCACAAAAACACTCTGGTGGGGGTGGTGGGCCCAAACCCTCCTTTAATCAGAACAAGGAAAAGAAACCATGGTGCTATTTATGTAAGATAAAAGGCCATTGGACAACAGATCCCAGTTGTCCAAAGAAAGGCACCACAGCTCCTACCACTACAACCCCTACTGCTACACCTAGTGTCCCTACTAATAGCAGTGGTGGTGGGAGCAAACCTACTAATAGCCAATCCAAGGGAGTAGCTGGGCTCACTTTTGGTAATTTAGTTGGGGTTGGTCTGATTAGGGAGACCACAGAGGCTACTTTAGTCTCTGAAGGGGCTATTGACTTAGCCACTTTGGTTGCTTGCCCCCATAACTTGGAGAAGTACAAGCAACTAACCCTAATAAATGGTGTTGAGGTCCAGGCCTACAGGGACACAGGTGCCAGTGTCACAATGGTGATTGAGAAACTGGTGCACCCTGAACAACACATACTTGGACACCAGTACCAAGTAACCGATGCTCACAACATAACACAAAGCCACCCCATGGCTGTTGTAAATCTCAACTGGGGGGGGGTATCTGGTCCAAAGAAAGTTGTGGTAGCTTCAGATTTACCTGTAGACTGTCTATTAGGGAACGATTTGGAGACATCAGCTTGGTCAGATGTGGAGTTGGAGGCCCATGCAGCAATGCTGGGCATCCCAGGGCATATTTTTGCTTTGACAAGGGCTCAGGCCAAAAAGCAAAAAGGACAGGGAAGCTTGGATCCTGGAACAATGGACCAAGTGCTCCCTAAAGCTAGGGCTAGTAGAAGCAAACCACTTCCTACTATCCCTCCCTCTACAGTGGATTCTAATTCTGAGGAAGAAGAATTCCCTCCCTGTGCAGAACCTACACCAGAGGAGCTGGAAGCAGACACTGCTGAGCTTTTGGGTGAAGGGGGGCCTGCCAGAGAGGAGCTGAGTGTGGCACAGCAAACCTGTCCCACATTAGAGGGTCTCAGACAGCAAGCTGTCAAACAGGCTAATGGGGATGTCAGTGACTCACACAGAGTTTACTGGGAGGACAACCTCTTGTACACTGAGCATAGGGATCCTAAACCTGGAGCTGCCAGGAGATTAGTGATTCCTCAGGAGTACAGAAAGTTCCTCCTAACACTGGCACATGACATTCCCTTAGCTGGGCACCTGGGTCAAATGAAAACTTGGGACAGATTGGTACCACTGTTTCATTGGCCTAGGATGTCTGAGGACACAAAAGAATTTTGTAAGTCCTGTGAAACCTGTCAAGCCAGTGGCAAGACAGGTGGCACTCCAAAGGCACCCCTTATCCCACTGCCTGTGGTTGGGGTTCCCTTTGAAAGGGTAGGGGTTGACATAGTTGGCCCCCTTGACCCTCCTACTGCTTCAGGCAATAGGTTTATCTTAGTGGTAGTGGACCATGCCACAAGGTATCCTGAAGCAATTCCTTTAAGGACCACTACAGCTCCTGCAGTGGCAAAGGCCCTCCTGGGAATATTTTCCAGGGTGGGCTTCCCAAAGGAAGTAGTATCAGACAGAGGAAGCAATTTCATGTCTGCATACTTAAAGGCCATGTGGAAGGAGTGTGGTGTAACTTACAAGTTCACAACACCCTATCATCCACAAACAAATGGACTGGTGGAGAGATTTAATAAAACTCTCAAAGGCATGATTATGGGACTCCCTGAAAAACTCCACAGGAGATGGGATATCCTTCTACCATGCCTCCTTTTTGCCTACAGGGAGGTACCCCAGAAAGGAGTGGGCTTCAGCCCCTTTGAACTTCTTTTTGGACACCCTGTTAGGGGTCCACTCACACTTGTAAAGGAGGGTTGGGAACAACCTTTAAAAGCTCCTAAGCAGGATATTGTGGATTATGTACTTGGCCTCAGATCAAGGATGGCTGAGTACATGAAAAAGGCCAGTAAAAACCTTCAGGCCAGCCAAGAGCTCCAGAAGCAATGGCATGATCAGAAGGCTGTTTTGGTTCAGTACCAACCAGGGCAGAAAGTGTGGGTCTTGGAGCCTGTGGCCCCAAGAGCACTCCAAGATAAATGGAGTGGTCCACACACAATTGTTGAAAAGAAGGGTGAAGTCACCTACTTGGTTGACTTAGGCACTGCCAGGAGTCCCCTTAGGGTGCTCCATGTCAACCGCCAGAAACCCTACTATGACAGGGCTGATCTCACCCTGCTCATGGCAACAGATGAGGGACAGGAAGAAGA
Source organism: Pleurodeles waltl (assembly GCF_031143425.1). Taxonomy (NCBI): domain Eukaryota; kingdom Metazoa; phylum Chordata; class Amphibia; order Caudata; family Salamandridae; genus Pleurodeles; species Pleurodeles waltl. Next base: position 1,554,534,577 of record NC_090446.1, read on the forward strand.
CAGTGATCCTCTACCTGATCTCTTCTCTTCCACAGAACAGGATGCTCTTGTGGAAGGGGTAGTTTTGGCTGATTGTCTTACTGCTGAGCAGAAAGATAATTGCATAAATCTCCTAGGACAATTTTCAGAACTCTTCTCCATTGTGCCAGGCACCACTTCTTGGTGTGAGCACACTATAGATACTGGAGACAGTTTACCTGTCAAAAGTAAGATCTATAGGCAGCCTGACCATTTCAGGGACTGCATAAAGCAAGAAGTTCAGAAGATGTTGGAACTAGGAGTGGTTGAGCACTCTGACAGTCCATGGGCTTCTCCTGTGGTACTGGTACCAAAACCCAATTCTAAAGATGGAAAGAAGGAAATGAGGTTTTGTGTAGACTATAGAGGTCTCAACTTGGTAACCAAAACAGATGCTCACCCTATACCCAGGGCAGATGAGCTAATAGATACACTGGCATCTGCCAAGTATCTAAGCACTTTTGATTTGACTGCAGGGTATTGGCAGATCAAAATGTCAGAAGATGCTAAACCTAAGACTGCATTTTCTACCATTGGAGGACATTACCAGTTTACTGTAATGCCTTTTGGTTTGAAAAATGCACCTGCCACTTTTCAGAGGTTGGTGAACACAGTCCTGCAAGGGCTGGAAGCTTTCAGTGCAGCATATTTGGATGATATAGCTGTCTTTAGCTCCAGCTGGGATGATCACCTGGTCCACCTTTGGAAAGTTTTGGAGGCCCTGCAAAAGGCAGGCCTCACTATCAAGGCTTCAAAGTGCCAGATAGGGCAGGGTAAGGTGGTTTATCTGGGACACCTTGTTGGTGGGGAACAGATTGCACCACTTCAGGGGAAAATCCAAACTATCATTGATTGGATTCCCCCTACCACTCAGACTCAGGTGAGAGCCTTCCTAGGCCTCACTGGGTATTACAGGAGGTTCATTAAGAACTATGGCTCCATTGCAGCCCCTCTTAATGACCTCACATCCAAGAAAATGCCTAAAAAGGTATTATGGACAGCAAACTGTCAGAAAGCTTTTGAGGAGCTGAAGCAGGCCATGTGCTCTGCACCTGTCCTGAAAAGCCCTTGTTACTCTAAAAAATTCTATGTCCAAACTGATGCATCTGAATTAGGAGTAGGGGCAGTCCTATCACAACTTAATTCTGAGGGCCAGGATCAACCTGTTGCTTTTATTAGTAGAAGGTTGACCCCTAGAGAAAAGCGTTGGTCTGCCATTGAGAGGGAGGCCTTTGCTGTGGTCTGGGCTCTGAAGAAGTTGAGGCCATACCTGTTTGGCACTCACTTCATTGTTCAGACAGACCACAAACCTCTACTTTGGCTAAAACAAATGAAAGGTGAAAATCCTAAATTGTTGAGGTGGTCCATATCCCTACAGGGAATGGACTATACAGTGGAACATAGACCTGGGAGTAGCCACTCCAATGCAGATGGACTCTCCAGATATTTCCACTTAGACAATGAAGACTCATCAGGTAATGGCTAGTCTTATTGTCCTTCGTTTGGGGGGGGGTTGTGTAGGAAAGTACCATCTTGCCTGGCATGTTACCCCCATTTTTCACTGTATATATGTTGTTTTAGTTGTATGTGTCACTGGGACCCTGGTAACCCAGGGCCCCAGTGCTCATAAGTGTGCCTGTATGTGTTACCTGTGTAGTGACTAACTGTCTCACTGAGGCTCTGCTAATCAGAACCTCAGTGGTTATGCTCTCTCATTTCTTTCCAAATTGTCACTGACAGGCTAGTGACCATTTTTACCAATTTACATTGGCTTACTGGAACACCCTTATAATCCCCTAGTATATGGTACTGAGGTACCCAGGGTATTGGGGTTCCAGGAGATCCCTATGGGCTGCAGCATTTCTTTTGCCACCCATAGGGAGCTCTGACAATTCTTACACAGGCCTGCCACTGCAGCCTGAGTGAAATAACGTCCACGTTATTTCACAGCCATTTTACACTGCACTTAAGTAACTTATAAGTCACCTATATGTCTAACCTTTACCTGGTAAAGGTTAGGTGCAAAGTTACTTAGTGTGAGGGCACCCTGGCACTAGCCAAGGTGCCCCCACATTGTTCAGAGCCAATTCACTGAACTTTGTGAGTGCGGGGACACCATTACACGCGTGCACTACATATAGGTCACTACCTATATGTAGCTTCACCATGGTAACTCCGAATATGGCCATGTAACATGTCTATGATCATGGAATTGCCCCCTCTATGCCATCCTGGCATTGTTGGTACAATTCCATGATCCCAGTGGTCTGTAGCACAGACCCTGGTACTGCCAGACTGCCCTTCCTGGGGTTTCTCTGCAGCTGCTGCTGCTGCCAACCCCTCAGACAGGGATCTGCCCTCCTGGGGTCCAGCCAGGCCTGGCCCAGGATGGCAGAACAAAGAACTTCCTCTGAGAGAGGGTGTGACACCCTCTCCCTTTGGAAAATGGTGTGAAGGCAGGGGAGGAGTAGCCTCCCCCAGCCTCTGGAAATGCTTTGTTGGGCACAGATGTGCCCAATTCTGCATAAGCCAGTCTACACCGGTTCAGGGACCCCTTAGCCCCTGCTCTGGCGCGAAACTGGACAAAGGAAAGGGGAGTGACCACTCCCCTGACCTGCACCTCCCCTGGGAGGTGTCCAGAGCTCCTCCAGTGTGCTCCAGACCTCTGCCATCTTGGAAACAGAGGTGCTGCTGGCACACTGGACTGCTCTGAGTGGCCAGTGCCACCAGGTGACGTCAGAGACTCCTTGTGATAGGCTCCTTCAGGTGTTAGTAGCCTTTCCTCTCTCCTAGGTAGCCAAACCCTCTTTTCTGGCTATTTAGGGTCTCTGTCTCTGGGGAAACTTTAGATAACGAATGCATGAGCTCAGCCGAGTTCCTCTGCATCTCCCTCTTCACCTTCTGATAAGGAATCGACCGCTGACCGCGCTGGAAGCCTGCAAACCTGCAACATAGTAGCAAAGACGACTACTGCAACTCTGTAACGCTGATCCTGCCGCCTTCTCGACTGTTTTCCTGCTTGTGCATGCTGTGGGGGTAGTCTGCCTCCTCTCTGCACCAGAAGCTCCGAAGAAATCTCCCGTGGGTCGACGGAATCTTCCCCCTGCAACCGCAGGCACCAAAAAGCTGCATCTCCGGTCCCTTGGGTCTCCTCTCAGCACGACGAGCGAGGTCCCTCGAATCCAGCGACACCGTCCAAGTGACCCCCACAGTCCAGTGACTCTTCAGCCCAAGTTTGGTGGAGGTAAGTCCTTGCCTCACCTCGCTGGGCTGCATTGCTGGGAACCGCGACTTTGCAAGCTTCTCCGGCCCCTGTGCACTTCCGGCGGAAATCCTCTGTGCACAGCCAAGCCTGGGTCCACGGCACTCTAACCTGCATTGCACGACTTTCTAAGTTGGTCTCCGGCGACGTGGGACTCCTTTGTGCAACTTCGGCGAGCACCGTTTCACGCATCCTCGTAGTGCCTGTTTCTGGCACTTCTCCGGGTGCTACCTGCTTCAGTGAGGGCTCTTTGTCTTGCTCGACGTCCCCTCTCTCTGCAGGTCCAATTTGCGACCTCCTGGTCCCTCCTGGGCCCCAGCAGCGTCCAAATACGCCAAACGCACGATTTGCGTGTAGCAAGGCTTGTTGGCGTCCATCCGGCGGGAAAACACTTCTGCACGACTCTCCAAGGCGTGGGGGATCCATCCTCCAAAGGGGAAGTCTCTAGCCCTTGTCGTTCCTGCAGTATTCACAGTTCTTCAGCCTAGTAAGAGCTTCTTTGCACCAACCGCTGGCATTTCTTGGGCATCTGCCCATCTCCGAGCTGCTTGTGACTTTTGGACTTGGTCCCCTTGTTCCACAGGTACCTTCAGACAGGAATCCATCGTTGTTGCATTGCTGATTTGTGTTTTCCTTGCATTCTCCCTCTAACACGACTATTTTGTCCTTAGGGGAACTTTGGTGCACTTTGCACTCACTTTTCAGGGTCTTGGGGAGGGTTATTTTTCTAACTCTCACTATTTTCTAATAGTCCCAGCGACCCTCTACAAGGTCACATAGGTTTGGGGTCCATTCGTGGTTCGCATTCCACTTTTGGAGTATATGGTTTGTGTTGCCCCTATCCCTATGTTTCCCCATTGCATCCTATTGTAACTATACATTGTTTGCACTGTTTTCTAAGACTATACTGCATATTTTTGCTATTGTGTATATATATCTTGTGTATATTTCCTATCCTCTCACTGAGGGTACACTCTAAGATACTTTGGCATATTGTCATAAAAATAAAGTACCTTTATTTTTAGTATAACTGTGTATTGTGTTTTCTTATGATATTGTGCATATGACACTAAGTGGTACTGTAGTAGCTTCACACGTCTCCTAGTTCAGCCTGAGCTGCTCTGCTAAGCTACCATTATCTATCAGCCTAAGCTGCTAGACACCCTATACACTAATAAGGGATAACTGGGCCTGGTGCAAGGTGCAAGTACCCCTTGGTACTCACTACAAGCCAGTCCAGCCTCCTACACCTCTGCTCTGAACGTCCTGGGTTTATGGTCATTGAACTTGTCCAGCTAGAAGCACTGAAGCTAGCATTACACTTACCTCTGCTCTGAACGTCCTGGGTTTATGGTCATTGAACGTGTCCAGCTAGAAGCAACAACGCTAACATTACACTTACCTCTGCTCTGAACGTCCTGGGTTTATGGTCATTGAACGTGTCCAGCTAGAAGCACCGACGCTAGCATTACACTTACCTCTGCTCTGAACGTCCTGCGTTTATGGTCATTAAACTTGTCCAGCTAGAAGCACTGACGCTAGCATTAAACTTACCTCTGCTCTGAACATCTTAGGTTTATGGTCGTTGAACGTGTCCAGCTAGAAGCACCGACACAAGCATTACACTTACCTCTGCTCTGAATGTCCTGGGTTTATGGTCATTGAACGTGTCCAGCTAGAAGCACCGACGCTAGCATTACACTTACCTCTGCTCTGAACGTCGTGCGCTTATGGTCATTAAACTTGTCCAGCTAGAAGCACTGACGCTAGCATTACACTTACCTCTGCTCTGAACATCTTAGGTTTATGGTCGTTGAACGTGTCCAGCTAGAAGCACTGACGCTAGCATTACACTCACCTCTGCTCTGAACGTCCTGGGTTTATGGTCATTGAACGTGTCCAGCTAGAAGCAACAACGCTAACATTACACTTACCTCTGCTCTGAACATCTTAGGTTTATGGTCATTGAACGTGTCCAGCTAGAAGCACCGACGCTAGCATTACACTTACCTCTGCTCTGAACGTCCTGGGTTTATGGTCATTGAACGTGTCCAGCTAGAAGCACAGATGCTAGCATTACACTCACCTCTGCTCTGAATGTCCAAGTTTTATGGTAATTGAACGTGTCCAGCTAGAAGCACCGATGTTAGCTTTACACTTACCTCTGCTCTGAACGTCCCGGGTTTATGGTCATTAAACTTGTCCAGCTAGAAGCACTGACGCTAGCATTACACTTACCTCTGCCCTGAACATCTTAGGTTTATGGACATTGAACGTGTCCAGCTAGAAGCACTGACGCTAGCATTACACTTACCTCTGCTCTGAACATCTTAGGTTTATGGTCATTGAACGTGTCCAGCTAGAAGCACTGACGCTAGCATTACACTCACCTCTGCTCTGAACATCCTGGGTTAATGGTCATTGAACGTGTCCAGCTAGAAGCAACAACGCTAGCATTACACTTACCTCTGCTCAGAACATCTTAGGTTTATGGTTATTGAACGTGTCCAGCTAGAAGCACAGATGCTAGCATTACACTCACCGCTGCTCTGAACGTCCTGGATTTAAGGTCATTGAACGTGTCCAGCTAGAAGCACTTACGTTAGCATTACACTTACCTCTGCTCTGAACGTCCTGGGTTTATGGTCATTAAACTTGTCCAGCTAGAAGCACCAACGTTAGCATTACACTCACCTCTGCTCTGAACGTCCTGGGTTTATGGTCATTGAACGTGTCCAGCTAGAAGCACAGATGCTAGCATTACACTCACCTCTGCTCTGAACGTCCTGGGTTTATGTCCATTGAACTTGTCCAGCTAGAAGCACTGACGCTAGCATTACACTTACCTCTGCTCTGAATGTCCTGGGTTTATGGTCATTAAACTTGTCCAGCTAGAAGCACTGACGCTAGCATTACACTTACCTCTGCTCTGAACATCTTAGGTTTATGGTCGTTGAACGTGTCCAGCTAGAAGCACAGATGCTAGCATTACACTCACCTCTGCTCTGAACGTCCTGGGTTTATGGTCATTGAACGTGTCCAGCTAGAAGCACCGATGTTAGCTTTACACTTACCTCTGCTCTGAACGTCCCGGGTTTATGGTCATTAAACTTGTCCAGCTAGAAGCACTGACGCTAGCATTACACTTACCTCTGCCCTGAACATCTTAGGTTTATGGACATTGAACGTGTCCAGCTAGAAGCACTGACGCTAGCATTACACTTACCTCTGCTCTGAACATCTTAGGTTTATGGTCATTGAACGTGTCCAGCTAGAAGCACTGACGCTAGCATTACACTCACCTCTGCTCTGAACATCCTGGGTTTATGGTCATTGAACGTGTCCAGCTAGAAGCACAGATGCTAGCATTACACTCACCTCTGCTCTGAACGTCCTGGGTTTATGGTCATTGAACGTGTCCAGCTAGAAGCACCGATGTTAGCTTTACACTTACCTCTGCTCTGAACGTCCCGGGTTTATGGTCATTAAACTTGTCCAGCTAGAAGCACTGACGCTAGCATTACACTTACCTCTGCCCTGAACATCTTAGGTTTATGGACATTGAACGTGTCCAGCTAGAAGCACTGACGCTAGCATTACACTTACCTCTGCTCTGAACATCTTAGGTTTATGGTCATTGAACGTGTCCAGCTAGAAGCACTGACGCTAGCATTACACTCACCTCTGCTCTGAACATCCTGGGTTTATGGTCATTGAACGTGTCCAGCTAGAAGCAACAACGCTAGCATTACACTTACCTCTGCTCAGAACATCTTAGGTTTATGGTAATTGAACGTGTCCAGCTAGAAGCACAGATGCTAGCATTACACTCACCGCTGCTCTGAACGTCCTGGATTTATGGTCATTGAACGTGTCCAGCTAGAAGCACTTACGTTAGCATTACACTTACCTCTGCTCTGAACGTCCTGGGTTTATGGTCATTAAACTTGTCCAGCTAGAAGCACCAACGTTAGCATTACACTCACCTCTGCTCTGAACGTCCTGGGTTTATGGTCATTGAACGTGTCCAGCTAGAAGCACAGATGCTAGCATTACACTCACCTCTGCTCTGAACGTCCTGGGTTTATGTCCATTGAACTTGTCCAGCTAGAAGCACTGACGCTAGCATTACACTTACCTCTGCTCTGAATGTCCTGGGTTTATGGTCATTAAACTTGTCCAGCTAGAAGCACTGACGCTAGCATTACACTTACCTCTGCTCTGAACATCTTAGGTTTATGGTCGTTGAACGTGTCCAGCTAGAAGCACAGATGCTAGCATTACACTCACCTCTGCTCTGAACGTCCTGGGTTTATGGTCATTGAACGTGTCCAGCTAGAAGCACTGACGCTAGCATTACACTCACCTCTGCCCTGAACGTCCTGGGTTTATGGTCATTGAACGTGTCCAGCTAGATGCACCAACACAAGCATTACACTTACCTCTGCTCTGAACGTCCTGGGTTTATGGTCATTGAACGTGTCCAGCTAGAAGCACAGATGCTAGCATTACACTTACCTCTGCTCTGAGCGTCCTGGGATTATGGTCATTGAACGTGTGCAGCTAGAAGCACTGACGCTAGCATTACACTTACCTCTGCTCTGAACGTCCTGGGTTTATGGTCATTGAACTTGTCCAGCTAGAAGCACTGAAGCTAGCATTACACTTACCTCTGCTCTGAACGTCCTGGGTTTATGGTCATTGAACGTGTCCAGCTAGAAGCAACAACGCTAACATTACACTTACCTCTGCTCTGAACGTCCTGGGTTTATGGTCATTGAACGTGTCCAGCTAGAAGCACCGACGCTAGCATTACACTTACCTCTGCTCTGAACGTCGTGCGTTTATGGTCATTAAACTTGTCCAGCTAGAAGCACTGACGCTAGCATTAAACTTACCTCTGCTCTGAACATCTTAGGTTTATGGTCGTTGAACGTGTCCAGCTAGAAGCACCGACACAAGCATTACACTTACCTCTGCTCTGAACGTCCTGGGTTTATGGTCATTGAACGTGTACAGCTAGAAGCACCGACGCTAGCATTACACTTACCTCTGCTCTGAACGTCGTGCGTTTATGGTCATTAAACTTGTCCAGCTAGAAGCACTGACGCTAGCATTAAACTTACCTCTGCTCCGAACATCTTAGGTTTATGGTCGTTGAACGTGTCCAGCTAGAAGCACTGACGCTAGCATTACACTCACCTCTGCTCTGAACGTCCTGGGTTTATGGTCATTGAACGTGTCCAGCTAGAAGCAACAACGCTAACATTACACTTACCTCTGCTCTGAACATCTTAGGTTTATGGTCATTGAACGTGTCCAGCTAGAAGCACCGACGCTAGCTTTACACTTACCTCTGCTCTGAACGTCCTGGGTTTATGGTCATTGAACGTGTCCAGCTAGAAGCACAGATGCTAGCATTACACTCACCTCTGCTCTGAATGTCCAAGTTTTATGGTCATTGAACGTGTCCAGCTAGAAGCACCGACGTTAGCTTTACACTTACCTCTGCTCTGAACGTCCCGGGTTTATGGTCATTAAACTTGTCCAGCTAGAAGCACTGACGCTAGCATTACACTTACCTCTGCCCTGAACATCTTAGGTTTATGGACATTGAACGTGTCCAGCTAGAAGCACTGACGCTAGCATTACACTTACCTCTGCTCTGAACATCTTAGGTTTATGGTCATTGAACGTGTCCAGCTAGAAGCACTGACGCTAGCATTACACTCACCTCTGCTCTGAACATCCTGGGTTTATGGTAATTGAACGTGTCCAGCTAGAAGCAACAACGCTAGCATTACACTTACCTCTGCTCTGAACATCTTAGGTTTATGGTAATTGAACGTGTCCAGCTAGAAGCACAGATGCTAGCATTACACTCACCGCTGCTCTGAACGTCCTGGATTTATGGTCATTGAACGTGTCCAGCTAGAAGCACTGACGTTAGCATTACACTTACCTCTGCTCTGAACGTCCTGGGTTTATGGTCATTGAACTTGTCCAGCTAGAAGCACCAACGCTAGCATTACACTTACCTCTGCTCTGAATGTCCCGGGTTTATGGTCATTAATCTTGTCCAGCTAGAAGCACTGACGCTAGCATTACACTTACCTCTGCTCTGAACATCTTAGGTTTATGGTCGTTGAACGTGTCCAGCTAGAAGCACTGACGCTAGCATTACACTCACCTCTGCTCTGAACATCCTGGGTTTATGGTCATTGAACTTGTCCAGCTAGAAGCACCAACGCTAGCATTACACTTACCTCTGCTCTGAATGTCCTGGGTTTATGGTCATTAAACTTGTCCAGCTAGAAGCACCGACGCTAGCATTACACTTACCTCTGCTCTGAATGTCCTGGGTTTATGGTCATTAAACTTGTCCAGCTAGAAGCACCGACACTAGCATTACACTCACCTCTGCTCTGAACGTCCTGGGTTTATGGTCATTGAACGTGTCCAGCTAGAAGCACTGACGCTAGCATTACACTCACCTCTGCCCTGAACGTCCTGGGTTTATGGTCATTGAACGTGTCCAGCTAGACGCACCAACACAAGCATTACACTTACCTCTGCTCTGAACGTCCTGGGTTTATGGTCATTGAACGTGTCCAGCTAGAAGCACAGATGCTAGCATTACACTTACCTCTGCTCTGAGCGTCCTGGGATTATGGTCATTGAACGTGTCCAGCTAGAAGCACTGACGCTAGCATTACACTTACCTCTGCTCTGAACGTCCTGGGTTTATGGTCATTGAACGTGTCCAGCTAGAAGCAACAACGCTAACATTACATTTACCTCTGCTCTGAACGTCCTGGGTTTATGGTCATTGAACGTGTCCAGCTGGAAGCACCGACGCTAGTATTACACTTACCTCTGCTCTGAACGTCGTGCGTTTATGGTCATTAAACTTGTCCAGCTAGAAGCACTGACGCTAGCATTAAACTTACCTCTGCTCTGAACATCTTAGGTTTATGGTCGTTGAACGTGTCCAGCTAGAAGCACCGACACAAGCATTACACTTACCTCTGCTCTGAATGTCCTGGGTTTATGGTCATTGAAAGTGTCCAGCTAGAAGCACCGACGCTAGCATTACACTTACCTCTGCTCTGAACGTCGTGCGCTTATGGTCATTAAACTTGTCCAGCTAGAAGCACTGACGCTAGCATTACACTTACCTCTGCTCTGAACATCTTAGGTTTATGGTCGTTGAACGTGTCCAGCTAGAAGCACTGACGCTAGCATTACACTCACCTCTGCTCTGAACGTCCTGGGTTTATGGTCATTGAACGTGTCCAGCTAGAAGCAACAACGCTAACATTACACTTACCTCTGCTCTGAACATCTTAGGTTTATGGTCATTGAACGTGTCCAGCTAGAAGCACCGACGCTAGCATTACACTTACCTCTGCTCTGAACGTCCTGGGTTTATGGTCATTGAACGTGTCCAGCTAGAAGCACAGATGCTAGCATTACACTCACCTCTGCTCTGAATGTCCAAGTTTTATGGTAATTGAACGTGTCCAGCTAGAAGCACCGATGTTAGCTTTACACTTACCTCTGCTCTGAACGTCCCGGGTTTATGGTCATTAAACTTGTCCAGCTAGAAGCACTGACGCTAGCATTACACTTACCTCTGCCCTGAACATCTTAGGTTTATGGACATTGAACGTGTCCAGCTAGAAGCACTGACGCTAGCATTACACTTACCTCTGCTCTGAACATCTTAGGTTTATGGTCATTGAACGTGTCCAGCTAGAAGCACTGACGCTAGCATTACACTCACCTCTGCTCTGAACATCCTGGGTTTATGGTCATTGAACGTGTCCAGCTAGAAGCAACAACGCTAGCATTACACTTACCTCTGCTCAGAACATCTTAGGTTTATGGTAATTGAACGTGTCCAGCCAGAAGCACAGATGCTAGCATTACACTCACCGCTGCTCTGAACGTCCTGGATTTATGGTCATTGAACGTGTCCAGCTAGAAGCACTTACGTTAGCATTACACTTACCTCTGCTCTGAACGTCCTGGGTTTATGGTCATTAAACTTGTCCAGCTAGAAGCACCAACGTTAGCATTACACTCACCTCTGCTCTGAACGTCCTGGGTTTATGGTCATTGAACGTGTCCAGCTAGAAGCACAGATGCTAGCATTACACTCACCTCTGCTCTGAACGTCCTGGGTTTATGTCCATTGAACTTGTCCAGCTAGAAGCACTGACGCTAGCATTACACTTACCTCTGCTCTGAATGTCCTGGGTTTATGGTCATTAAACTTGTCCAGCTAGAAGCACTGACGCTAGCATTACACTTACCTCTGCTCTGAACATCTTAGGTTTATGGTCGTTGAACGTGTCCAGCTAGAAGCACAGATGCTAGCATTACACTCACCTCTGCTCTGAACGTCCTGGGTTTATGGTCATTGAACGTGTCCAGCTAGAAGCACTGACGCTAGCATTACACTCACCTCTGCCCTGAACGTCCTGGGTTTATGGTCATTGAACGTGTCCAGCTAGATGCACCAACACAAGCATTACACTTACCTCTGCTCTGAACGTCCTGGGTTTATGGTCATTGAACGTGTCCAGCTAGAAGCACAGATGCTAGCATTACACTTACCTCTGCTCTGAGCGTCCTGGGATTATGGTCATTGAACGTGTGCAGCTAGAAGCACTGACGCTAGCATTACACTTACCTCTGCTCTGAACGTCCTGGGTTTATGGTCATTGAACTTGTCCAGCTAGAAGCACTGAAGCTAGCATTACACTTACCTCTGCTCTGAACGTCCTGGGTTTATGGTCATTGAACGTGTCCAGCTAGAAGCAACAACGCTAACATTACACTTACCTCTGCTCTGAACGTCCTGGGTTTATGGTCATTGAACGTGTCCAGCTAGAAGCACCGACGCTAGCATTACACTTACCTCTGCTCTGAACGTCGTGCGTTTATGGTCATTAAACTTGTCCAGCTAGAAGCACTGACGCTAGCATTAAACTTACCTCTGCTCTGAACATCTTAGGTTTATGGTCGTTGAACGTGTCCAGCTAGAAGCACCGACACAAGCATTACACTTACCTCTGCTCTGAACGTCCTGGGTTTATGGTCATTGAACGTGTCCAGCTAGAAGCACCGACGCTAGCATTACACTTACCTCTGCTCTGAACGTCGTGCGTTTATGGTCATTAAACTTGTCCAGCTAGAAGCACTGACGCTAGCATTACACTTACCTCTGCTCCGAACATCTTAGGTTTATGGTCGTTGAACGTGTCCAGCTAGAAGCACTGACGCTAGCATTACACTCACCTCTGCTCTGAACGTCCTGGGTTTATGGTCATTGAACGTGTCCAGCTAGAAGCAACAACGCTAACATTACACTTACCTCTGCTCTGAACATCTTAGGTTTATGGTCATTGAACGTGTCCAGCTAGAAGCACCGACGCTAGCTTTACACTTACCTCTGCTCTGAACGTCCTGGGTTTATGGTCATTGAACGTGTCCAGCTAGAAGCACAGATGCTAGCATTACACTCACCTCTGCTCTGAATGTCCAAGTTTTATGGTCATTGAACGTGTCCAGCTAGAAGCACCGACGTTAGCTTTACACTTACCTCTGCTCTGAACGTCCCGGGTTTATGGTCATTAAACTTGTCCAGCTAGAAGCACTGACGCTAGCATTACACTTACCTCTGCCCTGAACATCTTAGGTTTATGGACATTGATCGTGTCCAGCTAGAAGCACTGACGCTAGCATTACACTTACCTCTGCTCTGAACATCTTAGGTTTATGGTCATTGAACGTGTGTAGGAAAGTACCATCTTGCCTGGCATGTTACCCCCATTTTTCACTGTATATATGTTGTTTTAGTTGTATGTGTCACTGGGACCCTGGTAACCCAGGGCCCCAGTGCTCATAAGTGTGCCTGAATGTGTTACCTGTGTAGTGACTAACTGCCTCACTGAGGCTCTGCTAATCAGAACCTCAGTGGTTATGCTCTCTCATTTCTTTCCAAATTGTCACTAACAGGCTAGTGACCATTTTTACCAATTTACATTGGCTTACTGGAACACCCTTATAATTCCCTAGTATATGGTACTGAGGTACCCAGGGTATTGGGGTTCCAGGAGATCCCAATGGGCTGCAGCATTTCTTTTGCCACTCATAGGGAGCTCTGACAATTCTTACACAGGCCTGCCACTGCAGCCTGAGTGAAATAACGTCCACGTTATTTCACAGCCATTTTACACTGCACTTAAGTAACTTATAAGTCACCTATATGTCTAACCTTTACCTGGTAAAGGTTAGGTGCAAAGTTACTTAGTGTGAGGGCACCCTGGCACTAGCCAAGGTGCCCCCACATTGTTCAGAACCAATTCACTGAACTTTGTGAGTGCGGGGACACCATTACACGCGTGCACTACATATAGGTCACTACCTATATGTAGCTTCACCATGGTAACTCCGAATATGGCCATGTAACATGTCTATGATCATGGAATTGCCCCCTCTATGCCATCCTGGCATTGTTGGTACAATTCCATGATCCCAGTGGTCTGTAGCACAGACCCTGGTACTGCCAGACTGCCCTTCCTGGGGTTTCTCTGCAGCTGCTGCTGCTGCCAACCCCTCAGACAGGCAGCTGCCCTCCTGGGGTCCAGCCAGGCCTGGCCCAGAATGGCAGAACAAAGAACTTCCTCTGAGAGATGGTGTGACACCCTCTCCCTTTGGAAAATGGTGTGAAGGCAGGGGAGGAGTAGCCTCCCCCAGCCTCTGGAAATGCTTTGTTGGGCACAGATGTGCCCAATTCTGCAAAAGCCAGTCTACACCGGTTCAGGGACCCCTTAGCCCCTGCTCTGGCGCGAAACTGGACAAAGGAAAGGGGAGTGACCACTCCCCTGACCTGCACCTCCCCTGGGAGGTGTCCAGAGCTCCTCCAGTGTGCTCCAGACCTCTGCCATCTTGGAAACAGAGGTGCTGCTGGCACACTGGACTGCTCTGAGTGGCCAGTGCCACCAGGTGACGTCAGAGACTCCTTGTGATAGGCTCCTTCAGGTGTTAGTAGCCTTTCCTCTCTCCTAGGTAGCCAAACCCTCTTTTCTGGCTATTTAGGGTCTCTGTCTCTGGGGAAACTTTAGATAACGAATGCATGAGCTCAGCCGAGTTCCTCTGCATCTCCCTCTTCACCTTCTGATAAGGAATCGACCGCTGACCGCGCTGGAAGCCTGCAAACCTGCAACATAGTAGCAAAGACGACTACTGCAACTCTGTAACGCTGATCCTGCCGCCTTCTCGACTGTTTTCCTGCTTGTGCATGCTGTGGGGGTAGTCTGCCTCCTCTCTGCACCAGAAGCTCCGAAGAAATCTCCCGTGGGTCGACGGAATCTTCCCCCTGCAACCGCAGGCACCAAAAAGCTGCATTACCGGTCCCTTGGGTCTCCTCTCAGCACGACGAGCGAGGTCCCTCGAATCCAGCGACACCGTCCAAGTGACCCCCACAGTCCAGTGACTCTTCAGCCCAAGTTTGGTGGAGGTAAGTCCTTGCCTCACCTCGCTGGGCTGCATTGCTTGGAACCGCAACTTTGCAAGCTACTCCGGCCCCTGTGCACTTCCGGCGGAAATCCTTCGTGCACAGCCAAGCCTGGGTCCACGGCACTCTAACCTGCATTGCACGACTTTCTAAGTTGGTCTCCGGCGACGTGGGACTCCTTTGTGCAACTTCGGCGAGCACCGTTTCACGCATCCTCGTAGTGCCTGTTTCTGGCACTTCTCCGGGTGCTACCTGCTTCAGTGAGGGCTCTTTGTCTTGCTCGACGTCCCCTCTCTCGGCAGGTCCAATTTGCGACCTCCTGATCCCTCCTGGGCTCCAGCAGCGTCCAAAACCGTCAAACGCACGATTTGCGTGTAGCAAGGCTTGTTGGCGTCCATCCGGCGGGAAAACACTTCTGCACGACTTTCCAAGGCGTGCGGGATCCATCCTCCATAGGGAAAGTCTCTAGCCCTTGTCGTTCCTGCAGTATTCACAGTTCTTCAGCCTAGTAAGAGCTTCTTTGCACCAACCGTTGGCATTTCTTGGGCATCTGCCCATCTCCGAGCTGCTTGTGACTTTTGGACTTGGTCCCCTTGTTCCACAGGTACCCTCAGTCAGGAATCCATCGTTGTTGCATTGCTGATTTGTGTTTTCCTTGCACTTTCCCTCTAACACGACTATTTTGTCCTTAGGGGAACTTTGGTGCACTTTGCACTCACTTTTCAGGGTCTTGGGGAGGGTTATTTTTCTAACTCTCACTATTTTCTAATAGTCCCAGCGACCCTCTACAAGGTCACATAGGTTTGGGGTCCATTCGTGGTTCACATTCCACTTTTGGAGTATATGGTTTGTGTTGCCCCTATCCCTATGTTTCCCCATTGCATCCTATTGTAACTATACATTGTTTGCACTGTTTTCTAAGACTATACTGCATATTTTTGCTATTGTGTATATATATCTTGTGTATATTTCCTATCCTCTCACTGAGGGTACACTCTAAGATACTTTGGCATATTGTCATAAAAATAAAGTACCTTTATTTTTAGTATAACTGTGTATTGTGTTTTCTTATGATATTGTGCATATGACACTAGGTGGTACTGTAGTAGCTTCACACGTCTCCTAGTTCAGCCTAAGCTGCTCTGCTAAGCTTCCATTATCTATCAGCCTAAGCTGCTAGACACCCAATACACTAATAAGGGATACCTGGGCCTGGTGCAAGGTGCAAGTACCCCTTGGTACTCACTACAAGCCAGTCCAGCCTCCTACATTGGTTGTGCAGTGGTGGGATAAGTGCTTGAGACTACTTACCACTCTTGTCATTGTACTTTTCATAAGAGAAAAATATACAAAACAAGGTCAGTGTATATACACATAGCCAAAAAGTTTTGCATTTCCTCTTTTCACTCTTTTCTAAGTGCTGAAAAGTACTTCTAAACTTTCAAAAAAGTTCTTAAAAGTTTAAAAAGTTTTTTTTCTGTCTTTCCAAAAAGTTCTGAAAACTTTTTTCTCTTTTTCTATCACTTTAACTCTCTCTAAAAAATGTCTGGCACAGGAAAAAATGTTGAACTGTCCAAACTTGCATATGATCACCTTAGCTGGAAAGGAGCAAGGAGTCTCTGCATAGAGAGAGGTTTGAGTGTAGGGAAGAATCCTTCTTTAGAACTGTTAATTAATATGCTTAGAGTACAGGATAAGGCCATAAGTGCCCAATCTGTAGAAAAAGTAGCTAATGGTTCTCAATCTGATCCAGGGACTCCCCCAGGAAAAGGTTCAGGAAAGAAACTTCTCAGCCTGCCCATTACTAGACAGTCTAGCATAGTTGGTACAGAGGTTGAATCACACCATACTGATGATGTGATCTCACATTATGCTGGTAGCCAAGCTGTTAGGGTGCCCTCTGTAAGGGACAGGTCTCCTTCTGTTCATTCCCATCATACCTCTGTATCTAGAAATGTCCCTCCCACCCACCCTGATGACAGATTGTTAGAAAGGGAGCTCAATAGATTGAGAGTGGAACAAACCAGACTGAAGCTCAAGAAGCAACAGCTGGATTTGGATAGACAGTCTTTAGAAATAGAGAGGGAAAGACAGAAGTTGGGTTTAGATACCCATGGTGGCAGCAGCAGTATTCCCCATAGTCATCCTGCAAAAGAGCATGATTCCAGGAATCTGCACAAGATAGTTCCCCCTTATAAGGAGGGGGATGACATTAACAAGTGGTTTGCTGCACTTGAGAGGGCCTGTGCTGTACAGGATGTCCCTCAAAAGCAGTGGGCTGCTATCCTATGGCTATCATTTAGTGGAAAAGGTAGGGATAGGCTCCTTACAGTGAAAGAAAATGATGCCAATAATTTCCAGGTTCTTAAGAATGCACTCCTGGATGGTTATGGCATAACCACTGAACAGTACAGGATAAAGTTCAGAGAGACCAAAAAGGAGTCTTCACAAGACTGGGTTGATTTCATTGACCAGGCAGTGAAGGCCTTGGAGGGGTGGTTACATGGCAGTAAAGTTACTGATTATGACAGCCTGTATAACTTAATCCTGAGAGAGCATATTCTTAATAATTGTGTGTCTGATTTGTTGCACCAGTACTTGGTGGACTCTGATCTGACCTCTCCCCAAGAATTGGGAAAGAAGGCAGACAAATGGGTCAGAACAAGAGTGAACAGAAAAGTTCATACAGGGGGTGACAAAGATGGCAACAAAAAGAAGGATGGTAAGTCTTCTGACAAGGGTGGGGACAAATCTAAAAATGAGTCTTCATCAGGCCCACAAAAACACTCTGGTGGGGGTGGTGGGCCCAAATCCTCCTTTAATCAGAACAAGGAAAAGAAACCATGGTGCTATTTATGTAAAATAAAAGGCCATTGGACAACAGATCCCAGTTGTCCAAAGAAAGGCACCACAGCTCCTACCACTACAACCCCTACTGCTACACCTAGTGTCCCTACTAATAGCAGTGGTGGTGGGAGCAAACCTACTAATAGCCAATCCAAAGGAGTAGCTGGGCTCACTTTTGGTAATTTAGTTGGGGTTGGTCTGATTAGGGAGACCACAGAGGCTACTTTAGTCTCTGAAGGGGCTATTGTGAGAAAGTAGCCTCTTTCTAGCCTTGTTACCCCCACTTTTGGCCTGTTTGTGAGTGTATGTCAGGGTGTTTGTCACTGTTTTCACTGTCTCACTGGGATCCTGATAGCCAGGCCCCAGTGCTCATAGTGAAAACACTATGTTTTCAGTATGGTTGTTATGTGTCACTGGGATCCTGCTGGTCAGGACCCCAGTGCTCATAGGTTTGTGGCCTATATGTATGTGTCACTGGGACCCTGTCACACAGGGCCCCAGTGCTCATAGGTGTGCATGTATATGTTCCCTGTGTGGTGCCTAACTGTCTCACTGAGGCTCTGCTAACCAGAAACTCAGTGGTTATGCTCTCTCATTACTTCCAAATTGTCACTAACAGTCTAGTGACCATTTTTACCAATGCACATTGGCTTACTGGAACACCCTTATAATTCCCTAGTATATGGTACTGAGGTACCCAGGGTATTGGGGTTCCAGGAGATCCCTATGGGCTGCAGCATTTCTTTTGCCACCCATAGGGAGCTCTGACAATTCTTACACAGGCCTGCCACTGCAGCCTGAGTGAAATAACGTCCACGTTATTTCACAGCCATTTTACACTGCACTTAAGTAACTTATAAGTCACCTATATGTCTAACCTTTACCTGGTAAAGGTTAGGTGCAAAGTTACTTAGTGTGAGGGCACCCTGGCACTAGCCAAGGTGCCCCCACATTGTTCAGAGCCAATTCCCTGAACTTTGTGAGTGCGGGGACACCATTACACGCGTGCACTACATATAGGTCACTACCTATATGTAGCTTCACAATGGTAACTCCGAATATGGCCATGTAACATGTCTATGATCATGGAATTACCCCCTCTATGCCATCCTGGCATAGTTGGCACAATCCCATGATCCCAGTGGTCTGTAGCACAGACCCTGGTACTGCCAAACTGCCCTTCCTGGGGTTTCACTGCAGCTGCTGCTGCTGCCAACCCATCAGACAGGCATCTGCCCTCCTGGGGTCCAGCCAGGCCTGGCCCAGGATGGCAGAACAAAGAACTTCCTCTGAGAGAGGGTGTGACACCCTCTCCCTTTGGAAAATGGTGTGAAGGCAGGGGAGGAGTAGCCTCCCCCAGCCTCTGGAAATGCTTTGTTGGGCACAGATGTGCCCAATTCTGCATAAGCCAGTCTACACCGGTTCAGGGACCCCTTAGCCCCTGCTCTGGCGCGAAACTGGACAAAGGAAAGGGGAGTGACCACTCCCCTGACCTGCACCTCCCCTGGGAGGTGTCCAGAGCTCCTCCAGTGTGCTCCAGACCTCTGCCATCTTGGAAACAGAGGTGCTGCTGGCACAATGGACTGCTCTGAGTGGCCAGTGCCACCAGGTGACGTCAGAGACTCCTGCTGATAGGCTCCTTCAGGTGTTAGTAGCCTTTCCTCTCTCCTAGGTAGCCAAACCCTCTTTTCTGGCTATTCAGGGTCTCTGTATCTGGGGAAACTTTAGATAACGAATGCATGAGCTCAGCCGAGTTCCTCTGCATCTCTCTCTTCACCTTCTGATAAGGAATCGACCGCTGACCGCGCTGGAAGCCTGCAAACCTGCAACATAGTAGCAAAGACGACTACTGCAACTCTGTAACGCTGATCCTGCCGCCTTCTCGACTGTTTTCCTGCTTGTGCATGCTGTGGGGGTAGTCTGCCTCCTCTCTGCACCAGAAGCTCCGAAGAAATCTCCCGTGGGTCGACGGAATCTTCCCCCTGCAACCGCAGGCACCAAAAAGCTGCATTACCAGGTCCCTTGGGTCTCCTCTCAGCACGACGAGCGAGGTCCCTCGAATCCAGCGACACCGTCCTAGTGACCCCCACAGTCCAGTGACTCTTCAGCCCAAGTTTGGTGGAGGTAAGTCCTTGCCTCACCTCGCTGGGCTGCATTGCTGGGAACCGTGACTTTGCAAGCTACTCCGGCCCCTGTGCACTTCCGGCGGAAATCCTTCATGCACAGCCAAGCCTGGGTCCACGGCACTCTAACCTACATTGCACGACTTTCTAAGTTGGTCTCCGGCGACGTAGGACTCCTTTGTGCAACTTCGGCGAGCACCGTTTAACGCATCCTCGTAGTGCCTGTTTCTGGCACTTCTCCGGGGGCTACCTGCTTCAGTGAGGGCTCTTTGTCTTGCTCGACGTCCCCTCTCTCTGCAGGTCCAATTTGCGACCTCCTGGTCCCTCCTGGGCCCCAGCAGCGTCCAAAAACGCCAAACGCACGATTTGCGTGTAGCAAGGCTTGTTGGCGTCCATCCGGCGGGAAAACACTTCTGCACGACTCTCCAAGGCGTGGGGGATCCATCCTCCAAAGGGGAAGCCTCTAGCCCTTGTCGTTCCTGCAGTATTCACAGTTCTTCAGCCTAGTAAGAGCTTCTTTGCACCAACCGCTGGCATTTCTTGGGCATCTGCCCATCTCCGAGCTGCTTGTGACTTTTGGACTTGGTCCCCTTGTTCCACAGGTACCCTCAGTCAGGAATCCATCGTTGTTGCATTGCTGATTTGTGTTTTCCTTGCATTTTCCCTCTAACACAACTATTTTGTCCTTAGGGGAACTTTAGTGCACTTTGCACTCACTTTTCAGGGTCTTGGGGAGGGTTATTTTTCTAACTCTCACTATTTTCTAATAGTCCCAGCGACCCTCTACAAGGTCACATAGGTTTGGGGTCCATTCGTGGTTCGCATTCCACTTTTGGAGTATATGGTTTGTGTTGCCCCTATCCCTATGAGGGACCAGGAGGTCGCAAATTGGACCTGCAGAGAGAGGGGACGTCGAGCAAGACAAAGAGCCCTCACTGAAGCAGGTAGCACCCGGAGAAGTGCCAGAAACAGGCACTACGAGGATGCGTGAAACGGTGCTCGCCGAAGTTGCACAAAGGAGTCCCACGTCGCCGGAGACCAACTTAGAAAGTCGTGCAATGCAGGTTAGAGTGCCGTGGACCCAGGCTTGGCTGTGCACGAAGGATTTCCACCGGAAGTGCACAGGGGCCGGAGAAGCTTGCAAAGTCGCGGTTCCCAGCAATGCAGCCCAGCGAGGTGAGGCAAGGACTTACCTCCACCAAACTCGGGCTGAAGAGTCACTGGACTGTGGGGGTCACTTGGACAGCGTCGCTGGATTCGAGGGACCTCGCTCGTCATGCTGAGAGGAGACCCAAGGGACCGGTAATGCAGCTTTTTGGTGCCTGCGGTTGCAGGGGGAAGATTCCGTCGACCCACGGGAGATTTCTTCGGAGCTTCTGGTGCAGAGAGGAGGCAGACTACCCCCACAGCATGCACAAGCAGGAAAACAGTCGAGAAGGCGGCAGGATCAGCGTTACAGAGTTGCAGTAGTCGTCTTTGCTACTATGTTGCAGGTTTGCAGGCTTCCAGCGCGGTCAGCGGTCGATTCCTTATCAGAAGGTGAAGAGAGAGATGCAGAGGAACTCGGCTGAGCTCATGCATTCGTTATCTAAAGTTTCCCCAGAGACAGAGACCCTAAATAGCCAGAAAAGAGGGTTTGGCTACCTAGGAGAGAGGAAAGGCTACTAACACCTGAAGGAGCCTATCACAAGGAGTCTCTGACGTCACCTGGTGGCACTGGCCACTCAGAGCAGTCCAGTGTGCCAGCAGCACCTCTGTTTCCAAGATGGCAGAGGTCTGGAGCACACTGGAGGAGCTCTGGACACCTCCCAGGGGAGGTGCAGGTCAGGGGAGTGGTCACTCCCCTTTCCTTTGTCCAGTTTCGCGCCAGAGCAGGGGCTAAGGGGTCCCTGAACCGGTGTAGACTGGCTTATGCAGAATTGGGCACATCTGTGCCCAACAAAGCATTTCCAGAGGCTGGGGGAGGCTACTCCTCCCCTGCCTTCACACCATTTTCCAAAGGGAGAGGGTGTCACACCCTCTCTCAGAGGAAGTTCTTTGTTCTGCCATCCTGGGCCAGGCCTGGCTGGACCCCAGGAGGGCAGCTGCCTGTCTGAGGGGTTGGCAGCAGCAGCAGCTGCAGAGAAACCCCAGGAAGGGCAGTCTGGCAGTACCAGGGTCTGTGCTACAGACCACTGGGATCATGGAATTGTACCAACAATGCCAGGATGGCATAGAGGGGGCAATTCCATGATCATAGACATGTTACATGGCCATATTCGGAGTTACCATGGTGAAGCTACATATAGGTAGTGACCTATATGTAGTGCACGCGTGTAATGGTGTCCCCGCACTCACAAAGTTCAGTGAATTGGCTCTGAACAATGTGGGGGCACCTTGGCTAGTGCCAGGGTGCCCACACACTAAGTAACTTTGCACCCAACCTTTTCCAGGTAAAGATTAGACATATAGGTGACTTATAAGTTACTTAAGTGCAGTGTAAAATGGCTGTGAAATAACGTGGACGTTATTTCACTCAGGCTGCAGTGGCAGGCCTGTGTAAGAATTGTCCGAGCTCCCTATGGGTGGCAAAAGAAATGCTGCAGCCCATAGGGATCTCCTGGAACCCCAATACCCTGGGTACCTCAGTACCATATACTAGGGAATTATAAGGGTGTTCCAGTAAGCCAATGTGAATTGGTAAAAATGGTCACTAGCCTGTCAGTGACAATTTGAACGTAATGAGAGAGCATAACCACTGAGGTTCTGGTTAGCAGAGCCTCAGTGAGACAGTTAGGCACCACACAGGGAACATATACATGCACACCTATGAGCACTGGGGCCCTGTGTGACAGGGTCCCAGTGACACATACATATAGGCCACAAACCTATGAGCACTGGGGTCCTGACCAGCAGGGTCCCAGTGACACATAACAAACATACTGAAAACATAGTGTTTTCACTATGAGCACTGAGGCCTGGCTATCAGGATCCCAGTGAGACAGTGAAAACAGTGACAAACACCCTGACATACACTCACAAACAGGCCAAAAGTGGGGGTAACAAGGCTAGAAAGAGGCTACCTTCTCACACAACCCCCCCCCCAAACGAAGGACAATAAGGCTAACCTTGGCCAGTTGAGACTTTATTGTCTAAGTGGTGATAAGTAGAGAGTAGCTCTGCAATAGACTGGTTACTCCCTTTATCATCCACTATATGGTTACTTCCCTGTGGGGATGTAAACCACCCTGTTTGAAGTTTTTTAGCTAAGCAACAATGTGAAGATGTATTTTCAGAGTTTCTATCAGTAAGTTTTAGTTTAGAGCAGTGGGAATTGTCCACTGAACCTATTTGTAGTGATGGAAATGCCAGACAGGGATGCTGTCTCAGAAAAGCCATAGCTGGGCAAAAACTTTGTCCATCTGGCTGGAAGAGAGAACAGGGATGCTGTTTCTCTTGAGTTGGAGCAGGGCAGGGATGCTGTCCTATGAGCTCCACACTAGGGCAGGGATGCTGTCCTAAGTGTTGTGAGGTAGTGCAGGGTTTCTGCACTAAAGTTTCTCTGGGAGGGTTGGAGGGATGCTCCATGTTAACTAAAATGGTGCTGTTTTTCTCACCAATGTTAGTTATCCCACAGAGAGGTACTTCCACCTCAGGGAGTCCAGCTTTGCCAGCTGATGATTCCCTTGGAACAGGTGCCACCCCAGGAGAGGTTTTTCCCACCACAGGAATGGTATCCTGAATGGTAGGGTGGTTAGGGGATACTGTGATACCCTTTTTACCTGTTGATGGAGAGGGATCCTGAGTTTTCAGGCCTTCTCTCCTTTGCTTTTTCATTTCAGTAGAAATGAGAGGGAACAATTCCTCAGGGATGCCCAGCATGGCTGCATGGGCATAAAACTCTACATCAGCCCAACCTGAGGCCTCTAGGTCATTACCTAAGAGACAGTCTACAGGTAAGCTAGGTGATCCCACCACCTGCTTAGGGCCAGTAACTCCACCCCAACTAAACTGAATTATAGCTAAGGGAAGAAACTTAGTGGAGTTATGGACATCAATAATCTTATACTGTTGTCCAATGATGTGTTGTTCAGGAGGCACTAGGTTTTCAGTCACCAAAGTGAAACTGGCACCTGTGTCCCTGTAGGCCAAGTCCTCAACACCATTTATTGAAACTGTCTGCCTGTACTTATCCATTGTAAGGGGACAAGCAGCCAGTGTGGCAAGGCCAGTGCCACTAGGTGTGACAGAAACTGTCTTGGGACTGATTACATCAGTTTCCACTATGGACCCATAAGTGAACCCAACTACACCCTTTGCTTGACTGTTGCCAGCAGTCCCACCACTAGTACCACTACTGCTAGGGGCACTAGAGCTTGATGTATTAGTGGTGGTAGGCTCAGGGGGTTTACCTGGACAGGACTTATCCCCTGGCCTATGGCCTCTGTTTTTACACACAAAGCACCAAGGCTTTTTAATGTGTGCAGGTTGGGAAGAAGAGGAAGAATTTGTTTTATCCCCACCCTCTGAAGAGTGTTTAAGATTTGAAGTGGGATCTTTGGTTTTACCCTTATCCCCATGCTTATCTTGAGATTTTTCACCATCTTTCTTCTTATTGCCATCTTTGTCACCCCCTGTATGAACTTTTCTGTTCACCCTTGTTCTGACCCATTTGTCTGCCTTCTTTCCCAATTCTTGGGGAGAGGTCAGATCAGAGTCTACCAGGTACTGGTGCAACAAATCAGACACACAATTATTAAGTATATGCTCTCTCAGGATCAAGTTATACAGGCTGTCATAATCAGTAACTTTACTGCCATGTAACCACCCCTCCAAGGCCTTCACTGCCTGGTCAATGAAATCAACCCAGTCTTGTGAAGACTCCTTTTTGGTATCTCTGAACTTTATCCTGTACTGTTCAGTGGTTAAGCCATAACCATCCAGGAGTGCATTCTTAAGAACTGTAAAATTATTGGCATCATTTTCTTTCACAGTAAGGAGCCTATCCCTACCTTTTCCACTAAATGATAACCATAGGATAGCAGCCCACTGCTTTTGAGGGACATCCTGTACAGCACAGGCCCTCTCAAGTGCAGCAAACCACTTGTTAATGTCATCCCCCTCCTTATAAGGGGGAACTATCTTGTGCAGATTCCTGGAATCATGCTCTTTTGCAGGATGACTATGGGGAATACTGCTGCTGCCACCATGGGTATCTAAACCCAACTTCTGTCTTTCCTTCTCTAATTCTAAAGACTGTCTATCCAAATCCAGCTGTTGCTTCTTGAGCTTCAGTCTGGTTTGTTCCACTCTCAATCTATTGAGCTCCCTTTCTAACAATCTGTCATCAGGGTGGGTGGGAGGGACATTTCTAGATACAGAGGTATGATGGGAATGAACAGAAGGAGACCTGTCCCTTACCAAGGGCACCCTAACAGCTTGGCTACCAGCATAATGTGAGAGCACAGCATCAGTATGATGTGATTCAACCTCTGTACCAACTATGCTAGACTGTCTAGTAATGGGCAGGCTGAGAAGTTTCTTTCCTGAACCTTTTCCTGGGGGAGTCCCTGGATCAGATTGAGAACCATTAGCTACTTTTTCTACAGATTGGGCACTTATGGCCTTATCCTGTACTCTAAGCATATTAATTAACAGTTCTAAGGAAGGATTCTTCCCTACACTCAAACCTCTCTCTATGCAGAGACTCCTTGCTCCTTTCCAGCTAAGGTGATCATATGCAAGTTTGGACAGTTCAACTTTTTGGCCTGTGCCAGACATTTTTTAGAGAGAGTTAAAGTGATAGCAAAAGAGAAAAAAGTTTTCAGAACTTTTTGGAAAGACAGAAAAAAAACTTTTTAAACTTTTAAGAACTTTTTGAAAGTTTAGAAGTACTTTTCAGCACTTAGAAAAGAGTGAAAAGAGGAAATGCAAAACTTTTTGGCTATGTGTATATACACTGACCTTGTTTTGTATATTTTTCTCTTATGAAAAGTACAATGACAAGAGTGGTAAGTAGTCTCAAAGCACTTATCCCACCGCTGCACAACCAATGTAGGAGGTTGGACTGGCTTGTAGTGAGTACCAAGGAGTACTTGCACCTTGCACCAGGCCCAGTTATCCCTTATTAGTGTATAGGGTGTCTAGCAGCTTAGGCTGATAGATAATGGTAGCTTAGCAAAGCAGCTCAGGCTGAACTAGGAGACGTGTGAAGCTACTACAGTACCACTTAGTGTCATATGCACACTATCATAAGAAAACACAATACACAGTTATACTAAAAATAAAGGTACTTTATTTTTATGACAATATGCCAAAGTATCTTAGAGTGTACCCTCAGTGAGAGGATAGGAAATATACACAAGATATATATACACAATAGCAAAAATATGCAGTATAGTCTTAGAAAACAGTGCAAACAATGTATAGTTACAATAGGATGCAATGGGGAAACATAGGGATAGGGGCAACACAAACCATATACTCCAGAAGTGGAATGCGAACCACGAATGGACCCCAAACCTATGTGACCTTGTAGAGGGTCGCTGGGACTATTAGAAAATAGTGAGAGTTAGAAAAATAACCCTCCCCAAGACCCTGAAAAGTGAGTGCAAAGTGCACTAAAGTTCCCCTAAGGACAAAATAGCCGTGTTAGAGGGAAAATGCAAGGAAAACACAAATCAGCAATGCAACAACGATGGATTCCTGACTGAGGGTACCTGTGGAACAAGGGGACCAAGTCCAAAAGTCACAAGCAGCTCGGAGATGGGCAGATGCCCAAGAAATGCCAGCGGTCGGTGCAAAGAAGCTCTTACTAGGCTGAAGAACTGTGAATACTGCAGGAACGACAAGGGCTAGAGACTTCCCCTTTGGAGGATGGATCCACCACGCCTTGGAGAGTCGTGCAGAAGTGTTTTCCCGCCGGATGGACGCCAACAAGCCTTGCTACACGCAAATCGTGCGTTTGGCGTTTTTGGACGCTGCTGGGGCCCAGGAGGGACCAGGAGGTCGCAAATTGGACCTGCAGAGAGAGGGGACGTCGTGCAAGACAAAGAGCCCTCACTGAAGCAGGTAGCTCCCGGAGAAGTGCCAGAAACAGGCACTACGAGGATGCGTGAAACGGTGCTCGCCGAAGTTGCACAAAGGAGTCCCACGTCGCCGGAGACCAACTTAGAAAGTCGTGCAATGCAGGTTAGAGTGCCGTGGACCCAGGCTTGGCTGTGCACGAAGGATTTCCACCGGAAGTGCACAGGGGCCGGAGAAGCTTGCAAAGTCGTGGTTCCCAGCAATGCAGCCCAGCGAGGTGAGGCAAGGACTTACCTCCACCAAACTCGGGCTGAAGAGTCACTGGACTGTGGGGGTCACTTGGACAGCGTCGCTGGATTCGAGGGACCTCGCTTGTCGTGCTGAGAGGAGACCCAAGGGACCGGTAATGCAGCTTTTTGGTGCCTGCGGTTGCAGGGGGAAGATTCCGTCGACCCACGGGAGATTTCTTCGGAGCTTCTGGTGCAGAGAGGAGGCAGACTACCCCCACAGCATGCACAAGCAGGAAAACAGTCGAGAAGGCGGCAGGATCAGCGTTACAGAGTTGCAGTAGTCGTCTTTGCTACTATGTTGCAGGTTTGCAGGCTTCCAGCGCGGTCAGCGGTCGATTCCTTATCAGAAGGTGAAGAGAGAGATGCAGAGGAACTCGGCTGAGCTCATGCATTCGTTATCTAAAGTTTCCCCAGAGACAGAGACCCTAAATAGCCAGAAAAGAGGGTTTGGCTACCTAGGAGAGAGGAAAGGCTACTAACACCTGAAGGAGCCTATCACAAGGAGTCTCTGACGTCACCTGGTGGCACTGGCCACTCAGAGCAGTCCAGTGTGCCAGCAGCACCTCTGTTTCCAAGATGGCAGAGGTCTGGAGCACACTGGAGGAGCTCTGGACACCTCCCAGGGGAGGTGCAGGTCAGGGGAGTGGTCACTCCCCTTTCCTTTGTCCAGTTTCGCGCCAGAGCAGGGGCTAAGGGGTCCCTGAACCGGTGTAGACTGGCTTATGCAGAATTGGGCACATCTGTGCCCAACAAAGCATTTCCAGAGGCTGGGGGAGGCTACTCCTCCCCTGCCTTCACACCATTTTCCAAAGGGAGAGGGTGTCACACCCTCTCTCAGAGGAAGTTCTTTGTTCTGCCATCCTGGGCCAGGCCTGGCTGGACCCCAGGAGGGCAGCTGCCTGTCTGAGGGGTTGGCAGCAGCAGCAGCTGCAGAGAAACCCCAGGAAGGGCAGTCTGGCAGTACCAGGGTCTGTGCTACAGACCACTGGGATCATGGAATTGTACCAACAATGCCAGGATGGCATAGAGGGGGCAATTCCATGATCATAGACATGTTACATGGCCATATTCGGAGTTACCATGGTGAAGCTACATATAGGTAGTGACCTATATGTAGTGCACGCGTGTAATGGTGTCCCCGCACTCACAAAGTTCAGTGAATTGGCTCTGAACAATGTGGGGGCACCTTGGCTAGTGCCAGGGTGCCCACACACTAAGTAACTTTGCACCCAACCTTTACCAGGTAAAGATTAGACATATAGGTGACTTATAAGTTACTTAAGTGCAGTGTAAAATGGCTGTGAAATAACGTGGACGTTATTTCACTCAGGCTGCAGTGGCAGGCCTGTGTAAGAATTGTCAGAGCTCCCTATGGGTGGCAAAAGAAATGCTGCAGCCCATAGGGATCTCCTGGAACCCCAATACCCTGGGTACCTCAGTACCATATACTAGGGAATTATAAGGGTGTTCCAGTAAGCCAATGTGAATTGGTAAAAATGGTCACTAGCCTGTCAGTGACAATTTGAACGTAATGAGAGAGCATAACCACTGAGGTTCTGGTTAGCAGAGCCTCAGTGAGACAGTTAGGCACCACACAGGGAACATATACATGCACACCTATGAGCACTGGGGCCCTGTGTGACAGGGTCCCAGTGACACATACATATAGGCCACAAACCTATGAGCACTGGGGTCCTGACCAGCAGGGTCCCAGTGACACATAACAAACATACTGAAAACATAGTGTTTTCACTATGAGCACTGAGGCCTGGCTATCAGGATCCCAGTGAGACAGTGAAAACAGTGACAAACACCCTGACATACACTCACAAACAGGCCAAAAGTGGGGGTAACAAGGCTAGAAAGAGGCTACCTTCTCACAATTATTGATTGGGTTCCCCCTACCACTCAGACTCAGGTGAGAGCCTTCCTAGGCCTCACTGGGTATTACAGGAGGTTCATTAAGAACTATGGCTCCATTGCAGCCCCTCTTAATGACCTCACATCTAAGAAAATGCCTAAAAAGGTATTATGGACAGCAAACTGTCAGAAAGCTTTTGAGGAGCTGAAGCAGGCCATGTGCTCTGCACCTGTCCTTAAAAGCCCTTGTTACTCTAAAAAATTCTATGTCCAAACTGATGCATCTGAATTAGGAGTAGGGGCAGTCCTATCACAACTTAATTCTGAGGGCCAGGATCAACCTGTTGCTTTTATTAGTAGAAGGTTGACCCCTAGAGAAAAGCGTTGGTCTGCCATTGAGAGGGAGGCCTTTGCTGTGGTCTGGGCTCTGAAGAAGTTGAGGCCATACCTGTTTGGCACTCACTTCATTGTTCAGACAGACCACAAACCTCTACTTTGGCTAAAACAAATGAAAGGTGAAAATCCTAAATTGTTGAGGTGGTCCATATCCCTACAGGGAATGGACTATACAGTGGAACATAGACCTGGGAGTAGCCACTCCAATGCAGATGGACTCTCCAGATATTTCCACTTAGACAATGAAGACTCATCAGGTAATGGCTAGTCTTATTGTCCTTCGTTTGGGGGGGGGGTTGTGTAGGAAAGTACCATCTTGCCTGGCATGTTACCCCCATTTTTCACTGTATATATGTTGTTTTAGTTGTATGTGTCACTGGGACCCTGGTAACCCAGGGCCCCAGTGCTCATAAGTGTGCCTGAATGTGTTACCTGTGTAGTGACTAACTGTCTCACTGAGGCTCTGCTAATCAGAACCTCAGTGGTTATGCTCTCTCATTTCTTTCCAAATTGTCACTAACAGGCTAGTGACCATTTTTACCAATTTACATTGGCTTACTGGAACACCCTTATAATTCCCTAGTATATGGTACTGAGGTACCCAGGGTATTGGGGTTTCAGGAGATCCCTATGGGCTGCAGCATTTCTTTTGCCACCCATAGGGAGCTCTGACAATTCTTACACAGGCCTGCCACTGCAGCCTGAGTGAAATAACGTCCACGTTATTTCACAGCCATTTTACACTGCACTTAAGTAACTTATAAGTCACCTATATGTCTAACCTTTACCTGGTAAAGGTTAGGTGCAAAGTTTCTTAGTGTGAGGGCACCCTGGCACTAACCAAGGTGCCCCCACATTGTTCAGAACCAATTCACTGAACTTTGTGAGTGCGGGGACACCATTACACGCGTGCACTACATATAGGTCACTACCTATATGTAGCTTCACCATGGTAACTCCGAATATGGCCATGTAACATGTCTATGATCATGGAATTGCCCCCTCTATGCCATCCTGGCATTGTTGGTACAATTCCATGATCCCAGTGGTCTGTAGCACAGACCCTGGTACTGCCAGACTGCCCTTCCTGGGGTTTCTCTGCAGCTGCTGCTGCTGCCAACCCCTCAGACAGGCAGCTGCCCTCCTGGGGTCCAGCCAGGCCTGGCCCAGGATGGCAGAACAAAGAACTTCCTCTGAGAGAGGGTGTGACACCCTCTCCCTTTGGAAAATGGTGTGAAGGCAGGGGAGGAGTAGCCTCCCCCAGCCTCTGGAAATGCTTTGTTGGGCACAGATGTGCCCAATTCTGCATAAGCCAGTCTACACCGGTTCAGGGACCCCTTAGCCCCTGCTCTGGCGCGAAACTGGACAAAGGAAAGGGGAGTGACCACTCCCCTGACCTGCACCTCCCCTGGGAGGTGTCCAGAGCTCCTCCAGTGTGCTCCAGACCTCTGCCATCTTGGAAACAGAGGTGCTGCTGGCACACTGGACTGCTCTGAGTGGCCAGTGCCACCAGGTGACGTCAGAGACTCCTTGTGATAGGCTCCTTCAGGTGTTAGTAGCCTTTCCTCTCTCCTAGGTAGCCAAACCCTCTTTTCTGGCTATTTAGGGTCTCTGTCTCTGGGGAAACTTTAGATAACGAATGCATGAGCTCAGCCGAGTTCCTCTGCATCTCCCTCTTCACCTTCTGATAAGGAATCGACCGCTGACCGCGCTGGAAGCCTGCAAACCTGCAACATAGTAGCAAAGACGACTACTGCAACTCTGTAACGCTGATCCTGCCGCCTTCTCGACTGTTTTCCTGCTTGTGCATGCTGTGGGGGTAGTCTGCCTCCTCTCTGCACCAGAAGCTCCGAAGAAATCTCCCGTGGGTCGACGGAATCTTCCCCCTGCAACCGCAGGCACCAAAAAGCTGCATTACCGGTCCCTTGGGTCTCCTCTCAGCACGACGAGCGAGGTCCCTCGAATCCAGCGACACCGTCCAAGTGACCCCCACAGTCCAGTGACTCTTCAGCCCAAGTTTGGTGGAGGTAAGTCCTTGCCTCACCTCGCTGGGCTGCATTGCTGGGAACCGCGACTTTGCAAGCTACTCCGGCTCCTGTGCACTTCCGGCGGAAATCCTTTGTGCACAGCCAAGCCTGGGTCCACGGCACTCTAACCTGCATTGCACGACTTTCTAAGTTGGTCTCCGGCGACGTGGGACTCCTTTGTGCAACTTCGGCGAGCACCGTTTCACGCATCCTCGTAGTGCCTGTTTCTGGCACTTCTCCGGGTGCTACCTGCTTCAGTGAGGGCTCTTTGTCTTGCTCGATGTCCCCTCTCTCTGCAGGTCCAATTTGCGACCTCCTGGTCCCTCCTGGGCCCCAGCAGCGTCCAAAATCGCCAAATGCACGATTTGCGTGTAGCAAGGCTTGTTGGCGTCCATCTGGCGGGAAAACACTTCTGCACGACTCTCCAAGGCGTGCGGGATCCATCCTCCAAAGGGGAAGTCTCTAGCCCTTGTCGTTCCTGCAGTATTCACAGTTCTTCAGCCTAGTAAGAGCTTCTTTGCACCAACCGTTGGCATTTCTTGGGCATCTGCCCATCTCCGAGCTGCTTGTGACTTTTGGACTTGGTCCCCTTGTTCCACAGGTTCCCTCAGTCAGGAATCCATCGTTGTTGCATTGCTGATTTGTGTTTTCCTTGCACTTTCCCTCTAACACGACTATTTTGTCCTTAGGGGAACTTTGGTACACTTTGCACTCACTTTTCAGGGTCTTGGGGAGGGTTATTTTTCTAACTCTCACTATTTTCTAATAGTCCCAGCGACCCTCTACAAGCTCACATAGGTTTGGGGTCCATTCGTGGTTCACATTCCACTTTTGGAGTATATGGTTTGTGTTGCCCCTATCCCTATGTTTCCCCATTGCATCCTATTGTAACTATACATTGTTTGCACTGTTTTCTAAGACTATACTGCATATTTTTGCTATTGTGTATATATATCTTGTGTATATTTCCTATCCTCTCACTGAGGGTACACTCTAAGATACTTTGGCATATTGTCATAAAAATAAAGTACCTTTATTTTTAGTATAACTGTGTATTGTGTTTTCTTATGATATTGTGCATATGACACTAGGTGGTACTGTAGTAGCTTCACACGTCTCCTAGTTCAGCCTAAGCTGCTCTGCTAAGCTACCATTATCTATCAGCCTAAGCTGCTAGACCCCCTATACACTAATAAGGGATACCTGGGCCTGGTGCAAGGTGCAAGTACCCCTTGGTACTCACTACAAGCCAGTCCAGCCTCCTACAACGTGTCCAGCTAGAAGCACTGACGCTAGCATTACACTCACCTCTGCTCTGAACATCCTGGGTTTATGGTCATTGAACGTGTCCAGCTAGAAGCAACAACGCTAGCATTACACTTACCTCTGCTCTGAACATCTTAGGTTTATGGTAATTGAACGTGTCCAGCTAGAAGCACAGATGCTAGCATTACACTCACCGCTGCTCTGAACGTCCTGGATTTATGGTCATTGAACGTGTCCAGCTAGAAGCACTGACGTTAGCATTACACTTACCTCTGCTCTGAACGTCCTGGGTTTATGGTCATTAAACTTGTCCAGCTAGAAGCACTGACGCTAGCATTACACTTACCTCTGCCCTGAACATCTTAGGTTTATGGTCGTTGAACGTGTCCAGCTAGAAGCACAGATGCTAGCATTACACTCACCTCTGCTCTGAACGTCCTGGGTTTATGTCCATTGAACTTGTCCAGCTAGAAGCACTGACGCTAGCATTACACTTACCTCTGCTCTGAATGTCCTGGGTTTATGGTCATTAAACTTGTCCAGCTAGAAGCACTGACGCTAACATTACACTTACCTCTGCTCTGAACATCTTAGGTTTATGGTCGTTGAACGTGTCCAGCTAGAAGCACTGACGCTAGCATTACACTCACCTCTGCTCTGAACGTCCTGGGTTTATGGTCATTGAACGTGTCCAGCTAGAAGCAACAACGCTAACATTACACTTACCTCTGCTCTGAACATCTTAGGTTTATGGTCATTGATCGTGTCCAGCTAGAAGCACTGACACTAGCATTACACTCACCTCTGCTCTGAACGTCCTGGGTTTATGGTCATTGAACTTGTCCAGGTAGAAGCACTGACGCTAGCATTACACTTACCTCTGCTCTGAACATCTTAGGTTTATGGTCATTGAATGTGTCCAGCTAGAAGCACCGACACTAGCATTACACTTACGTCTGCTCTGAACGTCCTGGGTTTATGGTCATTGAACGTGTCCAGCTAGAAGCAAAAACGCTAGCATTACACTTACCTCTGCTCTGAACATCTTAGGTTTATGGTCATTGAACGTGCCCAGCTAGAAGCACCGACTCTAGCATTACACTTACCTCTGCTCTGAACGTCCTGGGTTTATGGTCATTGAACGTGTCCAGCTAGAAGCACAGATGCTAGCATTACACTCACCTCTGCTCTGAATGTCCAAGTTTTATGGTCATTGAACGTGTCCAGCTAGAAGCACCGACGTTAGCTTTACACTTACCTCTGCTCTGAACGTCCCGGGTTTATGGTCATTAAACTTGTCCAGCTAGAAGCACTGACGCTAGCATTACACTTACCTCTGCCCTGAACATCTTAGGTTTATGGACATTGAACGTGTCCAGCTAGAAGCACTGACGCTAGCATTACACTTACCTCTGCTCTGAACATCTTAGGTTTATGGTCATTGAACGTGTCCAGCTAGAAGCACTGACGCTAGCATTACACTCACCTCTGCTCTGAACATCCTGGGTTTATGGTCATTGAACGTGTCCAGCTAGAAGCAACAACGCTAGCATTACACTTACCTCTGCTCTGAACATCTTAGGTTTATGGTAATTGAACGTGTCCAGCTAGAAGCACAGATGCTAGCATTACACTCACCGCTGCTCTGAACGTCCTGGATTTATGGTCATTGAACGTATCCAGCTAGAAGCACTGACGTTAGCATTACACTTACCTCTGCTCTGAACGTCCTGGGTTTATGGTCATCTAACTTGTCCAGCTAGAAGCACCAACGTTAGCATTAAACTCACCTCTGCTCTGAACGTCCTGGGTTTTTGGTCATTGAACGTGTCCAGCTAGAAGCACAGATGCTAGCATTACACTCACCTCTGCTCTGAACGTCCTGGGTTTATGGTCATTGAACGTGTCCAGCTAGAAGCAACAACGCTAGCATTACACTTACCTCTGCTCTGAACATCTTAGGTTTATGGTCGTTGAACGTGTCCAGCTAGAAGCACTGACGCTAGCATTACACTCACCTCTGCTCTGAACGTCCTGGGTTGATGGTCATTGAACTTGTCCAGCTAGAAGCACTGACGCTAGCATTACACTTACCTCTGCTCTGAACATCTTAGGTTTATGGTCATTGAACTTGTCCAGCTAGAAGCACTGAAGCTAGCATTACACTTACCTCTGCTCTGAACGTCGTGGGTTTATGGCCATTGAACGTGTCCAGCTGGAAGCACTGACACTAGCATTACACTCACCTCTGCTCTGAACGTCCTGGGTTTATGGTCATTGAACTTGTCCAGCTAGAAGCACTGACGCTAGCATTACACTTACCTCTGCTCTGAACATCTTAGGTTTATGGTCATTGAACTTGTCCAGCTAGAAGCACTGACGCTAGCATTACACTTCCCTCTGCTCTGAACGTCGTGGGTTTATGGTCATTGAACGTGTCCAGCTAGAAGCACGGACGCCAGCATTACACTCACCTCTGCTCTGAACGTCGTGGGTTTATGGTCATTGAACGTATCCAGCTAGAAGCACGGACGCCAGCATTACACTCACCTCTGCTCTGAACGTCCTGGGTTTATGGTCATTGAACGTGTCCAGCTAGAAGCACGGATGCTAGAATTACAGTCACCTCTGCTCTGAACGTCCTGGGTTTATGGTCATTGAACGTGTCCAGCTACAAGCACCAATGCTAGCATTACACTCACTTCTACTCTGAACGTCGTGGGTTTATGGTCATTGAACGTATCCAGCTAGAAGCACGGACGCCAGCATTACACTCACCTCTGCTCTGAACGTCCTGGGTTTATGGTCATTGAACGTGTCCAGCTAGAAGCACGGATGCTAGAATTACAGTCACCTCTGCTCTGAACGTCCTGGGTTTATGGTCATTGAACGTGTCCAGCTAGAAGCCCCAATGCTAGCATTACACTCACCTCTGCTCTGAACGTCGTGGGTTTATGGTCATTGAACGTATCCAGCTAGAAGCACGGAAGCCAGCATTAAACTCACCTCTGCCCTGAACGTCCTGAGTTTATGGTCATTGAACGTGTCCAGCTAGAAGCACGGACGCCAGCATTACACTCACCTCTGCTCTGAACGTCCTGGGTTTATGGTCATTGAACGTGTCCAGCTAGACGCACAGATGCTAGAATTACAGTCACCTCTGCTCTGAACGTCCTGGGTTTATGGTCATTGAACGTGTCCAGCTAGAAGCACCAATGCTAGCATTACACTTACCTCTGCTCTGAACGTCCTGGGTTTATGGTCATTGAACGTGTCCAGCTAGAAGCACGGATGCCAGCATTACACTCACCTCTGCTCTGAACGCCCTATGTTTATGATCATTGAGTAGCAGAAATAAATGCGACCAAGACACAACCTTTACGCAAACCTCATATCAGAGGCTCACTACGCTTGACTACATATGGGTTAGAACTCAGCATTTTCACTGACTCGAAATTTTGAAAACTAACCATAAGCTCACCAGTGATTATGCTTTTCTGTCGTGTTCTTTCCCAGTATAGGCTCTTCCTTTGGGAAAAAAACCAGTATTCGACCCACAATCAGAAATGGAAATGATCAAAAGGCTCAGGTTACATTCTGAACTAAATGACAGTACTACATAGAAACTGAAGTCTCTTTTATCCACTTTGACAAAAAGTAAATTAACGTCTGATTGAAGGCTGGTCTGATTTCACCCTATTAAAATTCCCCCACCCCAATACAAGGCAAGACCATCCTCTCCTACTTGTAGAAAGGTAAGGTCCTGTAGTCTTAAAAAGACAGTTACATAGAATGGTAAGAGTTGTGAATAAGGACAAAACAAATTTTTCCTTGCAAAAAGAACTGATAATCATATGAAAAAGTTACCACCGATGTCGGTATGAAGAAAAACAGCAGTTGCAAGATGAGCAGTAGATTGCCATATTTTAAGCAAAAGAAATTCACTAACTCCAAAACAAGTGTGGCCAGTGGTCCGCAAAATCTCACATGACTATTCAACAAGGGAATGAATTAAGATCTCTGCATCTGGGTGGTCTGCCTACATCTCCACTACATATGTTGATGGCTCCATTCCACTGTGCAAGCCAGTGACTGCAAAAGATATCGGCATGGCATGTGCCGCTTACCCAGGCCTGCATTTAAATACCGATAAAATCATGGTGGACACATGGGACAAGATGCGCCCCGCAGACGCCCCTGCTCTGAATGGGCTCCTAGCCAGATTATTTAAGGCAGCAAGATCAGAATGGACAAGCCACCTATCACCACTTTTCAATGAATGCTTGACCAGGACCCAGGGTCCACAGAGCAGATGTGGCTCCCATTTGATTCCTAACCACAAGAAGGGCTCCCACAACAGACTAGAACATTTCCGTTTCACTGCCTTGCTTGATGTGGAGGGAAATTGTCTAACAAAAAAACTAGAAGAATGGGTGACTGATCAGAAAATCATTCCCGTTAATCAAACAGGTTTTCAAAAGGGCAAAAGGACACAGGTTAACTTGCAATATTTAACAGCACAAATTGATCGTTCTAAAAAAAGGGTGTCCGTTCTCTATTTATTTAGTGTATCATTGACACACCTCTTGATAAGGTAGATAGATGCTTGCTTTTGGCCAAATGAACAGCCTGCGGCATCGCCCCACGCTTGCTGACCACCATTATAAGCCTCTAGTCAAACACTTGGGTAAAGGTGAGAGTCTCAAGCAAATGGTCCACGCTGGTGAAGATTTATACCAGCAGAGTATGAAGCCGGGCTGTATACTGGCCCCCTTACTTTTTAATTTGTACCTGAGAGATCTGAATGGCCACCTAAGTACAGCTAAAGCTTTGCTTTTGGTCTGCATCTAGTGCAGTGGAGGGGGGGCGACGCTCATCCGCTCCTATGGAGGAACCACCGCTGCAGTGGCAGATTTGAACAGCTGAAGCTTTCCCGTCTGGCCTGCCTCTTTTGCAGTGTGAGGAGGGGGTTACATCTCCTCTGCTCCTATGGAGGAACCGCCGCTGCAGTGGCAGATTTGAACAGCTGAAGCTTTCCGGTCTGGTCTGCATCTTTTGCAGTGTGAGGAGGGGGTTACATCTCCTCTGCTCCTATGGAGGAACCACCGCTGCAGTGGCAGATTTGAACAGCTGAAGCTTTCCCGTCTGGTCTGCATCTTTTGCAGTGTGAGGAGGGGGTGACGCTCCTCTGCTCCTATGGAGGAACCGCCACTGCTGGTGGATTTGAACAGCTGAAGCTTTCCCGTCTGGTCTGCATCTTTTGCAGTGTGCTGATGAAACCTTCCTAATGTACCAAATGACAATAGGTCTGCAAAGATCTCTGGCCAGCCAGCAAAGTCAACAAGCTCAGCATGAATATGTAAAAAACCAAGGCCTCCTTGAGCCACAATAGCGTCATTTTTTTACGCTAATGTGGCCCGACATTTACAAAGTGGTGCAATGCATGCACTGCGCCACTTTGTAACCCCTTGCACCACATTATGCCTGCACCTGGCATACTGTATACAAGGGGGCATTCCCCCGTTAGGAGGACCGCAAAAATGGTGCAATGTAATCTAAGAGATTCCACTGCAACATTTTTTGCGGCTACTTTTAACACCTGCACAGAGCAGGCATTAAAAGGGAGCACACTACTGTATTGCTTTCAATGGGCCCCGATGTACTGTGCAGGATTAGCGCCAACATTTTGTCGCTAATCCTATTCAGTACATCAATAGCATTAAAAAGTCAGCTGCTATTGCCCCAACCCTTGGCCATGGTGCACCGTATATTAAATACGACACACATGCGGTAACAATAGGGGGCGCTAAGGAGTGCAAGAAAAGGGGAGCACCACTTTTCTTAAATCAGGCCCCAAGATTCTAGTCTTTGGTAAAAGGAGGATCAAGTGTGGGGCATGGTTCATAAAGGGCAAGGAAACTGAACATGTTTCTGCCACCAGATACTTGAAGGAAGCATGACCTGCTACGGAAAACGCTCTTACTTTTGCCTACCATTGTCTTCTCATTACCGTTCGGGTCCAAATCTTTCTGCAATTTGTAAAGTGATTGACAGCAAATTAATGCATTATGGCTCCCTTATCTATAAAAACACCTAACTTCTTGGTTGGGCCTTATTCAATTCCTTGTTATAAACACCTTTCCCGGCTTCCGTCAAGCACGACTCAGGCTCAAACCCCACTGAAGTTTAGTTTGACCCACTAGGGTTACTCCCTTTATGCCCGATTTCTTTCAATTTGTGCGAAATAAAAATAAGGTGATTTGGGGCCTATTAGGCATCTTCTATGGAGTACTATTCAAGACAAGGAATCACAAATTCGTAAGCTTTACCGGACTGCGACTGATGGGCTTGCGGCTAAAGATCTGATGCAAATTTCACTTCAATCAAAAAATTTGGAAAAATTATTTTGAAACAACAAGTCTGCAAGCCATTCATTCAGGAGCTCGTGCAACATTTAGGGGGTTATTCTAACTTTGGAGGAGTGTTAATCCGTCCCAAAAGTGACGGTAAAGTGACGGATATACCACCAGCCGTATTACGAGTTCCATAGGATATAATGGACTCGTAATACGGCTGGTGGTAAATCCGTCACTTTTCCGTCACTTTTGGGACGGATTAACACCTCCTCCAAAGTTAGAATAACCCCCTTAATGTGTATCTTCACCAGCCGCTATCCCTGCCATTACATCTAACCCCCATCATAGCTGTTTGTTAAAATTCAAATACTTCTTCAACAACTCAATGAATCAGTTGAAAGCATAAATGTAGGGTCAAGTGGTGTAACAAACGCCCCCGCAGCCCCTGTGCCTTGCGGGAGTGGGTGAGTATAGGAGGCTGGCCTGGCTTGTACTGGGAACCAGAGGTACTTACACCTTGTGCCAGAT
This sequence comes from Pleurodeles waltl, assembly GCF_031143425.1. Classification (NCBI taxonomy): domain Eukaryota; kingdom Metazoa; phylum Chordata; class Amphibia; order Caudata; family Salamandridae; genus Pleurodeles; species Pleurodeles waltl. The sequence continues at coordinate 1,554,574,082 of NC_090446.1, forward strand.
CCAGTTCTCCCTTATTAGTGTAGAAGAGGTGTTTCTAGCAGCTAAGGCTGATAGAAGGTAGCTATAGCAGAGCAGCTTAGGCTGAACTAGGAGACATGCAAAGCTCCTACTATACCACTTATACCATATAGCACAATATCATAAGAAAACACAATACACAGATATACTAAAAATAAAGGTACTTTATTTTTATGACAATATGCCAAAAGTATCTCAGTGAGTACCCTCAGTATGAGGATAAGTTATATACACAAGATATATGTACCCAAACCAAAATTATGCAGGTCATAGCAAGAAAAGTAATGCAAACAGTGTAGCATTACAGTAGATTGCAATAGGAGCACATAGGTATAGGGGCAACACAAACCATATACTCCAAAAGTGGAATGCGAACCACGAAAGGACCCCAAACCTATGTGTGCTTGTAGAGGGTAGCTGGGACTGTAAGAAAACAGTGAGGGTTAGAAAAATAGCCCACCCCAAGACCCTGAAAGGTAGGTGTAAAGTGCACCTACTACCCTCAGAGAGCACAGAAGTCGTGATAGGGGGATTCTGCAGGAAGAACAAACGCCAACAATGCAGCAACAGTGGATTTCTGGACCTGAGTACCTGTAAGACAAGGGGACCAAGTCCAATAGTTGCAACAGTGTCGAGAGTGGGCAAGAGCCCGGGAAATGCCAGCTGAGGGTGCAAGGAAGCTGCCACCAGATGGAAGAGGCCCAGAGTTATGCAAGAAAGAAGAGAGCCAGGGACTTCTCCTTTGGAAGACAGATGTCCTACGTCGCAATGAAGCTTGCAGGGGTGTTCCCATGCACAAAGACCGCAAACAAGCCTTGCTAGCTGCAAAGTTTGCAATAAAGGTTTTTGGGCGCTGCTGTGGCCCAGGAGGGACCAGGATGTCACCACTTGGAGGAGGAGACAGAAGGAGTGCCCAGCAACTCAGGGAGCCCTCACAGATGCAGGCAGCACCCACAGAAGTACCTGAACAGGCACTTGGAAGAAAAGTGAACCGGAGTCCACCCGAAGTCACAAAAGGGAGTCCCACGACACCGGTGGACAACTCAGAAGGTTGTGCACTGCAGCAAGGAGTGTCGGGGACTCAGGCTTGGCTGTGCATGAAGGAAATCCTGGAAGAATGCACAGGAGCCGGAGCAGCTGCAAATCACGCGGTACCCAGCAATGCAGTTTAGCGTGGGGAGGCAAGGACTTACTGCCACCAAACTTGGACTGAAGAGTCACTGGACTGTGGGAGTCACTTGGACAGAGTTGCTGAGTTCCAGAGACCACGCTCGTTGTGCTGAGAGGGGACCAGAGCACAAGTGATGCAGTCTTTTGGTGCCTGCGGTTGCAGGGGGAAGATTTCGTCGACCCACGGGAGATTTTTTCAGAGCTCCTGGTGTAGGAAGGAGGCAGGCTACCCCCAGAGCATGCACCACCAGGAAACAGTCGAGAAAGCCGGCAGGATGAAGTGATACAAGGTTGCTAGTAGTCGTCTTGCTACTTTGTTGCGGTTTTGCAGGCGTCCTGAGCAGTCAGCGGTCGATCCTTTGGTAGAAGGTGAAGAGGGAGATGCAGAGGAACTCTGGTGAGCTCTTGCATTCGTTATCTAAATAATTCACCAAAGCAGAGACCCTAAATAGCCAGAAAAGGAGGTTTGGCTACCAAGGAAGGAGGATTGGCTACCAAGAGAGGTAAGAGCCTATCAGAAGGAGCCTCTGACGTCACCTGCTGCCACTGGCCACGGAGAGAAGTCCAGTGTGCCACAAACACCTCTGTTTCCAAGATGGCAGCGGTCTGGAGCACACTGGAGGAGCTCTGGGCACCTCCCAGGGGAGGTACATGTCAGGGGAGTGGTCACTCCCCTTTCCTTTGTCCAGTTTCTCGCCAGAGCAGGGCTGGGGGATCCCTAAACCGGTGTAGACTGGCTTATGCAGAGATAGGCACCATCTGTGCCCATCAAAGCATTTCCAGAGGCTGGGGAAGGCTACTCCTCCCCAGCCCTCACACCTATTTCCATAGGGAGAGGAAGTCCTTTGTTCTGCCTTCCTGGGCCAGGGCTGCCTGGACCCTAGGAGGGCAGAAACCTGTCTGAGGGGTTGGCAGCAGCAGCAGCTGCATTGGAGACCCCGGAAAGGCAGTTTGGCAGTACCTGGGTTCTGTGCTAGAGACCCGGGGGACCATGGAATTGTGACAATTCCATGATCTTAGACATGTTACATGGCCATGTTCAGAGTTACCATTGTGACGCTGTACATAGGTAGTGACCTATGTATAGTGCACACGTGTAATGGTGTCCCCGCACTCACAAAGTCCGGGGAAATTGCCCTGAACGATGTGGGGGCACCTTGGCTAGTGCCAGGGTGCCCTCACACTTAGTAACTTTGCACCCAACCTTTACCAGGTGAAGGTTAGATATATAGGTGACTTATAAGTTACTAAAGTGCAGTGGTAAATGGCTGTGAAATAACGTGGACGTTATTTCACTCAGGCTGCACTGGCAGGCCTGTGTAGGAATTGTCAGAGCTCCCTATGGGTGGCAGAAGAAATGCTGAGAGAGCATAACCACTGAGGTTCATACTTATGAGCACTGGGGCCCTGCCTGGCAGGGTCCCAGTGACACATAGACTAAAACAACATATATACAGTGAAATATGGGGGTAACATGTCAGGCAAGATGGCACTTTCCTACAGCTGGGTACCTCATTACAATATACTAGGGAATTATATGGCTGCCCCAGTATGCCAATGTGAATTGGTAAATTTAGTCACTATCCTGTTAGTGACAAATTTGGAAAGCAGAGAGAGCATAACCACTGAGGTTCTGGTTAGCAGAGCCTCAGTGAGACAGTTAGGCACCACACAGGGAACACATACAGGCCACAAACTTATGAGCACTGGGGTCCTGGTTAGCAGGGCCCCAGTGACACATAACAAACATACTGACAACGTAGGATGTTCACTATGAGCACTGGGGTCCTGGCTAGCAGGATCCCAGTAAGACAGTAAAAACACCCTGACATACACTCACAAACAGGCCAAAAGTGGGGGTAACAAGGCTAGAAAGAGGCTACTTTCTCACAGTGAGCTCCAGGGGGGCACCTCAGAATAGTACACTGTCCTGACACCTCCTTAGTGAGTGTGGAGAGGGGGCCCTCCATGTACTGTGCGGGGGGGGCCCTCAAGTTTTGCTACGTCACTGGTAGGGTCGTCTGGGAGGTGACCAAGATGGTAATTGTAGATGCTGTCAATCCTCAAGGGAGACTCTCCAGCACATCATCTGTTGATGCACTTATCTCACCGGCCAGAGGCCTATCTTCAGACGGCTGAATATTCAGTCTTGTAAAGCTGATGTAGATGAATGTTTAAATGGTGGGTCATGACAATTTTCTGCAAGATTCTTGAAATTCATGAGGTCTGTCATATCGGTGCTGAACGTTGTGGCACAATAGTAGCTGCAATTTAGTTGCTTCAATACTTGGAGGTGTGTATGAGCCCTGTGCCACCCCTCTGATTGTATTTGAATTCATATCTGCTCTTCATTGTTGAATATCCTTGATGAAATGAGGGTTTTCCCCATTCATAGCATGTGGATTTTAAGTTGTCTCTGATGTGTTTGTTTTTCCTTAAGTAGTAATTACTTAAGAAAGGGTCCTTGGGCCTCACTTGCGCTTGCACTTTAACTGTTCTCATTGTGGGATTCTGCACTCTTAAGGGCATATTTATGAGACATTTGCATCATGCTTGCACGGTGCAATGTGGTACATGCGTGACGTAAACCTCTATGTCAGATTTTTAAAGCAACGCAAAGCCCTGATTGGTTAAAAAATCTGGAGTAATGTAATGCAGTGCAAATCACTGTGTTGCATTACTCTGCACAAGAAAAGTGTTTCATGGGCATGGCGTGGGTGTTACCACACAATTTCTATGTTTTTTTTCTCCATATTTCCATATTTCCCCAACCTGGTAAACCTGGGAATACGCCAAAAGGATGCACCTCCCCAGGAGCGGTGTATCGAGGAGAGATATCTTTATTTCTCCTCCTTATTTTCTCTTTCTACATTCTGCAGCACTCATCGATAGAGGAATACGCCTCTAAGGATTTTCTTTTGTGCAGGAATGTGTCCCTTCATGCACAAACACAATCCTGCATGCAACCATGGGGCAAGGGTACCTGCATTGGCGCTAGGAAGCCAAAAGCGCACCAGTGTGGGGGGAAAGGACAGGAGTGCGCCGTATGCCTTGAAGACAATACATTCCTGTCCGTTCCCAGTGACGCAGCGCAGCGAGTAAGGCAACTTGCTGCTCTTCGCCTCAAAATCCGGCTACCATTCACCTGATCTTGAATATTCTGGCCATTTTATGACCTTTTTCCTGCCACTGTTGCTTTAATAATCTGCCTGTTTACAATGATAAACAAAGAGCCTGGGCCTCTGTTACTTTTGCTTGATATTTTTATTGCTATATTCCGGCTGTACATGTAGTGCTTTTATTGATGTTTCACAATAATTTTGATTAATCGTGAACAATAAAGAACCTTTCAGACACACGTCAAATGTTGAGACTTTGCCTGATTTTGCAGCTGTTGCTTGACATCTCTTCCCCATCCTGCTGTTTCCAGGTCCTGATGAGGTCCGGTTGGTGAACGGCACCTCTGTCTGCTCCGGGAGAGTGGAGGTCAAACACGATGGAGTCTGGGGGACCGTGTGTGATGACTCCTGGGACCTGAAGGATGCTTCAGTGGTCTGCAGACAACTCGGATGTAGTTCAGTGCAAGAACATGAGTACAACCCAACATTTGGAAAGAGCTCTCTGCAGGTTTTAATGAGTAATGTTCAATGCACAGGAGATGAGGCGGGTCTATGGGAGTGCCCACAGCAAGGCTGGGAGCACAATACCTGTCCTACAGGAAGGGATGTTGGGGTGACCTGCACAGGTAAGATATGCAATGAAAGTGGAATAAATGTATCTGTGGTCAAGGGATTGAGGGAACTAACAGTGGAAAACACATATTTGATGCAAGATGCAGAGTGAAAGATTACAACAAACTATAACTGACTGCTGTAACTACAGATGCATGTTCTAGACTGCTCTGCTCTAAAAAACCTCAAATATTTTCACCCAACCCATAGACAGCAGATACCCTGACACAGGCATCCTGGCACCAACTCTCACTTCTGCTATGAATTAAAACATTTCTTTGGTGAGCTGTCTTTAGAACAGCTGAGTAGGCCTTTGGTGATCACCACCCCTGATAGTGGCAGTACTCCACTTGCCAGTGTCCCACAGACGGATCGGGTACCACTGAAGAGCATCCTGCACATGGCTGCCAGATTCGCTGAAGTAGAACACACAGATTAATCCTGGACCTGTCTAGCAGCATCACTCCTCCACCCCTTTAGGAAACTTCTTGAATTCTAGTATGAACACCTCCAGCAGTCCCTGCAGCGGGTGTAATTCAATGAGTGACCCATTAATCTGAATCCCATGGTAACCTGCACTGCCTGCCTTCATGCACAGTGCTCAGTAGCCCTGTAGCTAGGTTTGCTCTCTGTAATTACCCTACATGCAGATATTCACAGAGACCACAGAGGCCCAGGCAAGTCATGATTGCAGATTATGTTTATAGACACCGGAGTAGTTTGTCTACAGTTCTGTAAGTGTTGCGGACATTAGCACAGAAAACTACAGCTAATCATATATACTGGGTGCAGTATACCAGAAACATTCATAGAGTGTTAGCCTGCACTCAGCACTGAATCCTATTAAGTGGTCCTTAATTATGACAGTACATAGTGCCTCTGACTCAGAGGCAACGCATAGATGAAAATGATACCTATATGTGCTTTCAACATGTCTGTGTCTAATTATGATTATTGTAAAAGGCCCCAGAGCATACATTGTATGGTAATTAGTATGGTATAGTGGTTTGCTCACGTGCCTGTGTGCGTTTGTGTGTGTGTTTGTATGTGTCTGTGTGTGTCTGTGTGTGTGGGTGTGTGTGGGTGTGTGTGTGTGTGTGTGGGTGTGTGTGTTTGTGTGTGTTTGTGTGTGTGTGTGTGGGTGTGTGTGTGTGTGTGTTTGTGTGTGTTTGTGTGTGTGTGTGTGGGTGTGTGTGTGTGTGTGTGTGGGTGTGTGTGTTTGTGTGTGTGTGTGTCTGTGTGTGTGGGTGTGTGTGTGTGGGTGTGTGTGGGTGTGTGTGTGTGTTTGTGTGTGGGTGTGTTTGTATGTGTTTGTGTGTGTCTGTGTGTGTGGGTGTGTGTGTGTGTTTGTGTGTGTTTGTGTGTGTGTGTGTGTGTGTGTGTGTGTGCGTGTGCATGCAAATCATTGTGAATTTCTTTTTATCAACAGTGCAAAGACATTAGAGAACAACCATTAACTAATCCCCACTGTGTTTTGGGGTTTAACTTCCTCTGTCCATCCTGCATGTGGCAGTAATGCCACATTGAGAGATTCATGGGTAGGAAGGGGTTAGAGAGGAGAGTCTCTCCCTTGTTTCAATTCATTATGATACGAGGCAGTCTTGCCTCTGTAGACATCACACCCCCTAGAACCTTTAGCTGAAATGCTCCTCCCCACCACTCATTCCCTTCTTTGTTGTCATGAGAGACACCCATGCATTGCTGGTGAAGGGGATCTCGTGGTGTGTATTTGGAGTTGTTGGAGTGACTCTCAATGGAAAGAGGATCCCGGGTGTGATGTCTGTGTGGCAGGGGACAAGGGAGATAGACAGTCGCAGGCATCTAAACTCACTGTGCTGCAAAAAGGTGGCTGATCCTCTGGAGCAGCCATAACAGGGTCTGGTTGGCTCATGTGTGGCTGGGCCTCCACCATCAAGGCCGAAGGGAGGCATCACCCCCGTGACTGCTACAGGGATGACAGAAGGCAGTGCAACTGTTTACAGAAGGTAAAAGCCTAGAGGGGCAAAGTAATACAAATGTATCAGCTTTGAGGGTTTCAGAGGCTTTTGAAATAATTGGATGAGTTCCTTACCCTGACTCAGTGGTTTATAGGGAGACACAAGAGGTATAATTTGTTAACCTAGTCTGACTCATAAGGGTATTTAAGCCGGTATACTTTCTTCCTCCTGGGTCATTTGTGTGTACAGAGAGTAAAAGACTTGCAAAGGGAAAGCATGTCTTATCTACTTCATCGGAGGACAAGGAACCAATTTCAGAAAGGAGAATGAGAGTGAGGTCCCCTCATTCAGTGGTACCTGCTCTGATGACCATTGGAGAGATGCAAAGAATGATGTGACAGCCAAACCAGGACGGAAGGCAAAAAGGTTGAGAGCTAAAATACCAAGGTGTCCTCAGCATCGCACTCTGATGCTGTTATCCTTTTAACAATATCTGGGAACTTAATTCGAAGGAAAGAGATGGCTCACATAATGGCTCTTGTTGGAGAAAATGTAGGACTCCCTCCACTCCAAGGGGGGTATTGTTCTGACAATATGCCAGGCCACCATCTCTTGCAATGCCTTTCCACGGCAAGACTAGGGACCTGGTCTTGTCTGAATAGAAGGAACTGGATATGGATCCAATTCCAAGGTTCCTGTAGAAACGGTACATGACGCAACACTCAGGTGATGCATTACCTCATTCCATTAAGGTGGATACCATTCTGACAACCTTAATTGGAACAAGGTGACTGAATCCTGAGGATTTTGCTCCAACTGAGGCCACAGATAAGAAAGTAGATTCAACTTTGAGAAAGGATTTGTCAGCAAAGAATTTGGTTTTATGGGTGGGCACTAACACACCTATGTGGTGCAGTCTACGGTTAAAGACTTTGATAAGTTATCAGAAGCCAAAAAGAAAAGTATTGGTTGTGCTGAGTTGTTAGTGATAATGAAACAACAATCCAAATTATTGCCTGACATGTCGTTGGTCATAATCAAGACTACAGCAATGGCAGCTGGGTCTGTGGCTTCAGCGCAAGGGAATTTATGAAAACGAGACTGGAAAGCAGAAGCAGCAGGAAAAACTGCTCTCTTTTTAGCAATGAAAAATGCTATTTGGACCTCAGCTTGATAGCATGACTACTAAGGCATTTAAAAAAATCACAAGCATGCACTTCCTAACCAATGCAAAACATCTTCGTCCTACCACAAGGCCTGGAGCTACACATCAAGATCTTCACCCAAGCGAAATTATAAAAATTGGTCTGATTAAAAGAAGACATTTCAGCCAAGAAACTGGTAAGCCAAGGGTGAATGCTCTAAGCACACAGGAAAAAATTATAAGACAAAGTCCTGAAATGCTGGATCTTGCAGGAACCCTGTGAGAGCATGGATCCACATCTTTCTACAGATCTGGGAGTGTGTTAATCGTATCCCGCTTGCCAAAGAACAATATGAAAAGGAAGGCCCTTCTAAAAGGGGTACATTCTTTACTAGACAAAGCTGCAATAGTGTAGGTCCCAAATGAAGTAAGAGCCAAAGGAGCGTATTCAATTTTTATCCTGGTCAAGAAATTATATGGGACTTTCAAACCAGTGCTAGACTTAAAGTGGATACATACCTGGGAGAGAACTATGCACTTTCACATGATGATTCTGCAATCAATCATTCCTTGAATGAACAAGGACAGTTTTCTTACATCAGTAGATTTGAAAGACATCTATCTACATGTTCCAATCAGACAATCTCAGCAAACATTTCTAACATTTGCCATAGAACATCAACACTTCTAGATCAGGGCGCTCCCCTTTGGTTTAAAATCCTCATCAAGGGTATTCATGAAAGTGCTGCCTCACCTGGTCTCCATCTTCTATCAGGAGGGAATACATGTACATCCATAATATATGACTCTTTAATTCAAGCAGCATCAGAGGACCTTATAATTTTTCATATAGGAAAAGTGCTTACAGGAACACGGTTTTCTAGTGAACGACTCCTCTTCGCCGGATTTGTCCTTCATAGGACCCAGATTCCAAAAAGCTCTGGGTATTGTGACATTGAAAGATAGTAGACTTCAATAGATTCATTCTCATTTAGAAAACCCGAAGTCTCAAAGTTTTCTAAGAGTAGTGTCTTGCATGCTAGTCTAAGGAGATTTGGTTTCCCCTGTATTTCTAGTGCCTTAGGTGAGATTCCCTCTTCATCAAATATTGAGGTTTCTGCTGAAAAAAGTGGTCTCTGACTTTGCTTTATATCTCAACAAGAAAGTTACAATGAGTCAGGGGATAAAGGCAGAGCTCCCATGGTGTTTGATTAGAAAGAACATACAGAAAAGGTTCTGGTTTTCTCATCTACCATCTGTAGTGAATACCACAGATGCAAGTCTGACTAGTTGGGGAGCCTGGTTGAGTCTTTGGCAAATCAAAAGTTTCTGGTCTCTAATGTAATGTCAAAGATCCTCCAACTGAAGGGAATGGGAGGCAATAATGAGAGCCTAGAAATTCACCTGATTAACTCCAGACAAGTATGTCCTGATCAAGACAGACAATATTAAGGTCAAGGCTTTCATCATTAGGCTGAAGGGAATAAGATCCCTGTTGCACCTGGCCCTTTTTTCAGGGTCATCCCCAATCTTTTGGCCTCCTTCCTCCTAATTTTTCTGACCAGTTTTTGTTGGCTTTAGGACTCTGGGCACTTTACCACTGCTAAACAGTGCTAAAGTGCATATGCTCTCTTTGTAAATTGTATGTGTAATTGGCTTTTTCATGATTGGCATATTTGATTTACTGATAGGTCCCTAGTAAAATGCACTAGAGGTGCCCAGGGCCTGTAAATTAAATGCTACTAGTGGGCCTGCAGCACTGGTTGCACCACCCACATTAGTAGCCCTGTATACATGGCTCAGACCTGCCACTGCAATGTCTGTGTGTTCAGTTTTAAACTGCCAATTCGACTTGGCAAGTGTACCCACTTGCCAGGCCTCAACCTTCCCTTTTATTACATGTAAGGCACCCCTAAGGTAGTCCCTAGGTAGCCCCATGGGCAGGGTGCAGTGTATGTGGGACATGTACTAATGTGTTTTACATGTCCTAAAAGTGAAATACTGCTAAATTCGGTTTTCATTTTGCAAGGCCTATCCCTCTCATAGCGTAACATGGGGGCTGCCTTTAAATATTATTAAAGTGCAGATTCTCTTTGGGAGCAGATCGAAATTTTGAGCTTAGGGTCTCTGAGCTCACAATTTAAAAATACATCTTTTAGTGAAGCTGGTTTTTAAATTGTGTGTTTGAAAATACCACTTTTGGAAAGTAGGCATTTTCTTGCTTAAACCATTCTGTGACTCTGCCTGTTTGTGGATTCCCCGTCTGGGCCAGTTTGACAGTTGGGCTGTTGTGAATTCCCTCTAGACAGTGACACAAAGTGGTCTGGGGCGTAGCCTGCATATCCTGATGAGCCATCTGAGCTGGAGGGGAGGAGGAGTGGTCACTTACACCAGAAAGGACTGTGCCTGCCCTCACACAATGAAGTTTCAAACCCCCGGTGTGTTTCTCGGGCCTGGCCTGGACAAGGAAGGATCTTGCAAACACTTGCGACTTTGCTTTGAAGTTTGCCAACTTCAAAGACAGAACTGGGTATAAGTAGTGGACCCAAAATCCCAGACTTTTAGAATCTTTCTGAAATCATGAGGAACCTCAGCCAAGGAGAAGCGCTGAAGAGCTGGAGGAGAAGTACTGTCCCTTTGCTGTGTTGCTTGGCTGGATTGGCCTACAGTTGCTGCTTCTGCCTTAAAAGAGTACAAAGGGTAAACGTTGCTGCGTATTCTGCTCGAGAAAGTTCTCCAAGAACTTGGAGTAGAGCTTGCCTCCTGTTGGAAGTCTCAGGGACACCAAAGACTTCAGTTTCCTCGACCTGCAACACTGGGAACTTTGTGTTTTGTGCAGTTGAAGAGGAAAAACCACTGCGACACCGCCAACGATGCCTCTGGCCTGCACCGTGGTCTGCCAACGTCGCACGGAGCCGCACTGCAGCAGACCACCATGTCTGTGACTGCTGTTAAGCGGCCCCACCCCCCAGCCCTCTCATTGGACGAATCCTCCCACCTCCCAGATGCCACTCCCACCCTCCCCTCCTCTTATGGCAGCCGCGGCGAGCTAGCAGGGAGCAATTTTTGACCTAGGACCACCACGGACCCTTCGCATACCGCGCCTGCAAATTCACCTGCGACAGAACAAGCAAACCTACAAAGACCGGAACAAACCACCTCCACTGCATACTCCTCAACACCCGCTCCGCATGCAAGCACGCCATCGACCTCTGGGACCTGCTCGACTCCACCGCCCCAGACGTAGCCTTCCTGACTGAAACCTGGTGGAACGACTCCTCGGCGCCCAACGTCGCAATAGCCATCCCGGACGGCTACAAGATCATCCGTAGGGACCACAACAACGGAACCGGAGGAGGCATAGCCAACGCCCACAAATCCTCCCTCAAAGTCGACACCCACACTGACGACTCCCTCAAGACCGCCGAACACCTACACTTCTGCATCCACACCGACCCCAACACCACTCTCAGAGGAACGCTCATCTACAGACCCCCTGGACCACAAGCACCTTTCAGCGAATCCCTCGCTCACCTCACCAGCATCCACGCACTCACCTCAACGGATTACATCCTCATCAGAGACCTACATTTCCACCTGGAGAACAACAACGACACCAACTCCACCACTCTGATCGCCAACCTCGCCAACCACAGCCTCAGACAACTCGTCAACACACAAACCCACATCGCCGGCCACACGCTTGATCCCATCTTCTCCTCGAGCGCCCACATCATCTTCAACCATACCACCGTACTCCACTGGACCGACCACCACTGCATCCACTTCACCTACAAAAAACATACCGAGCACCATTGCACCCAACAACCACCCCGCCGATGCTGGAACAAAGTTATGGAAGACCAGCTTACCAATGTCCTCGTCCAGAACCCACCCCCTACTCCACCGACCCAGACACCGCCGCCAACAACCTCACCCTGTGGATCAACGACTGCCCCAACACCCTCACGCCACTCAAAAAACCCACCGACAACCAAGCCAGAAGAAAAGCCACCTGGTTTACCGACGAGCTGCTAAATTACAAACGTGACTGCCGAAAGCTAAAAAAGGAATGGCTTCTCAAGCGCACAACTGACAGCCTCACAGCCCACAAGGATGCCACCCACAAGCACCACCAACTCATCAGACAAGCCAAACGATCCCACTTCAAAGACCGTCTGGACAACAACGCACACGACAGCAAAGAGCTCTTCAGCATCGTGAAAGAACTCTCCATCCCCAGCGCCAACGTCAATGACATCCCTCCATCCCAAGAACTCTGCAACACACTGTCCACCTTCTTCCACCGGAAGATCATCGACATCCAACAGTTTTGACGCCACTCCACTAGACCCCACCCCTGAACACTCCCCCTATGCAAACCACCTGACCTCCTGGACCAACGTGAGCGACACAGAGACACGCAAGATCATGAACTCCATCCACTCAGGATCTCCGTCAGACCCCTGCCCACACCACGTATACAACAAAGCCGATGCCACCATCGCCCCCCAACTACAGAAGGTCATCAACATCTCCTTTGAAACAGCGACATTCCCTGAAAAATGGAAACATCCCGAAATCCACGCCCTCCTCAAGAAACCCAAAGCCGACCCCAACGACCTCAAAAACTTCCGACCCATCTCCTTGCTCCCCTTTCCAGCAAAGGTGATTGAAAAAATCGTCATCACACAACTAACCAGCCACCTCGAAACAACGGCATCCTAGACCCCTCCCACTCCAGCTTCAGATGAAACCACAGCACCGAAACCGCCCTTCCCGCCGCCACAGATGACATCAGACGCCAAATGGACAACGGCAAAACATCAGCCCTCATCCTCTTGGACCTATCTGCCGCCTTCGACACAGTCTGCCACCGCACCCTGGAATCACGCCCCCACGAAACCTGAATTCAAGGAAAAGCCCTTGACTGGATCGTCTCATTCCTCTCCGGCAGAACCCAGAGAGTCCGCCTCCCCCCCTTCCGCTCCGAAGCCACCGACATCATCTGCGGCGTCCCCCAAGGCTCATCCCTCAGCCTGACGCTGTTCAACATCTACATGGCCCCCCTCGCACAAGTGGCCCGACAACACAACCTCAACATTCTCACCTACGCCGACAACACCCAGCTCATCCTCTCACTCACCAAAGACCCGCACACCGCCAAAACCAACCTCCACGAGGGGATGAAATCCATCGCCGAATAGATGAGAATCAGCCGTCTGAAACTGAACTCGGACAAGACAGAGGTCCTCATCCTCAGATCCACCCCCTCTGCCTGGGACGACTCCTGGTGGCCCACCGCACTAGGAACCCCACCAACACCGACCGACCACGCTCGCAACCTGGGCTTCATCCTCGACTCCTCCCTCACCTTGTCTAAACAGGTCAACGCAGTTTCCTCCTCCTCGTACAACACACTCCGCATGCTCTGCAGAATCTACAAGTGGATCCCGACAGAAACAAGAAGAACAGTGACACAGGCCCTCGTCAGCAGCAGGCTGGACTTTTTGTGATTTGGTAAATAGATTACCGAATTACAAATTGGGTCTGTACATCGCAAAATGCTTTTTTCTTGTCTCAAACGGCCCGGTTCGGCGAATCGCGCCTTTTGCGACAAGAAAAAGCTTTGTACATCTGGCCCTTAGGGTTCTGTGGGACTCTATAAGGGTGTGTAGGAGTTCCGGTGGAATTGTAATGATGATGATGGTCTAGTGATTATCCTTTTCAAAGCCTTAACCAACATCAATTCTCTTTTCTCAAAGCAGTACCCAGTTTGGGACTTGAAGTTTTAGAAGCAATATCTAGTACTTGCTTTGAGCCTCTAGAAGAGGATGATGTCAGGTACTTAATTCTTAAAACCCTCCTTTTGTTAGTGATAGCTTCAGCTAGCAGGCTAGGGGAATTGAGAACTTTATCTTGCAAACACCAACACTGTAGAAGTTTCAAGACAGAGGGCCTGATTTAGATCTTGGTGGTCACACCGCCAAACCCACGTCAACAGCGGACTCAAAAAGACAGTCAAGCCAACTGTACTTAGATGTTACAGTTCTGCAAGTGGATTGAATAGCAATGAATTGCTGATGGAGGGAGATGGCGGCGGATCACAATGGTCTTCGCACAATGGCAGAGGCTATGGAAGAGAGGTAAGTGACACATGTACACACACTGTCCCTTAGCCTTATTTGAACCCTTGCACACTCTAGGAAAGTACCATCTTGCCTGGCATGTTACCTCCATTTTTCACTGTATATATGTTGTTTTAGTTGTATGTGTCACTGGGACCCTGCCAGCCAGGGCCCCAGTGCTCATAAATGTGTTACCTGTGTTATGACTAACTGTCTCACAGAGGCTCTGCTATCCAGAACCTCAGTGGTTATGCTCTCTCATTTCTTTCCAAATTGTCACTAACAGGCTAGTGACCAATTTCACCAATTTACATTGGCACACTGGAACACCCTTATAATTCCCTAGTATATGATACTGAGGTACCCAGGGTATTGGGGTTCCAGGAGATCCCTATGGGCTGCAGCATTTCTTTTGCCACCCATAGGGAGCTCTGACAATTCTTACACAGGCCTGCCACTGCAGCCTGAGGGAAATAACGTCCACGTTATTTCACAGCCATTTACCACTGCACTTAAGTAACTTATAAGTCACCTATATGTCTAACCTTTACCTGGTAAAGGTTGGGTGCTAAGTTACTTAGTGTGAGGGCACCCTGGCACTAGCCAAGGTGCCCCCACATAGTTCAGGGCAAATTCCCCGGACTTTGTGAGTGCGGGGACACCATTACACGTGTGCACTACACATAGGTCACTACCTATGTGTAGCTTCACAATGGTAACTCTGAATATGGCCATGTAACATGTCTATGATCATGGAATTGCCCTCTCTGCGCCATCCTGGCATTGTTGGCACAATCCCATGATCCCACGGGTCTGTAGCACAGACCCGGGTACTGCCAAACTGCCTTTTCAGGGGTTTCACTGCAGCTGCTGCTGCTGCCAACCCCTCAGACAGGTTTCTGCCCTCCTGGGGTCCAGCCAGGCTTGTCCCAGGATGGCAGAACAAAGGACTTCCTCAGAGAGAGGGTGTTACACCCTCTCCCTTTGGAAAAAGGTGTTAAGGCAGGGGAGGAGTAGCCTCCCCCAGCCTCTGGAAATGCTTTCATGGGCACAGATGGTGCCCATTTCTGCATAAGCCAGTCTACACCGGTTCAGGGACCCCTCAGCCCTGCTCTTGCGCGAAACTGGACAAAGGAAAGGGGAGTGACCACTCCCCTGACCTGCACCTCCCCTGGGAGGTGCCCAGAGCTCCTCCAGTGTGCTCCAGACCTCTGCCATCTTGGAAACAGAGGTGCTGCTGGCACACTGGACTGCTCTGAGTGGCCAGGGCCAGCAGGTGACGTCAGAGACTCCCTCTGATAGGCTCCTTCAGGTGTTGCTAGCCTATCCTCTCTCCTAAGTAGCCAAACCCTCTTTTCTGGCTATTTAGGGTTTCTGCTTTGGGGATTTCCTTAGATAACGAATGCAAGAGCTCATCAGAGTTCCTCTGCATCTCTCTCTTCACCTTCTGCCAAGGAATCAACTGCTGACCGCGCTGGAAGCCTGCAAAACTACAACAAAGTAGCGAAGACGACTACTGCAACTCTATAACGCTGATCCTGCCGCCTTCTCGACTGTTTTCCTGGTGGTGCATGCTGTGGGGGTAGTCTCCCTCCTCTCTGCACTAGAAGCTCCGAAGAAATCTCTCATGGGTCGACGGAATCGTCCCCCTGCAACCGCAGGCACCAAAGAACTGCTTCACTGGTCCCCTGGGTCTCCTCTCACCACAACGAGCGAGATCCCTTGAATCCAGCAACTCTGTCCAAGTGACTCCCACAGTCCAGTGACTCTTCAGTCCAAGTTTGGTGGAGGTAAGTCCTTGCCTCCCCACGCCAGATTGTATTGCTGGGAACCACGTCTTTTGCAGCTATTCCGGCTCCTGTGCACTTTTCCAGGATTTCCTTTGTGTACAGCCAAGCCTGGGTCCACGGCACTCTAACCTGCATTGCACGACCTCCTGAGTTGTCCTCAAGCGGCGTGGGACTCCTTTGTGCAACTTCGGGTGAGCACCATTTCACTCCAATTTGTAGTGCCTCTTCTGGCACTTCTGTGGGTGCTGCCTGCTTCTGAGAGGGCTCCTTGTTTTGCTGGGTGCCCCCTCTGTCCCCTGACGCAATTGGCGACATCCTGGTCCCTCCTGGGCCACAGCAGCATCCAAAAACCCTAACCGCACGAATTGAAGCTAGCAAGGCTTGTTTGTGGTCTTTCGGCAGGAAAACACTTCTGCACAACTCTTCACGACGTGGGACATCCATCCTCCAAAGGGGAAGTTTCTAGCCCTTGTCGTTCCTGCAGTTTCCTCAGCTTCTACTTCCTAGTAGCAGCTTCTTTGCACCCACAGCTGGAATTTCCTGGGCATCTGCCCACTCTCTACTTGATCGTGACTTTTGGACTTGGTCCCCTTGTTCCACAGGTACTCTAGTCTGGAAATCCATTGTTGTTGCATTGCTGGTGTTGGTCTTTCCTGCAGAATTCCCCTATCACGACTTCTGTGCTCTTTGGGGAACTTCAGTGCACTTTGCACTCACTTTTCAGGGTCTTAGGGCGGGCTATTTTTCTAACCCTCACTGTTTTCTTACAGTCCCAGCGACCCTCTACAAGATCACATAGGTTTGGGGTACATTCGTGGTTCGCATTCCACTTTTGGAGTATATGGATTGTGTTGCCCCTATCCCTATGTGTTCCCATTGCATCCTACTGTAACTATACATTGTTTGCACTGTTGTCTAATACTATACTGCATATTTTTGGTATTGTGTACATATATCTTGTGTATATTTGCTATCCTCATACTGAGGGTACTCACTGAGATACTTTGGCATATTGTCATAGAAATAAAGTACCTTTATTTTTAGTATATCTGTGTATTGTGTTTTCTTATGATATTGTGCCTATGACACTAGTGGTACTGTAGGAGCTTCACTCGTCTCCCAGTTCAGCCTAAGCTGCTCTGCTAAGCTACCATTATCTATCAGCCTAAGCTGCTAGACACCCTATACACTAATAAGGGATACCTGGGCCCGGTGCAAGGTGTAAGTACCCCTTGGTACTCACTACAAGCCAGTCCAGCCTCCTACATTGGTTGTGCAGCGGTGGGATAAGTACTTTGCAACTACTTACCACTTTTGTCATTGTACTTTTCATAAGAGAAAAATATACAAAACAAGTTCAGTGTATGTACACCTAACCAAAAAGTTTAGCTTTTCTTTTCTCACTTCTTTTCCAAGTGCTGAAAAGTACCTCTAAACTTTCTAAAAAGTTCTTAAAAAGTTTTTAAAGTTTTTTTCTGTCTTTCCAAAAGTTCTGAAAAACTTTTTTCTCACGTTTTCTATCACTTAAACACTTTCTAAAAATGTCTGGCACAGGCCAAACTGTTGATCTGTCCTAACTTGCTTATGATCACCTTAGCTGGAAAGGAGCAAGGAGTCTCTGCATAGAAAGAGGTTTAAGTGTAGGGAAGAATCCCTCTAGAGAACTGTTAGTTAATATGCTTGTTGAACAGGATAAGGCCAGAGGTGCCACTTCTGTTGAGAAATTAGCTGATGGTTCCCAATCTGACCCTGGGGCACCCCTAGCAAAAGATTTAGAAAGGAAACTTCCTAGCCTGCCCATTCTCAGACAACCTAGCATAGCTGGTACTGATGTAGAGTCACACCATACTGATAGTGTTGTCTCACATCACAGTAAGAGTATTCCTTCTCATCATAGTAGAAGTGATGTTTCTGTTAGCCAAGCTGTTAGGATGCCATCTGTTAGGGACAGGTCTCCTTCTGTTCATTCTCACCATACGTCTGTTTCAAGGCATGTCCCACCCACCCACCCTGATGACAGAGTGTTAGAAAGGGAGCTCAATAGAATGAGAGTGGGACAAACCAGGCTGAAGCTCAAGAAGCAACAGCTGGATTTGGATAGGCAGTCCTTAGAAGTGGAAAGAGAAAGACAGAAATGGGGTTTAGAAACCCATGGTGGCAGCAGCAGTATTCCCCATAGTCATCCTGCAAAAGAGTATGATTCTAGGAATCTGCATAAGATAGTTCCCCCTTATAAGGAGGGGGATGACATTAAAAAGTGGTTTGCTGCACTTGAGAGGGCCTGTGTTGTACAGGATGTCCCTCAAAGGCAGTGGGCTGCTATCCTATGGCTATCATTTAGTGGAAAGGGTAGGAATAGGCTCCTTACTGTGAAAGAAAGTGAAGCCAATGATTTCAAAGTTCTTAAGAATGCACTCCTAGATGGTTATGGCTTAACCACTGAACAGTACAGGATGAAGTTCAGAGAAACCAAGAAGGAGTCTTCACGAGGCTGGATAGACTTTGTTGACCATTCAGTGAAGGCCGTGGAGGGGTGGTTACATGGCAGTAAAGTTACTGATTATGAAAGCCTGTATAACTTTATCTTGAGAGAGCATATTCTTAATAATTGTGTGTCTGATTTGTTGCACCAGTACCTGGTGGACTCTGATCTGACCTCTCCCCAAGAATTGGGAAAGAAGGCAGACAAATGGGTCAGAACAAGGGTGAACAGAAAAGTTCATACAGGGGGTGACAAAGATGGCAAGAAGAAGGATGGTAAGTCTTCTGACAAGGTTGGGGACAAATCTAAAAATGAGTCTTCATCAGGCCCACAAAAACACTTTGGTGGGGGTGGTGGGCCCAAATCCTCTTCAAATCAAAACAAAGAAAATAAACCATGGTGCTATTTATGTAAAATAAAAGGCCATTGGACAACAGATCCCAGTTGTCCAAAGATAAGCACCAAGCCTCCTACCACTACAACCCCTACTGCTACACCTAGTGTCCCTACTAATAGCAGTGGTGGTGGGAGCAAACCTACTAATAGCCAATCCAAGGGAGTAGCTGGGCTCACTTTTGGTAACTTAGTTGGGGTTGGTCTGATTAGGGAGACCACAGAGGCTGTGTTAGTCTCTGAGGGGGCTATTGATTTAGCCACCTTGGTTGCTTGTCCCCTTTACATGGATAAGTACAAGAAACTACCCCTAATGAATGGTGTTGAGGTTCAGGCCTACAGGGACACAGGTGCTAGTGTTACAATGGTAAGAGAGAAACTGGTCCACCCTGAACAACACCTACTTGGTCACCAGTACCAAGTAACCGATGCTCATAACAACACCCTTAGCCACCACATGGCTGTTGTGAATCTCAACTGGGGGGGGGGGTTACTGGTCCAAAGAAAGTTGTGGTTGTCTCAGATTTACCTGTAGACTGTCTATTAGTGTGAGAAGGTAGCCTCTTTCTAGCCTTGTTACCCCCACTTTTGGCCTGTTTGTGAGTGTATGTCAGGGTGTTTGTCACTGTTTTCACTGTCTCACTGGGATCCTGATAGCCAGGCCTCAGTGCTCATAGTGAAAACACTATGTTTTCAGTATGGTTGTTATGTGTCACTGGGATCCTGCTGGTCAGGACCCCAGTGCTCATAGGTTTGTGGCCTATATGTATGTGTCACTGGGACCCTGTCACACAGGGCCCCAGTGCTCATAGGTGTGCATGTATATGTTCCCTGTGTGGTGCCTAACTGTCTCACTGAGGCTCTGCTAACCAGAACCTCAGTGGTTATGCTCTCTCATTACTTTCAAATTGTCACTAACAGGCTAGTGACCAATTTTACCAATTTACATTGGCTTACTGGAACACCCTTATAATTCCCTAGTATATGGTACTGAGGTACCCAGGGTATTGGGGTTCCAGGAGATCCCTATGGGCTGCAGCATTTCTTTTGCCACCCATAGGGAGCTCTGACAATTCTTACACAGGCCTGCCACTGCAGCCTGAGTGAAATAACGTCCACGTTATTTCACAGCCATTTTACACTGCACTTAAGTAACTTATAAGTCACCTATATGTCTAACCTTTACCTGGTAAAGGTTAGGTGCAAAGTTACTTAGTGTGAGGGCACCCTGGCACTAGCCAAGGTGCCCCCACATTGTTCAGAGCCAATTCCCTAAACTTTGTGAGTGCGGGGACACCATTACACGCGTGCACTACATATAGGTCACTACCTATATGTAGCTTCACCATGGTAACTCCGAATATGGCCATGTAACATGTCTATGATCATGGAATTGCCCCCTCTATGCCATCCTGGCATTGTTGGTACAATTCCATGATCCCAGTGGTCTGTAGCACAGACCCTGGTACTGCCAGACTGCCCTTCCTGGGGTTTCACTGCAGCTGCTGCTGCTGCCAACCCCTCAGACAGGCAGCTGCCCTCCTGGGGTCCAGCCAGGCCTGGCCCAGGATGGCAGAACAAAGAACTTCCTCTGAGAGAGGGTGTGACACCCTCTCCCTTTGGAAAATGGTGTGAAGGCAGGGGAGGAGTAGCCTCCCCCAGCCTCTGGAAATGCTTTGTTGGGCACAGATGTGCCCAATTCTGCATAAGCCAGTCTACACCGGTTCAGGGACCCCTTAGCCCCTGCTCTGGCGCGAAACTGGACAAAGGAAAGGGGAGTGACCACTCCCCTGACCTGCACCTCCCCTGGGAGGTGTCCAGAGCTCCTCCAGTGTGCTCCAGACCTCTGCCATCTTGGAAACAGAGGTGCTGCTGGCACACTGGACTGCTCTGAGTGGCCAGTGCCACCAGGTGACGTCAGAGACTCCTTGTGATAGGCTCCTTCAGGTGTTAGTAGCCTTTCCTCTCTCCTAGGTAGCCAAACCCTCTTTTCTGGCTATTTAGGGTCTCTGTCTCTGGGGAAACTTTAGATAACGAATGCATGAGCTCAGCCGAGTTCCTCTGCATCTCCCTCTTCACCTTCTGATAAGGAATCGACCGCTGACCGCGCTGGAAGCCTGCAAACCTGCAACATAGTAGCAAAGACGACTACTGCAACTCTGTAACGCTGATCCTGCCGCCTTCTCGACTGTTTTCCTGCTTGTGCATGCTGTGGGGGTAGTCTGCCTCCTCTCTGCACCAGAAGCTCCGAAGAAATCTCCCGTGGGTCGACGGAATCTTCCCCCTGCAACCGCAGGCACCAAAAAGCTGCATCTCCGGTCCCTTGGGTCTCCTCTCAGCACGACGAGCGAGGTCCCTCGAATCCAGCGACACCGTCCAAGTGACTCCCACAGTCCAGTGACTCTTCAGCCCGAGTTTGGTGGAGGTAAGTCCTTGCCTCACCTCGCTGGGCTGCATTGCTGGGAACCGCGACTTTGCAAGCTTCTCCGGCCCCTGTGCACTTCCGGCGGAAATCCTTCGTGCACAGCCAAGCCGGGGTCCACGGCACTCTAACCTGCATTGCACGACTTTCTAAGTTGGTCTCCGGCGACGTGGGACTCCTTTGTGCAACTTCGGCGAGCACCGTTTCACGCATCCTCGTAGTGCCTGTTTCTGGCACTTCTCCGGGTGCTACCTGCTTCAGTGAGGGCTCCTTGTCTTGCTCGACGTCCCCTCTCCCTGCAGGTCCAATTTGCGACCTCCTGGTCCCTCCTGGGCCCCAGCAGCGTCCAAAAACGCCAAACGCACGATTTGCGAGTAGCAAGGCTTGTTGGCGTCCATCCGGCGGGAAAACACTTCTGCACGACTCTCCAAGGCGTGGGGGATCCATCCTCCAAAGGGGAAGTCTCTAGCCCTTGTCGTTCCTGCAGTATTCACAGTTCTTCAGCCTAGTAAGAACTTCTTTGCACCAACCGCTGGCATTTCTTGGGCATCTGCCCATCTCCGAGCTGCTTGTGACTTTTGGACTTGGTCCCCTTGTTCCACAGGTACCCTCAGTCAGGAATCCATCGTTGTTGCATTGCTGATTTGTGTTTTCCTTGCATTTTCCCTCTAACACGACTATTTTGTCCTTAGGGGAACTTTAGTGCACTTTGCACTCACTTTTCAGGGTCTTGGGGAGGGTTATTTTTCTAACTCTCACTATTTTCTAATAGTCCCAGCGACCCTCTACAAGGTCACATAGGTTTGGGGTCCATTCGTGGTTCACATTCCACTTTTGGAGTATATGGTTTGTGTTGCCCCTATCCCTATGTTTCCCCATTGCATCCTATTGTAACTATACATTGTTTGCACTGTTTTCTAAGACTATACTGCATATTTTTGCTATTGTGTATATATATCTTGTGTATATTTCCTATCCTCTTACTGAGGGTACACTCTAAGATACTTTGGCATATTGTCATAAAAATAAAGTACCTTTATTTTTAGTATAACTGTGTATTGTGTTTTCTTATGATATTGTGCATATGACACTAAGTGGTACTGTAGTAGCTTCACACGTCTCCTAGTTCAGCCTGAGCTGCTTTGCTAAGCTACCATTATCTATCAGCCTAAGCTGCTAGACACCCTATACACTAATAAGGGATAACTGGGCCTGGTGCAAGGTGCAAGTACCCCTTGGTACTCACTACAAGCCAGTCCAGCCTCCTACATTGGTTGTGCAGCGGTGGGATAAGTGCTTTGAGACTACTTACCACTCTTGTCATTGTACTTTTCATAAGAGAAAAATATACAAAACAAGGTCAGTGTATATACACATAGCCAAAAAAGTTTTGCATGTCCTCTTTTCACTCTTTTCTAAGTGCTGAAAAGTACTTCTAAACTTTCAAAAAGTTCTTAAAAGTTTAAAAAGTTTTTCTGTCTTTCCAAAAAGTTCTGAAAACTTTTATTTTTCTTTGTCTATCACTTTAACTCTCTCTAAAAATGTCTGGCACAGGCCAAAAAGTTGAACTGTCCAAACTTGCATATGATCACCTTAGCTGGAAAGGAGCAAGGAGTCTCTGCATAGAGAGAGGTTTGAGTGTAGGGAAGAATCCTTCCTTAGAACTGTTAATTAATATGCTTAGAGTACAGGATAAGGCCATAAGTGCCCAATCTGTAGAAAAAGTAGCTAATGGTTCTCAATCTGATCCAGGGACTCCCCCAGGAAAAGGTTCAGGAAAGAAACTTCTCAGCCTGCCCATTACTAGACAGTCTAGCATAGTTGGTACAGAGGTTGAATCACATCATACTGATGATGTGCTCTCACATTATGCTGGTAGCCAAGCTGTTAGGGTGCCCTTGGTAAGGGACAGGTCTCCTTCTGTTCATTCCCATCATACCTCTGTATCTAGAAATGTCCCTCCCACCCACCCTGATGACAGATTGTTAGAAAGGGAGCTCAATAGATTGAGAGTGGAACAAACCAGACTGAAGCTCAAGAAGCAACAGCTGGATTTGGATAGACAGTCTTTAGAAATAGAGAGGGAAAGACAGAAGATGGGTTTAGATACCCATGGTGGCAGCAGCAGTATTCCCCATAGTCATCCTGCAAAAGAGCATGATTCCAGGAATCTGCACAAGATAGTTCCCCCTTATAAGGAGGGGGATGACATTAACAAGTGGTTTGCTGCACTTGAGAGGGCCTGTGTTGTACAGGATGTCCCTCAAAGGCAGTGGGCTGCTATCCTATGGCTATCATTTAGTGGAAAAGGTAGGGATAGACTCCTTACTGTGAAAGAAAGTGATGCCAATAATTTTACAGTTCTTAAGAATGCACTCCTGGATGGTTATGGCTTAACCACTGAACAGTACAGGATAAAGTTCAGAGAGACCAAAAAGGAGTCTTCACAAGACTGGGTTGATTTCATTGACCAGGCAGTGAAGGCCTTGGAGGGGTGGTTACATGGCAGTAAAGTTACTGATTATGAAAGCCTGTATAACACAATCCTGAGAGAGCATATACTTAATAATTGTGTGTCTGATTTGTTGCACCAGTACCTGGTAGACTCTGATCTGACCTCTCCCCAAGAATTGGGAAAGAAGGCAGACAAATGGGTCAGAACAAGGGTGAACAGAAAAGTTCATACAGGGGGTGACAAAGATGGCAATAAGAAGAAAGATGGTGAAAAATCTCAAGATAAGCATGGGGATAAGGGTAAAACCAAAGATCCCACTTCAAATCTTAAACACTCTTCAGAGGGTGGGGATAAAACAAATTCTTCCTCTTCTTCCCAACCTGCACACATTAAAAAGCCTTGGTGCTTTGTGTGTAAAAACAGAGGCCATAGGCCAGGGGATAAGTCCTGTCCAGGTAAACCCCCTGAGCCTACCACCACTAATACATCAAGCTCTAGTGCCCCTAGCAGTAGTGGTACTAGTGGTGGGACTGCTGGCAACAGTCAAGCTAAGGGTGTAGTTGGGTTCACTTATGGGTCCATAGTGGAAACTGATGTAATCAGTCCCAAGACAGTTTCTGTCACACCTAGTGGCATTGGCCTTGCCACACTGGCTGCTTGTCCCCTTACAATGGATAAGTACAGGCAGACAGTTTCAATAAATGGTGTTGAGGCCTTGGCCTACAGGGACACAGGTGCCAGTTTCACTTTGGTGACTGAAAACCTAGTGCCTCCTGAACAACACATCATTGGACAACAGTATAAGATTATTGATGTCCATAACTCCACTAAGTTTCTTCCCTTAGCTATAATTCAGTTTAGTTGGGGTGGAGTTACTGGCCCTAAGCAGGTGGTGGTATCACCTAGCTTACCTGTAGACTGTCTCTTAGGTAATGACCTAGAGGCCTCAGGTTGGGCTGATGTAGAGTTTTATGCCCATGCAGCCATGCTGGGCATCCCTGAGGAATTGTTCCCTCTCATTTCAAGTGAAATGAAAAAACAAAGGAGAGAAGGCCTGAAAACTCAGGATCCCTCTCCATCAACAGGTAAAAAGGGTATCACAGTATCCCCTAACCACCCTACCATTCAGGATACTATTCCTGTGGTGGGAGAAACCTCTCCTGGGGTGGCACCTGTTCCAAGGGAATCATCAGCTGGCAAAGCTGGACTCCCTGAGGTGGAAGTACCTCTCTGTGGGATAACTAACATTGGTGAGAAAAACAGCACCATTTTAGTTAACATGGAGCATCCCTCCAACCCTCCCAGAGAAACTTTAGTGCAGAAACCCTGCACTACCTCACAACACTTAGGACAGCATCCCTGCCCTAGTGTGGAGCTCATAGGACAGCATCCCTGCCCTGCTCCAACTCAAGAGAAACAGCATCCCTGTTCTCTCTTCCAGCCAGATGGACAAAGTTTTTGCCCAGCTATGGCTTTTCTGAGACAGCATCCCTGTCTGGCATTTCCATCACTACAAATAGGTTCAGTGGACAATTCCCACTGCTCTAAACTAAAACTTACTGATAGAAACTCTGAAAATACATCTTCACATTGTTGCTTAGCTAAAAAACTTCAAACAGGGTGGTTTACATCCCCACAGGGAAGTAACCATATAGTGGATGATAAAGGGAGTAACCAGTCTATTGCAGAGCTACTCTCTACTTATCACCACTTAGACAATAAAGTCTCAACTGGCCAAGGTTAGCCTTATTGTCCTTCGTTTGGGGGGGGGTTGTGTGAGAAGGTAGCCTCTTTCTAGCCTTGTTACCCCCACTTTTGGCCTGTTTGTGAGTGTATGTCAGGGTGTTTGTCACTGTTTTCACTGTCTCACTGGGATCCTGATAGCCAGGCCTCAGTGCTCATAGTGAAAACACTATGTTTTCAGTATGGTTGTTATGTGTCACTGGGATCCTGCTGGTCAGGACCCCAGTGCTCATAGGTTTGTGGCCTATATGTATGTGTCACTGGGACCCTGTCACACAGGGCCCCAGTGCTCATAGGTGTGCATGTATATGTTCCCTGTGTGGTGCCTAACTGTCTCACTGAGGCTCTGCTAACCAGAACCTCAGTGGTTATGCTCTCTCATTACTTTCAAATTGTCACTAACAGGCTAGTGACCAATTTTACCAATTTACATTGGCTTACTGGAACACCCTTATAATTCCCTAGTATATGGTACTGAGGTACCCAGGGTATTGGGGTTCCAGGAGATCCCTATGGGCTGCAGCATTTCTTTTGCCACCCATAGGGAGCTCTGACAATTCTTACACAGGCCTGCCACTGCAGCCTGAGTGAAATAACGTCCACGTTATTTCACAGCCATTTTACACTGCACTTAAGTAACTTATAAGTCACCTATATGTCTAACCTTTACCTGGTAAAGGTTAGGTGCAAAGTTACTTAGTGTGAGGGCACCCTGGCACTAGCCAAGGTGCCCCCACATTGTTCAGAGCCAATTCCCTAAACTTTGTGAGTGCGGGGACACCATTACACGCGTGCACTACATATAGGTCACTACCTATATGTAGCTTCACCATGGTAACTCCGAATATGGCCATGTAACATGTCTATGATCATGGAATTGCCCCCTCTATGCCATCCTGGCATTGTTGGTACAATTCCATGATCCCAGTGGTCTGTAGCACAGACCCTGGTACTGCCAGACTGCCCTTCCTGGGGTTTCACTGCAGCTGCTGCTGCTGCCAACCCCTCAGACAGGCAGCTGCCCTCCTGGGGTCCAGCCAGGCCTGGCCCAGGATGGCAGAACAAAGAACTTCCTCTGAGAGAGGGTGTGACACCCTCTCCCTTTGGAAAATGGTGTGAAGGCAGGGGAGGAGTAGCCTCCCCCAGCCTCTGGAAATGCTTTGTTGGGCACAGATGTGCCCAATTCTGCATAAGCCAGTCTACACCGGTTCAGGGACCCCTTAGCCCCTGCTCTGGCGCGAAACTGGACAAAGGAAAGGGGAGTGACCACTCCCCTGACCTGCACCTCCCCTGGGAGGTGTCCAGAGCTCCTCCAGTGTGCTCCAGACCTCTGCCATCTTGGAAACAGAGGTGCTGCTGGCACACTGGACTGCTCTGAGTGGCCAGTGCCACCAGGTGACGTCAGAGACTCCTTGTGATAGGCTCCTTCAGGTGTTAGTAGCCTTTCCTCTCTCCTAGGTAGCCAAACCCTCTTTTCTGGCTATTTAGGGTCTCTGTCTCTGGGGAAACTTTAGATAACGAATGCATGAGCTCAGCCGAGTTCCTCTGCATCTCCCTCTTCACCTTCTGATAAGGAATCGACCGCTGACCGCGCTGGAAGCCTGCAAACCTGCAACATAGTAGCAAAGACGACTACTGCAACTCTGTAACGCTGATCCTGCCGCCTTCTCGACTGTTTTCCTGCTTGTGCATGCTGTGGGGGTAGTCTGCCTCCTCTCTGCACCAGAAGCTCCGAAGAAATCTCCCGTGGGTCGACGGAATCTTCCCCCTGCAACCGCAGGCACCAAAAAGCTGCATCTCCGGTCCCTTGGGTCTCCTCTCAGCACGACGAGCGAGGTCCCTCGAATCCAGCGACACCGTCCAAGTGACTCCCACAGTCCAGTGACTCTTCAGCCCGAGTTTGGTGGAGGTAAGTCCTTGCCTCACCTCGCTGGGCTGCATTGCTGGGAACCGCGACTTTGCAAGCTTCTCCGGCCCCTGTGCACTTCCGGCGGAAATCCTTCGTGCACAGCCAAGCCGGGGTCCACGGCACTCTAACCTGCATTGCACGACTTTCTAAGTTGGTCTCCGGCGACGTGGGACTCCTTTGTGCAACTTCGGCGAGCACCGTTTCACGCATCCTCGTAGTGCCTGTTTCTGGCACTTCTCCGGGTGCTACCTGCTTCAGTGAGGGCTCCTTGTCTTGCTCGACGTCCCCTCTCCCTGCAGGTCCAATTTGCGACCTCCTGGTCCCTCCTGGGCCCCAGCAGCGTCCAAAAACGCCAAACGCACGATTTGCGAGTAGCAAGGCTTGTTGGCGTCCATCCGGCGGGAAAACACTTCTGCACGACTCTCCAAGGCGTGGGGGATCCATCCTCCAAAGGGGAAGTCTCTAGCCCTTGTCGTTCCTGCAGTATTCACAGTTCTTCAGCCTAGTAAGAACTTCTTTGCACCAACCGCTGGCATTTCTTGGGCATCTGCCCATCTCCGAGCTGCTTGTGACTTTTGGACTTGGTCCCCTTGTTCCACAGGTACCCTCAGTCAGGAATCCATCGTTGTTGCATTGCTGATTTGTGTTTTCCTTGCATTTTCCCTCTAACACGACTATTTTGTCCTTAGGGGAACTTTAGTGCACTTTGCACTCACTTTTCAGGGTCTTGGGGAGGGTTATTTTTCTAACTCTCACTATTTTCTAATAGTCCCAGCGACCCTCTACAAGGTCACATAGGTTTGGGGTCCATTCGTGGTTCACATTCCACTTTTGGAGTATATGGTTTGTGTTGCCCCTATCCCTATGTTTCCCCATTGCATCCTATTGTAACTATACATTGTTTGCACTGTTTTCTAAGACTATACTGCATATTTTTGCTATTGTGTATATATATCTTGTGTATATTTCCTATCCTCTTACTGAGGGTACACTCTAAGATACTTTGGCATATTGTCATAAAAATAAAGTACCTTTATTTTTAGTATAACTGTGTATTGTGTTTTCTTATGATATTGTGCATATGACACTAAGTGGTACTGTAGTAGCTTCACACGTCTCCTAGTTCAGCCTGAGCTGCTTTGCTAAGCTACCATTATCTATCAGCCTAAGCTGCTAGACACCCTATACACTAATAAGGGATAACTGGGCCTGGTGCAAGGTGCAAGTACCCCTTGGTACTCACTACAAGCCAGTCCAGCCTCCTACAATTAGGAAATGATTTAGAGACATCAGCTTGGGCAGAAATGGAGTTGGGGGCTCATGCAGCAATGCTGGGCATTCCAGGGCATATTTTTGCTTTGACCAGGGCTTAGGCCAAAAAGCAAAAAGGACAGGGTGACTTGGATCCTGGAAGAATGGACCAAGTGCTCTCTAAAGCTAGGGCTAGTAGAAGTAAATCACTACCTACTATCCCTCCCTCTACAGTGGATTCTACTTCTGAGGAAGAAGAATTTCCACCCTGTGCAGAACCTACACCAGAGGAGCTGGAAGCAGACACTGCTGAGCTTTTGGGTGAAGAGGGGCCTGCCAGGGAGGAGCTGAGTGTGGCACAGCATACCTGTCCCACACTAGAGGGTCTAAGGCAGCAAGGTGTCAAACAAGCAAATGGGGATGTCAGTAACTCCCACAGAGTTTAATGGGAGGACAACCTCTTGTACACTGAAGCAAGGGATCCAAAACCTGGAGCTGCCCGGAGATTGGTGATTCCTCAGGAGTACAGAAAGTTCCTCCTAACTCTAGCTCACGACATTCCCTTAGCTGGACATTTGGGGCAAATGAAAACTTGGGACAGGCTTGTTCCCTTGTTTCATTGGCCTAGAATGTCAGAGGACACAAAGGAATTTTGTAAGTCCTGTGAAACCTGTCAAGCCAGTGGCAAGACAGGTGGCACTCCAAAGGCACCCCTTATTCCACTGCCTGTGGTTGGGGTTCCCTTTGAAAGGGTAGGGGTTGACATAGTTGGCCCCCTTGACCCTCCTACTGCTTCAGGCAATAGGTTTATCTTGGTGGTAGTGTACCATGCCACCAGATATCCTGAAGCAATTCCTCTAAGGACCACTACAGCTCCTGCAGTGGCAAAGGCCCTCCTGGGAATCTTTTCCAGGGTGGGTTTCCCAAAAGGGATGGTATCAGACAGGGAAAGCAATTTCATGTCTGCTTACTTAAAGGCCATGTGGAAGGAGTGTGGTGTTAAATACAAGTTCACAAATGGAGTAGACCCCACATAATTGTTGAAAAGAAGGGTGAAGTCACCTACTTAGTTGACTTAGGCACTGCCAGGAGTCCCCTTAGGGTGTTCCATGTCAATCGCCTGAAACCCTACTATGACAGGGCTGATCTCACCCTGCTCATGGCAACTGATGAGGGACAGGAAGAAGAGAGTGACCCTCTCCCTGATCTCTTCTCTTCCACAGAACAAGATGCTCTAGTGGAAGGTGTAGTACTGGCAGATTGTCTTACTGCTGAGCAGAAAGACCACTGCATAAATCTCCTGGGTCAGTTTTCTGAACTCTTCTCTACTGTGCCAGGTACCAAATCAAAATCAAATCATTAACATTTATAAAGCGCGCTACTCACCCGTGCGGGTCTCAAGGCGCTAGGGGGGAAAAAAGGGGGGGTTATCGCTGCTCGAACAGCCAAGTCTTTAGGAGTCTCCGGAAAGCGGAGTGGTCCTGGGTGGTCCTGAGGCTGGTGGGGAGGGAGTTCCAGGTCTTGGCCGCCAGGAAGGAGAAAGATCTCCCACCCGCCGTGGAGCGGCGGGTGCGAGGGACGGCAGCAAGTGCGAGGCCAGCGGAGTGGAGGGGGCGGGTGGGGACGTAGAAGCTGAGGCGTCTGTTGAGGTATTCCGGTCCCTTGTTGTGGAGGGCTTTGTGTGCATGGGTGAGAAGACGGAAGGTGATCCTTTTGCTGACTGGGAGCCAATGCAGGTGTCTCAGGTGTGCGGAGATGTGGCTGTTGCGGGGTACGTCGAGGATGAGGCGGGCCGAGGCGTTTTGGATGCGTTGCAGGCGGTTTTGGAGTTTGGCGGTGGTCCCGGCGTAGAGGGTGTTGCCGTAGTCCAGGCGACTCGTGACAAGGGCGTGGGTCACGGTTTTTCTGGTGTCGGCGGGGATCCAGCGGAAGATCTTGCGGAGCATGCGGAGAGTGAGGAAGCAGGCGGAGGACACGGCGTTGACTTGCTTGGTCATGGTGAGAAGAGGGTCCAAGATGAAGCCGAGGTTGCGGGCGTGGTCTGCGGGGGTCGGTGCGATGCCGAGGGCCGTGGGCCACCAGGAGTCGTCCCAGGCGGACGGGGTGTTGCCGAGGATGAGGACTTCCGTTTTTTCAGAGTTCAGCTTTAGGCGGCTGAGCCTCATCCAATCTGCGACGTCCTTCATACCCTCTTGTAGGTTGGTCTTGGCGCTGGCGGGGTCCTTGGTGAGGGAGAGTACAAGTTGGGTGTCGTCGGCGTAGGAGGTGATGATGATGTCGTGCTTGCGTACGATGTCGGCGAGGGGGCTCATGTAGACATTGAAGAGTGTCGGGCTGAGCGATGAGCCTTGAGGTACGCCGCAGATGATCTTGGTGGGTTCTGAGCGAAACGGAGGGAGGTGAACTCTTTGGGAGCGGTTAGCGAGGAAGGAGGCGATCCAGTCCAGGGCCTGGCCTTGGATCCCGGTGGAGCGTAGGCGGGTGATTAGGGTGCGGTGACAGACGGTGTCAAAGGCAGCCGAGAGGTCGAGGAGAATGAGGGCGACTGTTTCACCGTTGTCCATCAGGGTTCTGATGTCGTCTGTGACTGAGATGAGGGCGGTTTCCGTGCTGTGGTTGGTTCGGAATCCGGTTTGTGAAGGGTCGAGCAGGCTGTTGTCTTCCAGGAAGGTGGTCAGCTGTTTGTTGACGGTCTTTTCTATTACCTTGGCTGGGAAAGGTAGAAGAGAGATGGGGCGGAAGTTTTTCAGGTCGCTTGGGTCAGCCGTAGGTTTCTTTAGTAGGGCGTTGACTTCAGCGTGCTTCCAGCATTCGGGGAAGGTAGCAGAAGAAAAAGAAGAGTTGATGACGGTCTGGAGGTGCGGGGCGATGATGTCGTCGGCTTTGTTAAAGATGAAGTGCGGGCAGGGGTCCGAAGGGGCGCCGGAGTGGATAGAGTTCATGATGGATTTGGTTTCTTCCGTGTTGATGTGGGTCCAGTTGTTGAGGGTGATGTCCGGGGAAGCGGGTTCAGTGGTGTATGGTTGGGTCTGGTGTCCGAAGCTGTCGTGGAGGTCGCTGATCTTGCGATGGAAGAAAGTGGCGAGGGATTCGCACAAATCCTGTGAGGGCGTGACGGCGTTGGCGCTGGCGCTGGGGTTGGAGAACTCTTTGACGATGCTGAAGAGTTCTCTGCTGTTGTGGCTGTTTTTGTCTAGTCTGTCGGTGAAAAAGTTCCTTTTGGCAGTGCGGATCAGGTGGTGGTGTTCGCGTGTAGCGTTCTTGAGGGCGGTCATGTTGTCCGCGGTGTGGTCCTTGCGCCAGGCCTTCTCAAGGGCACGACAAGTTTTCTTTGATTCTCTGAGGGTGTCAGAGAACCAGAGAGGTTTTTTGGTGTTAGTCTGTCGATGCGTGCGTTTGAGGGGAGCAAGGTTGTCAGCGCAGTTGGAGATCCAGTTTGTGAGGTTGAGAGCTGCGTCGTTGGGGTCGGTGGTGAGGGTGGGTTGGTTGGCGGCGAGAGCGGAGAAGAGTTGCTCTTCAGGGATCTTGTTCCACTGTCGACGAGGGGTGGGTTGAGTGCGGAGGTGGGAGGTCTCGCGTCGGAATGTGAAGTGGACGCAGCTGTGGTCGGTCCAGTGTAGGGCAGAGGTGTGGCTGAAGAAGACGTGTTTGCTGGCGGAGAAGATAGGGTCGAGCGTGTGTCCGGCGATGTGGGTGGCGGTGTTCACCAGTTGTTTGAGGCCGAGGTTGGCGAGGTTGTCGAGCAGGGTGGTGGTGTTGGGGTCGTTGTTTTGTTCCAGATGGAAGTTGAGGTCGCCTAGGAGGATGTAGTCCGATGAGGCGAGGGCGTGCGGGGAGATGAAGTCGGCGATGGCGTCGCTGAAAGAGGCGCGAGGTCCGGGAGGACGGTAGACGAGGGATCCTCTGAGGGTGGTCCTTGGGTCGGTGCGAATCTGAAAATGCAGGTGTTCAGCGGCAAGGGGGGGTCTTCGGTGGAGGTGGTGACGCTGATGGAGTCTTTGAAGATGATGGCGACACCTCCTCCTACTTGGTTGGTGCGGTCTTTTCTGGAGATCTTGTAGCCTTCGGGGATGGCGGGTAGCGATGTCTGGAGCAGAGGAGGCGTTCATCCATGTCTCCGTGATGAAGGCGACGTCCGGGGCTGTGGAGTCCAGGAGGTCCCAAAGTTCAACGGCGTGCTTGTGGACGGAACGAGCGTTGATCAGGATGCACTTGAGGTGGTTGATGGCGCGTGGGCTTGTGGTCGTGGTAGTTGCGTGGTGGAAGATGCGTTTGCAGGAGTTGCAGGCGAAGGGTCCATGGGTGCGTTTGGGGTGAGCTAGGAAGCAGGTTTTGGAGCGCCCTGGGTTGAGGGCGTGGAGGGTGGTGGGGTCGTAGCGGATCAGCGGGGCTTGGGGGAGCTGGGGACCAGGGGTCGTGGCGCTGGGCGCGGGCCAGGCGCGGACGGGCGCAGACGGGCTTGCCTCTGGCGCGCCAGAGGCGCGCCAGCGGCGTGCCCACTGCGCGCGCCCGCTGCGCATTCGCACAGCGGCCGCCATAAGAGGTAGGAGGGGGGGGGGAGGGGTCAGCTGGGGGCGAATGGGAGCTGGGGGGCGGGGGCGTGCAGGAGGTCGCGGCGGGAAAGCGCGAGGGATTGGGGGGACAGGTAGAGTGAGAGGAGCTGGGGGAGGGGGTTTAGGGTGGAGGAGGGTGAGTGTTAGGAGGTTTGGAGATTAGGGAGAGAGATAGGAGTAGGGTTGTGAAGATAGGGGAGGGGGGGTTGTAGAGGTGGGTGAGGGAGAGAGGTAGAGTGAGAGGATAGGGAGATAGGTAGTAGAGGGGGGTGGCGGGAGGGGGGGAGAGATAGAGAAATAGATAGAGAAAATAGATAGAGAAGTCGATAGATAGGGAAATAGATAGATAGACAGATAGGTAGGTAGGAGGAGGTGGAGAGTGGGGGAGTTAGATAGTGAGATAGGGAGCTAGAGAGATAGGAAGATAGGAGGAGTGAGGGAGGTAGATAGCGAACGGGTTATCTAGGGGTGAGAGAGGGGGAGGCGAGTGAGGGAGGGGGATGAGGAAGGAGCAGGAGGGCAGGCTCGGGGGAAGAAGACGGAGGAGGTAGAAGAGCCGAAGACAGGAGAACAGAAGACAGAAGAACAGAAGACAGAAGAACAGAAGACCGGAAGAGCAGAAGACAGAAGACCAGAAGAACAGAAGAACAGAAGAACAGAAGAACAGAGAAGAACAGAGAAGAACAGAGAAGAACAGAGAAGAACAGAGAAGAAGAACACAGAAGCACCGAGAAGAACAGAGAAGAAGAACACAGAAGACCGGAAGAACACAGAAGAACAGAAGGGAAGAACAGAAGAACAGAAGAGAAGAACAGAAGAACACAGAAGAAGATTGCAGAGGGGGAGCGAGGAGGAAGAGACAGAGAGGAGGAAAAGAAGCAGGAGCAGGAGAGAAGGTGAGTGGCGCGGGGCAGGGCGAGGGGCTGGGAGGAGGGGGGTACTTACAGTTAGGTGGGTCTCAGGAACACAGGAACTCGGGAACTTGGAGGAGCTGCAGCGGCAGGGGGAGCGACCTACCCTTGGGTCAAGGGTCGCTACCACTGTCGCGCAGCAGCCGCCATAAGAGGTAGGAGGGGGGGGAGGGGTCAGCTGGGGGCGAATGGGAGCTGGGGGGCGGGGGCGTGCAGGAGGTCGCGGCGGGAAAGCGCGAGGGAGGGGGGGGGGACAGGTAGAGTGAGAGGAGCTGGGGGAGGGGGTTTAGGGTGGAGGAGGGTGAGTGTTAGGAGGTTTGGAGATTAGGGAGAGAGATAGGAGTAGGGTTGTGAAGATAGGGGAGGGGGGGTTGTAGAGGTGGGTGAGGGAGAGAGGTAGAGTGAGAGGATAGGGAGATAGGTAGTAGAGGGGGTGGCGGGAGGGGGGGAGAGATAGAGAAATAGATAGAGAAAATAGATAGAGAAGTCGATAGATAGGGAAATAGATAGATAGACAGATAGGTAGGTAGGAGGAGGTGGGGAGTGGGGGAGTTAGATAGTGAGATAGGGAGCTAGAGAGATAGGAAGATAGGAGGAGTGAGGGAGGTAGATAGCGAACGGGTTAGCTAGGGGTGAGAGAGGGGGAGGCGAGTGAGGGAGGGGGATGAGGAAGGAGCAGGAGGGCAGGCTCGGGGGAAGAAGACGGAGGAGGTAGAAGAGCCGAAGACAGGAGAACAGAAGACAGAAGAACAGAAGACAGAAGAACAGAAGACCGGAAGAGCAGAAGACAGAAGACCAGAAGACCAGAAGAACAGAAGAACAGAAGAACAGAGAAGAACAGAGAAGAAGAACACAGAAGCACCGAGAAGAACAGAGAAGAAGAACACAGAAGACCGGAAGAACACAGAAGAACAGAAGGGAAGAACAGAAGAACAGAAGAGAAGAACAGAAGAACACAGAAGAAGATTGCAGAGGGGGAGCGAGGAGGAAGAGACAGAGAGGAGGAAAAGAAGCAGTAGCAGGAGAGAAGGTGAGTGGCGCGGGGCAGGGCGAGGGGCTGGGAGGAGGGGGGTACTTACAGTTAGGTGGGTCTCAGGAACACAGGAACTCGGGAACTTGGAGGAGCTGCAGCGGCAGGGGGAGCGACCTACCCTTGGGTCAAGGGTCGCTACCACTGTCGCGCAGCGGCCGCCATAAGAGGTAGGAGGGGGGGGAGGGGTCAGCTGGGGGCGAATGGGAGCTGGGGGGCGGGGGCGTGCAGGAGGTCGCGGCGGGAAAGCGCGAGGGAGGGGGGGGGGACAGGTAGAGTGAGAGGAGCTGGGGGAGGGGGTTTAGGGTGGAGGAGGGTGAGTGTTAGGAGGTTTGGAGATTAGGGAGAGAGACAGGAGTAGGGTTGTGAAGATAGGGGAGGGGGGGGTTGTAGAGGTGGGTGAGGGAGAGAGGTAGAGTGAGAGGATAGGGAGATAGGTAGTAGAGGGGGTGGCGGGAGGGGGGGAGAGATAGAGAAATAGATAGAGAAAATAGATAGAGAAGTCGATAGATAGGGAAATAGATAGATAGACAGATAGGTAGGTAGGAGGAGGTGGAGAGTGGGGGAGTTAGATAGTGAGATAGGGAGCTAGAGAGATAGGAAGATAGGAGGAGTGAGGGAGGTAGATAGCGAACGGGTTAGCTAGGGGTGAGAGAGGGGGAGGCGAGTGAGGGAGGGGGATGAGGAAGGAGCAGGAGGGCAGGCTCGGGGGAAGAAGACGGAGGAGGTAGAAGAGCCGAAGACAGGAGAACAGAAGACAGAAGAACAGAAGACAGAAGAACAGAAGACCGGAAGAGCAGAAGACAGAAGACCAGAAGACCAGAAGAACAGAAGAACAGAAGAACAGAGAAGAACAGAGAAGAAGAACACAGAAGCACCGAGAAGAACAGAGAAGAAGAACACAGAAGACCGGAAGAACACAGAAGAACAGAAGGGAAGAACAGAAGAACAGAAGAGAAGAACAGAAGAACACAGAAGAAGATTGCAGAGGGGGAGCGAGGAGGAAGAGACAGAGAGGAGGAAAAGAAGCAGGAGCAGGAGAGAAGGTGAGTGGCGCGGGGCAGGGCGAGGGGCTGGGAGGAGGGGGGTACTTACAGTTAGGTGGGTCTCAGGAACACAGGAACTCGGGAACTTGGAGGAGCTGCAGCGGCAGGGGGAGCGACCTACCCTTGGGTCAAGGGTCGCTACCACTGTCGCGCAGCGGCCGCCATAAGAGGTAGGAGGGGGGGGGAGGGGTCAGCTGGGGGCGAATGTGAGCTGGGGGGCGGGGGCGTGCAGGAGGTCGCGGCGGGAAAGCGCGAGGGAGGGGGGGGACAGGTAGAGTGAGAGGAGCTGGGGGAGGGGGTTTAGGGTGGAGGAGGGTGAGTGTTAGGAGGTTTGGAGATTAGGGAGAAAGATAGGAGTAGGGTTGTGAAGATAGGGGAGGGGGGGTTGTAGAGGTGGGTGAGGGAGAGAGGTAGAGTGAGAGGATAGGGAGATAGGTAGTAGAGGGGGTGGCGGGAGGGGGGAGAGATAGAGAAATAGATAGAGAAAATAGATAGAGAAGTCGATAGATAGGGAAATAGATAGATAGACAGATAGGTAGGTAGGAGGAGGTGGAGAGTGGGGGAGTTAGATAGTGAGATAGGGAGCTAGAGAGATAGGAAGATAGGAGGAGTGAGGGAGGTAGATAGCGAACGGGTTAGCTAGGGGTGAGAGAGGGGGAGGCGAGTGAGGGAGGGGGATGAGGAAGGAGCAGGAGGGCAGGCTCGGGGGAAGAAGACGGAGGAGGTAGAAGAGCCGAAGACAGGAGAACAGAAGACAGAAGAACAGAAGACAGAAGAACAGAAGACCGGAAGAGCAGAAGACAGAAGACCAGAAGACCAGAAGACCAGAAGAACAGAAGAACAGAGAAGAACAGAGAAGAACAGAGAAGAACAGAGAAGAAGAACACAGAAGCACCGAGAAGAACAGAGAAGAAGAACACAGAAGACCGGAAGAACACAGAAGAACAGAAGGGAAGAACAGAAGAACAGAAGAGAAGAACAGAAGAACACAGAAGAAGATTGCAGAGGGGGAGCGAGGAGGAAGAGACAGAGAGGAGGAAAAGAAGCAGGAGCAGGAGAGAAGGTGAGTGGCGCGGGGCAGGGCGAGGGGCTGGGAGGAGGGGGGTACTTACAGTTAGGTGGGTCTCAGGAACACAGGAACTCGGGAACTTGGAGGAGCTGCAGCGGCAGGGGGAGCGACCTACCCTTGGGTCACCACTTCTTGGTGTGAGCACA
This sequence comes from Pleurodeles waltl, assembly GCF_031143425.1. NCBI lineage: Eukaryota > Metazoa > Chordata > Amphibia > Caudata > Salamandridae > Pleurodeles > Pleurodeles waltl. The sequence continues at coordinate 1,554,611,410 of NC_090446.1, forward strand.
CTATAGATACTGGAGACAGCTTGCCTGTCAAAAGTAAGATCTATAGGCAGCCTGACTACGTCAGAGACTGCATAAAGCAAGAGGTGCAGAAAATGCTTGAACTAGGAGTGGTTGAACACTGTGAAAGTCCATGGGATTCTCCTGTGGTACTTGTACCAAAACCTCATTCCAAGGATGGAAAGAAGGAAATGTGGTTTTGTGTAGACTATAGAGGTCTCAACCAGGTAACAAAAACTGATGCTCACCCTATACCCAGGGTAGATGAGCTCATAGATACACAGGCATCTGCCAAGTATCTAAGCACTTTTGATTTGACTGCAGGGTATTGGCAGATCAAATTATCAGAAGATGCAAAAGCAAAAACTGCATTTTCAACCATTGGAGGCCATTACCAATTCACAGTAATGCCTTTTGGATTGAAAAATGCACCTTCCACTTTTCAGAGGTTGGTGAATACAGTCCTGCAAGGGCTGGAAGCTTTTAGTGCAGCATATCTAGATGATATAGCTGTCTTTAGCTCCAGCTGGGATGATCACCTGGTCCACCTATGGAAAGTTTTAGAGGCCCTGCAAAAGGCAGGCCTCACTATCAAGGCTTCAAAGTACCAGATAGGGCAGGGGAAGGTGGTTTATCTGGGACACCTAGTTGGTGGAGAACAGATTGCACCACTTCAGGGGAAAATCCAAACTATTATAGATTGGGTTCCCCCTACTACTCAGACTCAGGTGAGAACCTTTTTAGGCCTCACTGGGTACTATAGGAGGTTCATAAAGAACTATGGCTCCATTGCAGCCCCTCTTAATGACCTCACATCTAAGAAAATGCCTAAGAAGGTATTATGGGCAGCAAACTGTCAGAAAGCTTTTGAGGAGTTGAAGCAGGCCATGTGCTCTGCACCTGTCCTGAAAAGCCCCTGTTACTCCAAGAAATTCATTGTCCGAACTGATGCATCTGAATTAGGGGTAGGGGCAGTCTTATCACAACTTAATTCTGAGGGCCAGGATCAACCTGTTGCTTTTATCAGCAGGAGGTTGACCCCTAGAGAAAAGCGTTGGTCTGCCATAGAGAGGGAGGCCTTTGCTGTGGTCTGGACACTGAAGAAGTTGAGGCCATACCTGTTTGGCACTCACTTAATTGTTCAGACAGACCACAAACCTCTACTTTGGCTAAAACAAATGAAAGGTGAAAATCCTAAATTGTTGAGGTGGTCCATATCCCTACAGGGAATGGACTATACAGTGAAACATAGACCTGGGAGTACCCACTCCAATGCAGATGGACTCTCCAGATATTTCCACTTAGACAATGAAGACCCATCAGGTAATGACTAGTCTTATTGTCCTTCGTTTGGGGGAGGGTTGTGTAGGAAAATACCATCTTGCCTGGCATGTTACCCCCATTTTTCACTGTATATATGTTGTTTTAGTTGTATGTGTCACTGAGACCCTGCCAGCCAGGGCCCCAGTGCCCATAAGTGTGCCCTGAATGTGTTACCTGTGTTATGACTAACTGTCTCACTGAGGCTCTGCTATCCAGAACATCTGTGGTTATGCTCTCTCATTTCTTTCCAAATTGTCACTAACAGGCTAGTGACCAATTTCACCAATTTACATTGGCACACTGGAATACCCTTATAATTCCCTAGTATATGGTACTGAGGTACCCAGGGTATTGGGGTTCCAGGAGATCCCTATGGGCTGCAGCATTTCTTTTGCCACCCATAGGGAGCTCTGACAATTCTTACACAGGCCTGCCACTGCAGCCTGAGTGAAATAACGTCCACGTTTTTTCACAGCTATTTTACACTGCACTTAAGTAACTTATAAGTCACCTATATGTCTAACCTTTACCTGGTAAAGGTTGGGTGCTAAGTTACTTAGTGTGAGGGCACCCTGGCACTAGCCAAGGTGCCCCCACATAGTTCAGGGCAAATTCCCCGGACTTTGTGAGTGCGGGGACACCATTACACGTGTGCACTACACATAGGTCACTACCTATGTGTAGCTTCACAATGGTAACTCCGAATATGGCCATGTAAAATGTCTATGATCATGGAATTGCCCCCTCTATGCCATCCTGGCATTGTTGGCACAATCCCATGATCCCACGGGTCTGTAGCACAGACCCGGGTACTGCCAAACTGCCTTTTCAGGGGCTTCACTGCAGCTGCTGCTGCTGCCAACCCCTCAGACAGGTTTCTGCCCTCCAGGGGTCCAGCCAGGCTTCGCCCAGGATGGCAGAACAAAGGACTTCCTCAGAGAGCGGGTGTTACACCCTTTCCCTTTGGAAAAAGGTGTTAAGGCAGGGGAGGAGTAGCCTCCCCCAGCCTCTGGAAATGCTTTCATGGGCACAGATGGTGCCCATTTCTGCATAAGCCAGTCTACACCGGTTCGGGGACCCCTCAGCCCTGCTCTGGCGCGAAACTGGACAAAGGAAAGGGGAGTGACCACTCCCCTGACCTGCAACTCCCGTGGGAGGTGCCCAGAGCTCCTCCAGTGTGCTCCAGACCGCTGCCATCTTGGAAACAGAGGTGCTGCTGGCACACTGGACTGCTCTGAGTGGCCAGGGCCAGCAGGTGACGTCAGAGACTCCTTCTGATAGGCTCCTTCAGGTGTTGCTAGCCTATCCTCTCTCCTAAGTAGCCAAACCCTCTTTTCTGGCTATTTAGGGTCTCTGCTTTGGGGATTTCCTTAGATAACGAATGCAAGAGCTCATCAGAGTTCCTCTGCATCTCTCTCTTCACCTTCTGCCAAGGAATCGACTGCTGACCGCGCTGGAAGCCTGCAAAACTGCAACAAAGTAGCAAAGACGACTACTGCAACTCTGTAACGCTGATCCTGCCGCCTTCTCGACTGTTTTCCTGGTGGTGCATGCTGTGGGGGTATTCTGCCTCCTCTCTGCACTAGAAGCTCCGAAGAAATCTCCCGTGGGTCGACGGAATCATCCCCCTGGAACCGCGGGCACCAAAGAACTGCATCACCGGTCCCCTGGGTCTCCTCTCAGCACAACGAGCGAGGTCCCTTGAATCCAGCAACTCTGTCCAAGTGACTCCCACAGTCCAGTGACTCTTCAGTCCAAGTTTGGTGGAGGTAAGTCCTTGCCTCCCCATGCCAGACTGCATTGCTGGGAACCGCGTCTTTTGCAGCATTTCCGGCTCCTGTGCACTTTTCCAGGATTTCCTTTGTGTACAGCCAAGCCTGGGTCCCCGGCACTCTAACCTGCATTGCACGACCTCCTGAGTTGTCCTCCGGCGGCGTGGGACTCCTTTGTGCAACTTCGGGTGAGCACCATTTCACTCCACTTTGTAGTGCCTGTCCTGGCACTTCTGCGGGTGCTGCCTGCTTCTGAGAGGACTCCTTGTCTTGCTGTACACCCCCTCTGTCTTCTGACGCAATTGTCGACATCCTGGTCCCTCTTGGGCCACAGCAGCATCCAAAAACCCTAACCGCACGAATTGCAGCTAGCAAGGCTTGTTTGCGGTCTTTCGGCGGGAAAACACTTTTGCACAACTCTTCACGACGTGGGACATCCATCCTCCAAAGGGGAAGTTTCTAGCCCTTGTCGTTCCTGCAGAATCCTCAGCTTCTACTTCCAAGTAGCAGCTTCTTTGCACCCACAGCTGGCATTTCCTGGGCATCTGCCCACTCTCGACTTGATCGTGACTTTTGGACTTGGTCCCCTTATTCCACAGGAACTCTAGTCAGGAAATCCATCGTTGTTGCACTGCTGGTGTTGGTCTTTCCTGCAGAATTCCCCTATCACGACTTCTGTGCTCTTTGGGGAACTTCAGTGCACTTTGCACTCACTTTTCAGGGTCCTGGGGTGGGCTATTTTTCTAACCCTCACTGTTTTCTTACAGTCCCAGCGACCCTCTACAAGGTCACATAGGTTTGGGGTCCATTCGTGGTTCGCATTCCACTTTTGGAGTATATGGTTTGTGTTGCTCCTATCCCTATGTGTCCCCATTGCATCCTATTGTAACTATACATTGTTTGCACTGTTTTCTAATACTATACTGCATATTTTTGGTATTGTGTATATATATCTTGTGTATATTTGCTATCCTCATACTGAGGGTACTCACTGAGATACTTTGGCATATTGTCATAAAAATAAAGTACCTTTATTTTTAGTATATCTGTGTATTTTGTTTTCTTATGATATTGTGCATATGACACTAGTGGTACTGTAGGAGCTTCACTCGTCTCCTAGTTCAACCTAAGCTGCTCTGCTAAGCTACCATTATCTATCAGCCTAAGCTGCTAGACACCCTATACACTCTTAAGGGATACTTGGGCCTGGTGCAAGGTGTAAGTATCCCTTGGTACTCACTACAAGCCAGTCCAGCCTCCTACACACACCACATACACACTTTCTAACACAACACAACCTGTGCATGCCGAAAACAAACATTAACATACATCCATGACGCAACATATACACACACCATATATACAGCACACACACACGACACAACCTCAACAAACAATAAAACTACACACTCAGCTACACAAACACACTCACACACAAGCACAACTACTCACAGCATGACAATGACAACCACACACCAACACTCACCTGAATGTGTCACTCGGCAACACAACATACACAACATTGGTCTCACATACAAGTGACAAACATTCAGACACAACCACACCACCCACTCTAGCTCCCTCCATCTTAAACAGCCAATCCACACACACACACACACACACACACACACGTACTGACTAACATAACCAACACATAACTAAAACCTACCTGTAAAGGCCCCTTGCAATGCCCACACATGGACACCATTGTCCAGTGTGAGTGTGCCATCATTGTGGTGCCAGAATTCATTTTGCAATGAATGATGACACCACAATGACAGTGTGAAATATGTGTGTTTTGCTAGTGTATCCCCAGCCATGTGTGACATAATTGTCTACCCCACATATGCATGTCACAATAATTTTAAAAAATGACTGTGAGATTGTAGGAGGCTGGCCTGGCTTATAGTGGGTACCTGATGGTACTTACACCTTGTGCCAGGTCCAGTTATCCCTTATTAGTAGTGTTCTAGCAGCTTAGACTGATAGAGGTAGCTACAGCAGAGCAGCTTAGGCTGAACTAGGAGACATGCAAAGCTCCTACCACACCACTTATATCATATAGCACTATATCATGAGAAACACAATACTCAGAGATACTAAAAATAAAGGTACTTTATTTTAGTGACAATATGCCAAAAGTATCTCAGAGGATATACTCCCTTAGGAGGTAAGTAAAATACACAAAATATACACACAAACCAAAATCAGGTAAGTAAACAGTTAGAAAAGTAGAGCAAACACTGTAGAATACAATAGGATGCAATAGGCCTAGGGGCAACACAAATCATATACTCAAAAAGTGGAATGCAAACCACGAATGGCCCCCAGGCCTAGTGTAGTGTGTAGAGGGTCACTGGGAGTGTAAGAAAACACTAAGGGTGTCCAAGATACCACACCGCAAGGCCCTGAAGAGTAGGAGTAAAGTTACCATACTAACCCAGAAAGACAGTAAAGTTGAGATAGGGGATTCTGCAAAGACAACAACTGACTGCAAAGCACTGAAGAGGGATTCCTGAACCTGAGGACCTGTGAAGGAAGGGGACCAAGTTCAAGAGTCACGCAAGTGTCCCGGGGGCAGGAGCCCACTAAACCCCGGATGAAGGTGCAAAAGGGCTGCCTCTGGGTGGAAGAAGCCAAAGATTCTGCAACAACCGAAGGTGCCAGGAACTTCTCCTTTGGTCAGAAGATGTCCCACTGCGTGCTGGAGGATGTAGAGTTGTTTTCACGCAGAAAGAATGCAAACAAGCCTTGCTGTAAGAGTCGCGGTTGAAGATAATGGGTGTTGCCCGGGCCCAGTAAGGACCAGGAGGTCGCCCCTTGGAGGAAGAGACAGAGGGAGCGCTCAGCAACAGAGAGAGCTCACGCAGAAGCATGCAGCAAACGCAGGCATTCAAGAAATCTGAGCACAGCAGTCATCTCAACACAACAAAAGAGAGTTGCACGAAGCCGGTGGTCAACTCAGCAAGTTGAGCAATGCAGGACGGAGTGCTGGGGACCTGGGATGTGCTGTGCATAAAGGAATCCTTGCAAAAGTGCACAGAAGCCCTAGCAGCTGCAGGTAACGCAGTACACAGGATTACTGTCTGGCGTGGGGAGGCAAGGACTTACCTGCACCAAATTTGGACAGAAGGACCACTGGACTGTCGGGGTCACTTGGATCCAGCTCCTTTGTTCCATGGACCACGCTCGTCAAGATGAGAGGGGACCAAGAGGACCGTTGATGCAGAAGTTTGGTGCCTGCGGTAGCAGGGGGAAGATTCCGTCGGCCCACGGGAGATTTCTTCTTGGCTTCTAGTGCAGGGTGAAGGCAGACAGCCCTCAGAGCATGCACCACCAGGAAACAGTCAAGAAAGCCGGCAGGATTAGGCGCTACAATGTTGCTGGTAGTTTTTTTGATACTTTGTTGCAGTCTTGTAGGCGTCCTAGAGCAGTCAGCGATCGATCCTTGGCAGAAGTCGAAGAGGGAGATGCAGAGGAACTCTGGTGAGCTCTTGCATTCGTTCTCTGAAGAGAAGCCCACAGGATATACCCTAAATAGCCCTCAGAGTAGGATTGGCCACCTAACCAGGTAAGCACCTATCAGGAGGGGTCTCTGACGTCACCTGCTGCACTGGCCACTCAGAGGCCTCCAACGTGCCCTCACACCTCTGCATTCAAGATGGCAGAGGTCTGGGACACACTGGAGCAGCTCTGGCCACCACCCCTGGGGTGGTGATGGAGAGGGGAGTGGTGTAGGAAAGTACCATCTTGCATGGCATGTTACCCCCATATTTCACTGTATATATGTTGTTTTAGTTGTATGTGTCACTGGGACCCTGCCAGCTAGTGCTCATAAGTGTGCCCTGTATGTGTTACCTGTGTGATGACTAACTGTCTCACTGAGGCTCTGCTATTCAGAACCTCAGTGGTTATGCTCTCTCATTTCTTTCCAAATTGTCACTAACAGGCTAGTGACCAATTTCACCAATTTACATTGGCATACTGGAACACCCTTATAATTCCCTAGTATATGGTACTGAGGTACCCAGGGTATTGGGGTTCCAGGAGATCCCTATGGGCTGCAGCATTTCTTGTGCCACCCATAGGGAGATCTGGCAATTCTTACACAGGCCTGCCAGTGCAGCCTGAGTGAAATAACGTCCACGGTATTTCACAGCCATTTACCACTGCACTTAAGTAACTTATAAGTCACCTATATGTCTAACCTTTACCTGGTAAAGGTTGGGTGCTAAGTTACTTAGTGTGTGGGCACCCTGGCACTAGCCAAGGTGCTCCCACATTGTTCAGGGCAAATTCCAAGGACTTTGTGAGTGCGGGGACACCATAACACGCATGCACTATACATATGTCATGACATATGTGTAGCATCACAATGGTAACTCCGAACATGGCCATGTAACATGTCTAAGATCATGGAATTGTCACCCCAGTGCCATTCTGGCATTGGGGAGACAATTCCATGATCCCCCGAGTCTCTAGCTCAGACCCGGGTACTGCCAAACTACCTTTCCCGGGGTTTCACTGCAGCTGCTGTTGCTGCCAACCCCTCAGACAGGTTTCTGCCAACCTGGGGTCCAGCCACGCTTGGCCCAGGAAGGCAGAACAAAAGACTTCCTCAGAGAGAGGATGTAACACCATCTCCCTTTGGAAATAGGTGTGAAGGCTGGGGAGGAGTAGCCTCCCCCAGCCTCTGGAAATGCTTTGATGGGCACAGATGGTGCCCATCTCTGCATAAGCCAGTCTGCACCGGTTCAGGGATCCCTCAGCCCTGCTCTGGCGCAAAACTGGACAAAGGAAAGGGGAGTGACCACTCCCCTGACCTGCACCTCCCCTGGGAGGTGCCCAGAGCTCCTCCAGTGTGCTCCAGACCTCTGCCATCTTGGAAACAGAGGTGCTTCTGGCCCACTGGACTACTCTGAGTGGCCAGTGCCAGCAGGTGACGTCAGAGACTCCTTCTGATAGGCTCCTTCAGGTGTTGTTAGCCTATCCTCTCTCCTAAGTAGCCAAACCTCCTTTTCTGGCTATTTAGGGTCTCTGCTTTGGGGAATTCCTTAGATAACGAATGCAATAGCTCATCAGAGTTCCTCTGCATCTCTCTCTTCACCTTCTGCCAAGTAATCGACTGCTGACCGTGCTGGAAGCCTGCAAAACTGCAACAAAGTAGCAAAGACGACTACTGCGACCTTGTAATGCTGATCCTGCCGCCTTCTCGACTGTTTTCCTGGTGGTGCATGCTGTGGGGGTAGACTGCCTCCTCTCTGCACTAGAAGCTCCGAAGAAATCTCCCGTGGGTCGACGGAATCTTCACCCTGCAACCGCAGGCACCAAAGAACTGCATCACCGGTCCTCTGGGTCTCCTCTCAGCACGACGAGCGAGGTCCCTTGAACTCAGCAACTCTGTCCAAGTGACTCCCACAGTCCAGTGACTCTTCAGTCCAAGTTTGGTGGAGGTAAGTCCTTGCCTCCCCACGCTACACTGCATTGCTGGGAACCGCGTGTTTTGCAGCTACTCCGGCTCCTGTGCACTCTCTGAGGATTTCCTTTGTGCACAGCCAAGCCTGGGTCCCCGGCACTCTAACCTGCATTGCACAACCTCCTGAGTTGTCCTCCTGCATCGTGGGACTCTCTTGTGCAACTTCGGGTGAGCACCAATTCACTCCACTTCATAGTGCCTGTTCCGGCACTTCCATCCGGTGGCAGCTTCTTTGCACCCTCAGCTGGCATTTCGTGCAGTTAGGGTTTTTGGATGCTGCTGTGGCCTAGGAGGGACCAGGATGTCGCCAATTGCGTCAGGGGACAGAGGGGGCGCCCAGCAAGACAAGACAAGGAGCCCTCTCAGAAGCAGGCAGCACCCGCAGAAGTGCCGGAACAGGCACTACGAAGAGGAGTGAAACGGTGCTCACCCGAAGTTGCACAAAGGAGTCCCACGCCGCCGGAGGACAACTTAGAAAGTAGTGCAATGCAGGTTAGAGTGCCGTGGACCCAGGCTTGGCTGTGCACAAAGGATTTCCGCTGGAAGTGCACAGAGGCTGGAGTAGCTGCAAAAGACGCGGTTCCCCGCAATGTAGTCTGGCGTGGGGAGGCAAGGACTTACCTCCACCAAACATGGACTGAAGAGTCACTGGACTGTGGGAGTCACTTGGACAGAGTTGCTGGATTCAAGGTACCTCGCTCGTCGTGCTGAGAGGAGACCCAGGGGACCGGTGATGCAGTTCTTTGGTGCCTGCGGTAGCAGGGGGAAGATTCCGTCGACCCACAGGAGATTTCTTCGGAGCTTCTACTGCAGAGAGGAGGCAGACTACCCCCACAGCATGCACCACCAGGAAAACAGTTGAGAAGGTGGCAGGATCAGCGTTACAGGGTTGCAGTAGACGTCTTCGCTACTTTGTTGCAGTTTTGCAGGCTTCCAGCGCGGTCAGCAGTCGATTCCTTGGCAGAAGGTGAAGAGAAAGATGCAGAGGAACTCTGATGAGCTCTTGCATTCGTTATCTAAGGAAATCCCCAAAGCAGAGACCCTAAATATCCAGAAAAGAGGGTTTGGCTACTTAGGAGAGAGGATAGGCTAGCAACACCTGAAGGAGCCTATCAGAGGGAGTCTCTGACGTCACCTGCTGGCCCTGGCCACTCAGAGCAGTCCAGTGTGCCAGCAGCACCTCTGTTTCCAAGATGGCAGAGGTCTGGAGCACACTGGAGGAGCTCTGGGCACCTCTCAGGGGAGGTGCAGGTCAGGGGAGTGGTCACTCCCCTTTCCTTTGTCCAGTTTCGCGCCAGAGCAGGGCTGAGGGGTCCCTGAACCGGTGTAGACTGGCTTATGCAGAAATGGGCACCATCTGTGCCCATGAAAGCATTTCAAGAGGCAGGGGGAGGCTACTCCTCCCCTGCCTTAACACCTTTTTCCAAAGGGAGAGGGTGTAACACCCTCTCTCTGAGGAAGTCCTTTGTTCTGCCATCCTGGGCCAAGCCTGGCTGGACCCCAGGAGGGCAGAAACCTGTGTGAGGGGTTGGCAGCAGCAGCAGCTGCAGTGAAACCCCTGAAAAGGCAGTTTGGCAGTACCAGGGTCTGAGCTACAGACCCGTGGGATCATGGAATTGTGCCAACTATGCCAGGATGGCATAGAGGGGGCAATTCCATGATCATAGACATGTTACATGGCCATATTCGGAGCTACCATTGTGAAGCTACACATAGGTAGTGACCTATGTGTGGTGCACGCGTGTTATGGTGTCCCCGCACTCACAAAGTCCGGTGAATTTGCCCTGAACAATGTGGGGGCACCTTGGCTAGTGCCAGGGTGCCCACACACTAAGTAACTTTGCACCTAACCTTTACCAGGTAAAGGTTAGACATATAGGTGACTTATCAGTTACTTAAGTGCAGTGGTAAATGGCTGTGAAATACCGTGGACGTTATTTCACTCAGGCTGCAGTGGGAGGCCTGTGTAAGAATTGTGAGACCTCCCTAATGGTGGCACAAGAAATGCTGCAGCCCATAGGCATCTCCTGGAACCCTATTACCCTGGGTACCTCAGTACCATATACTAGGGAATTATAAGGGTGTTCCAGTATGCCAATGTAAATTGGTGAAATTGGTCACTAACCTGTTAGTGACAATTTGGAAAGAAATGAGAGAGCATAACCACTGAGGTTCTGAATAGCAGAGCCTCAGTGAGACAGTTAGTCATAACACAGATAACACATTCAGGGCACACTTATGAGCACTGGGGCCCTGGCTGGCAGGGACCCAGTGACACATACAACTAAAACAACATGTGAAATATGGGGGTAACATGCCAGGCAAGATGGTACTTTCCTACACAACCCCCCCCCCCCAAACGAAGGACAATAAGACTAGCCATGCCCTGATGAGTCTTCATTGTCTAAGTGGAAATATCTGGAGAGTCCATCTGCATTGGAGTGGGTACTCCCAGTTCTATGTTCCACTGTATAGTCCATTCCCTGTAGGGATATGGACCACATCAACAATTTAGGATTTTCACCTTTCATTTGTTTTAGCCAAACTAGAGGTTTGTGGTCTGTCTGAACAATGAAGTGAGTGCCAAACAGGTATGGCCTCAACTTCTTCAGTGCCCAGACCACAGCAAAGGCCTCCCTCTCTATGGCAGACCAACGCTTTTCTCTAGGGGTCAACCTCCTGCTGATAAAAGCAACAGGTTGATCCTGGCCCTCAGAATTAAGTTGTGATAAGACTGCGCCTACCCCTAATTCAGATGCATCAGTTTGGACAATGAATTTCTTGGAGTAACAGGGGCTTTTCAGGACAGGTGCAAAGCACATGGCCTGCTTCAGCTCCTCAAAAGCTTTCTGACAGCTAGCTCTCCACAATACCTTCTTAGGCATTTTCTTTGAAGTGAGGTCATTAAGAGGGGCTGCAATGGAGCCATAGGGGGTCATTCCAAGTCTGGCGGGCGGCGGAGGCCGCCCGCCAGACTTCCCCCCTCCGAAATACCGCTCCGCGGTCGAAAGACCGCGGAGGGTATTCTAAGTTTTTCCCTGGGCTGGCAGGCGGTCGCCAAAAGACCGCCCGCCAGCCCAGGGAAAAACTCACTTCCCACGAGGATGCCGGCTCGTAATCGAGCCGGCGGAGTGGGAAGGTGCGACGGGTGCTGTTGCACCCGTCGCGTATTTCACTGTCTGCCAAGCAGACAGTGAAATACTTGTAGGGGCCCTCTTACGGGGGCCCCTGCAGTGCCCATGCCAGTGGCATGGGCACTGCAGGGGCCCCCAGGGGCCCCGCGACCCCCCCTACCGCCATCCGGTTCCCGGCGGGCAGACCGCTGGGAACTGGATGGCGGTAGGGGGGGTCGGAATCCCCTCGGCGGTGCAGCTAGCTGCGCCGCCTTGGAGGATTCCAAAGGGTGGCGGTACACTGGCGGGAGACCGCCAGTGTTGCCGGTCCGACCGCGGCTTTACCGCTGCGGTCGGAATGCCCTTGGGAGCACCGCCGGCCTGTCGGCGGTGCTCCCGCGGTCCTCCAACCCGGCGGTCATTGACCGCCAGGGTTGGAATGACCCCCATAGTTCTTTATGAACCTCCTATAGTACCCAGTGAGGCCTAAAAAGGCTTTCACCTGCGTCTGAGTAGTAGGGGGAACCCAATCTATAATAGTTTGGATTTTCCCCTGAAGTGGTGCAATCTGTTCTCCACCAACCAGGTGTCCCAGATAAACCACCTTCCCCTGCCCTATCTGGCACTTTGAAGCCTTGATAGTGAGGCCTGCCTTTTGCAGGGCCTCCAAAACTTTCCATAGGTGGACCAGGTGATCATCCCAGCTGGAGCTAAAGACAGCTATATCGTCTAGATATGCTGCACTAAAAGCTTCCAGCCCTTGCAGGACAGTATTCACCAACCTTTGAAAAGTGGCAGGTGCATTTTTCAATCCAAAAGGCATTACTGTGAATTGGTAATGGCCTCCAATGGTTGAAAAGGCAGTTTTTGCTTTTGCATCCTCTGATAACTTGATCTGCCAATACCCTGCAGTCAAATCAAAGGTGCTTAGATACTTGGCAGATGCCAGTGTATCTTAGCTCATCTGCCCTGGGTATAGGGTGAGCATCAGTTTTGGTTACCTGGTTGAGACCTCTGTAGTCAACACAAAATCTCATTTCCCTTTTACCATCTTTGGAATGAGGTTTTGGTACAAGTACCACAGGAGAGGCCCATGGACTTTCAGAGTGCTCAACCACTCCCTGTTCAAGCATTTTCTGCACCTCTTGCTTTATGCAGTCTCTGACTTGGTCAGGCTGCCTATAGATCTTACTTTTGACAGGCAAGCTGTCTCCAGTATCTATAGTGTGCTCACACCAAGAAGTGGTGCCTGGCACAGTAGAGAAGAGTTCAGAAAACTGACCCAGGAGATTTATGCAGTGGTCTTTCTGCTCAGCAGTAAGACAATCTGCCAGTACAACACCTTCCACTAGAGCATCTTGTTCTGTGGAAGAGAAGAGATCAGGGAGAGGGTCACTCTCTTCTTCCTGTCCGTCATCAGTTGCCATGAGCAGGGTGAGATCAGCTCTGTCATAGTAGGGTTTCAGGCGATTGACATGGAGCACCCTAAGGGGACTCCTGGCAGTGCCTGTAGGAAAGTACCATCTTGCCTGGCATGTTACCCCCATTTTTCACTGTATATATGTTGTTTTAGTTGTATGTGTCACTGGGACCCTGGTAACCCAGGGCCCCAGTGCTCATAAGTGTGCCTGAATGTGTTACCTGTGTAGTGACTAACTGTCTCACTGAGGCTCTGCTAATCAGAACCTCAGTGGTTATGCTCTCTCATTTCTTTCCAAATTGTCACTAACAGGCTAGTGACCACTTTTACCAATTTACATTGGCTTACTGGAACACCCTTATAATTCCCTAGTATTTGGTACTGAGGTACCCAGGGTATTGGGGTTCCAGGAGATCCCTATGGGCTGCAGCATTTCTTTTGCCACCCATAGGGAGCTCTGACAATTCTTACACAGGCCTGCCACTGCAGCCTGAGTGAAATAACGTCCACGTTATTTCACAGCCATTTTACACTGCACTTAAGTAACTTATAAGTCACCTATATGTCTAACCTTTACCTGGTAAAGGTTAGGTGCAAAGTTACTTAGTGTGAGGGCACCCTGGCACTAGCCAAGGTGCCCCCACATTGTTCAGAGCCAATTCCCTGAACTTTGTGAGTGCGGGGACACCATTACACGCGTGCACTACATATAGGTCACTACCTATATGTAGCTTCACAATGGTAACTCCGAATATGGCCATGTAACATGTCTATGATCATGGAATGGCCCCCTCTATGCCATCCTGGCATAGTTGGCACAATCCCATGATCCCAGTGGTCTGTAGCACAGACCCTGGTACTGCCAAACTGCCCTTCCTGGGGTTTCACTGCAGCTGCTGCTGCTGCCAACCCCTCAGACAGGCATCTGCCCTCCTGGGGTCCAGCCAGGCCTGGCCCAGGATGGCAGAACAAAGAACTTCCTCTGAGAGAGGGTGTGACACCCTCTCCCTTTGGAAATTGGTGTGAAGGCAGGGGAGGAGTAGCCTCCCCCAGCCTCTGGAAATGCTTTCTTGGGCACAGATGTGCCCAATTCTGCATAAGCCAGTCTACACCGGTTCAGGGACCCCTTAGCCCCTGCTCTGGCGTGAAACTGGACAAAGGAAAGGGGAGTGACCACTCCCCTGACCTGCACCTCCCCTGGGAGGTGTCCAGAGCTCCTCCAGTGTGCTCCAGACCTCTGCCATCTTGGAAACAGAGGTGCTGCTGGCACACTGGACTGCTCTGAGTGGCCAGTTCCACCAGGTGACGTCAGAGACTCCTGCTGATAGGCTCCTTCAGGTGTTAGTAGCCTATCCTCTCTCCTAGGTAGCCAAACCCTCTTTTCTGGCTATTTAGGGTCTCTGTCTCTGGGGAAACTTTAGATAACGAATGCATGAGCTCAGCCGAGTTCCTCTGCATCTCTGTCTTCACCTTCTGATAAGGAATCGACTGCTGACCGCGCTGGAAGCCTGCAAACCTGCAACATAGTAGCAAAGACGACTACTGCAACTCTGTAACGCTGATCCTGCCGCCTTCTCGACTGTTTTCCTGCTTGTGCATGCTGTGGGGGTAGCCTGCCTCCTCTCTGCACCAGAAGCTCCAAAGAAATCTCCCGTGGGTCGACGGAATCTTCCCCCTGCAACCGCAGGCACCAAAAAGCTGCATTACCGGTCCCTTGGGTCTCCTCTCAGCACGACGAGCGAGGTCCCTCGAATCCAGCGACTCTGTCCAAGTGACTCCGACAGTCCAGTGACTCTTCAGTCCAAGTTTGGTGGAGGTAAGTCCTTGCCTCACCTCACTGGGCTGCATTGCTGGGAACCGCGACTTTGCAGCTACTCCGGCCCCTGTGCACTTCCGGCGGAAATCCTTTGTGCACAGCCAAGCCTGGGTCCACGGCACTCTAACCTGCATTGCACGACTTTCTAAGTTGGTCTCCGGCGACTCCTTTGTGCAACTTCGGCGAGCACCGTTTCACGCATCCTCGTAGTGCCTGTTTCTGGCACTTCTCCGGGTGCTACCTGCTTTAGTGAGGGCTCTTTGTCTTGCTCGACGTCCCCTCTCTCTTCAGGTCCAATTTGCGACCTCCTGGTCCCCCCTGGGCCCCAGCAGCGTCCAAAAACGCCAAAAGCACGATTTGCAGCTAGCAAGGCTTGTTGGCGTTCTTTCGGCGGGAAAACACTTCTGTACGACTCTCCACGGCAAGAGGGACCCGTCCACCAAAGGGGAAGTCTCTAGCCCTTTTCGTTCCTGCAGAAACCTCAGCTTCTTCTGTCCAGAAGAAGCTTCTTTGCACCCGCAGCTGGCATTTCCTGGGCATCTGCCCATCTCCGACTTGCTTGTGACTTTTGGACTTGGTCCCCTTGTTCCACAGGTACCCTAGATTGGAAATCCACAGTTGTTGCATTGCTGGTTTGTGTCTTTCCTGCATTATTCCTCTAACACGACTTCTTTGTCCTTAGGGGAACTTTAGTGCACTTTGCACTCACTTTTCAGGGTCTTGGGGAGGGGTATTTTTCTAACTCTCACTATTTTCTAATAGTCCCAGCGACCCTCTACAAGGTCACATAGGTTTGGGGTCCATTCGTGGTTCGCATTCCACTTTTGGAGTTTATGGTTTGTGTTGCCCCTATCCCTATGTTTCCCCATTGCATCCTATTGTAACTATACATTGTTTGCACTGTTTTCTAAGACTATACTGCATATTTTTGCTATTGTGTATATATATCTTGTGTATATTTCCTATCCTCTCACTGAGGGTACACTCTAAGATACTTTGGCATATTGTCATAAAAATAAAGTACCTTTATTTTTAGTATAACTGTGTATTGTGTTTTCTTATGATATTGTGCATATGACACTAAGTGGTACTGTAGTAGCTTCACACGTCTCCTAGTTCAGCCTAAGCTGCTCTGCTAAGCTACCATTATCTATCAGCCTAAGCTGCTAGACACCCTATACACTAATAAGGGATAACTGGGCCTGGTGCAAGGTGCAAGTACCCCTTGGTACTCACTACAAGCCAGTCCAGCCTCCTACATTGGTTGTGCAGTGGTGGAATAAGTGCTTGAGACTACTTACCACTCTTGTCATTGTACTTTTCATAAGAGAAAAATATACAAAACAAGGTCAGTGTATATACACATAGCCAAAAAGTTTTGCATTTCCTCTTTTCACTCTTTTCTAAGTGCTGAAAAGTACTCCTAAACTTTCAAAAAGTTCTTAAAAGTTTAAAAAGTTTTTTTTCTGTCTTTCCAAAAAGTTCTGAAAACTTTTTTCTCTTTTTCTATCACTTTAACTCTCTCTAAAAAATGTCTGGCACAGGCCAAAATGTTGATCTGTCCAAACTTGCATAGGACAACCTTAGCTGGAAAAGAGCAAGGAGTCTCTGCATAGAGAGAGGTTTGAGTGTAGGGAAGAATCCTTCCTTGGAACTGTTACTTAACATGCATAGAGAACAGGATAAGGCCATAGGTGCCTCATCTGTTGAAAAAGTACCTAATAGTTCTCAATCTGATTCAGGGACTCCCCCAGGAAAAGATTCAGGAAAGAAACTTCCTAGCCTGCCCATTACTAGACAATCTAGCATAGTTGGTAATGATGATGAGCCACACCATATAAATAGTGTTGTCTCACATCATAGCAAAAGCATTTATTCTCACCATACTGGTAGTAATGTTTCTGTTAACCAAGCTGTTAGGGTGGCTTCTGTAAGGGACAGGTCTCCTTCTGTTCATTCCCATCATAGCTCTGTTTCTAGGAATGTCCCTCCCACCAACCCTGATGACAGAATGTTAGAGAGGGAACTCAATAAGTTGAGGGTGGAACAAACCAGACTGAAGCTTAAAAAGCAACAGCTGGATTTGGATAGACAGTCTTTTGAATTAGAGAAGGAAAGACAGAAGTTGGGTTTAGATACCCATGGTGGCAGCAGCAGTATTCCCCATAGTCATCCTGCAAAAGAGCATGATTCCAGGAATCTGCACAAGATAGTTCCCCCTTATAAGGAGGGGGATGACATTAACAAGTGGTTTGCTGCACTTGAGAGGGCCTGTGTTGTACAGGATGTCCCTCAAAGGCAGTGGGCTGCTATCCTATGGCTATCATTTAGTGGAAAAGGTAGGGATAGGCTCCTTACTGTGAAAGAAAATGATGCTAATAATTTCCAAGTTCTTAAGAATGCACTCCTGGATGGTTATGGCTTAACCACTGAACAGTACAGGATAAAGTTCAGAGAGACCAAAAAGGAGTCTTCACAAGACTGGGTTGATTTCATTGACCATTCAGTGAAGGCCTTGGAGGGGTGGTTACATGGCAGTAAAGTTACTGATTATGACAGCCTGTATAACTTAATCCTGAGAGAGCATATTCTTAATAATTGTGTGTCTGATTTGTTGCACCAGTACTTGGTGGACTCTGATCTGACCTCTCCCCAAGAATTGGGAAAGAAGGCAGACAAATGGGTCAGAACAAGAGTGAACAGAAAAGTTCATACAGGGGGTGACAAAGATGGCAACAAAAAGAAGGATGGTAAGTCTTCAGACAAGGGTGGGGACAAATCTAAAAATGAGTCTTCATCAGGCCCACAAAAACACTCTGGTGGGGGTGGTGGGTCCAAATCCTCCTTTAATCCGAACAAGGAAAAGAAACCATGGTGCTATTTATATAAAATAAAAGGCCATTGGACAACATATCCCAGTTGTCCAAAGAAAGGCACCACTGCTCCTACCACTACAACCCCTACTGCTACACCTAGTGTCCCTACTAATAGCAGTGGTGGTGGGAGCAAACCTACTAATAGCCAATCCAAGGGAGTAGCTGGGCTCACTATTGGTAACTTAGTTGGGGTTGGTCTGATTAGGGAGACCACAGAGGCTACTGTAGTCTCTGAAGGGGCTATTGATTTAGCCACTTTGGTTGCTTGCCCCCATAACTTGGAGAAGTACAAGCAACTACCCCTAATAAATGGTGTTGAGGTCCAGGCCTACAGGGACACAGGTGCCAGTGTCACAATGGTGATTGAGAAACTGGTACACCCTGAACAACACATACTTGGACACCAGTACCAAGTAACCGATGCTCACAACATAACACAAAGCCACCCCATGGCTGTTGTAAATCTCAACTGGGGGGGGGGGGTAACTGGTCCAAAGAAAGTTGTGGTAGCTTCAGAATTACCTGTAGACTGTCTACTAGGGAATGATTTGGAGATATCAGCTTGGTCAGATGTGGAGTTGGAGGCCCATGCAGCAATGCTGGGCATCCCAGGGCATATTTTTGCTTTGACAAGGGCTCAGGCCAAAAAGCAAAAAGGACAGGGAAGCTTGGATCCTGGAACAATGGACCAAGTGCTCCCTAAAGCTAGGGCTAGTAGAAGCAAACCACTTCCTACTATCCCTCCCTCTACAGTGGATTCTACTTCTGAGGAAGAAGAATTCCCTCCCTGTGCAGAACCTACACCAGAGGAGCTGGAAGCAGACACTGCTGAGCTTTTGGGTGAAGGGGGACCTGCCAGAGAGGAGCTGAGTGTGGCACAGCAAACCTGTCCCACATTAGAGGGTCTCAGACAGCAAGCTGTCAAACAGGCTAATGGGGATGTCAGTGACTCTCACAGAGTTTACTGGGAGGACAACCTCTTGTACACTGAGCATAGGGATCCTAAACCTGGAGCTGCCAGGAGATTAGTGATTCCTCAGGAGTACAGAAAGTTCCTCCTAACACTGGCACATGACATTCCCTTAGCTGGGCATCTAGGACAAATGAAAACTTGGGACAGGCTTGTTCCCCTGTTTCATTGGCCTAGGATGTCTGAGGACACAAAGGAATTTTGTAAGTCCTGTGAAACCTGTCAAGCCAGTGGCAAGACAGGTGGCACCCCAAAGGCACCCCTTATCCCACTGCCTGTGGTTGGGGTTCCCTTTGAAAGGGTAGGGGTTGACATAGTTGGCCCCCTTTGACCCTCCTACTGCTTCAGGCAATAGGTTTATCTTGGTGGTAGTGGACCATGCCACAAGATATCCTGAAGCTATTCCTTTAAGGACCACTACAGCTCCTGCAGTGGCAAAGGCCCTCCTGGGAATATTTTCCAGGGTGGGCTTCCCAAAGGAAGTAGTATCAGACAGAGAAAGCAATTTCATGTCTGCATACTTAAAGGCCATGTGGAAGGAGTGTGGTGTAACGTACAAGTTCACAACACCCTATCATCCACAAACAAATGGACTGGTGGAGAGATTTAATAAAACTCTCAAAGGCATGATTATGGGTCTCCCTGAAAAACTCCGCAGGAGATGGGATATCCTTCTACCATGCCTCCTTTTTGCCTACAGGGAGGTACCCCAGAAAGGAGTGGGCTTCAGCCCCTTTGAACTTCTTTTTGGACACCCTGTTAGGGGTCCACTCACACTTGTAAAGGAGGGTTGGGAACAACCTTTAAAAACTCCTAAGCAGGATATTGTGGACTATGTACTTGGCCTCAGATCAAGGATGGCTGAGTACATGAAAAAGGCCAGTAAAAACCTTCAGGCCAGCCAACAGCTCCAGAAGCAATGGCATGATCAGAAGGCTGTTTTGGTTCAGTACCAACCAGGGCAGAAAGTGTGGGTCTTGGAGCCTGTGGCCCCAAGAGCACTCCAAGATAAATGGAGTGGACCCCACACAATTGTTGAAAAGAAGGGTGAAGTCACCTACTTGGTTGACTTAGGCACTGCCAGGAGCCCCCTTAGGGTGCTCCATGTCAACCGCCTGAAACCCTACTATGACAGGGCTGATCTCACCCTGCTCATGGCAACTGATGAGGGACAGGAAGAAGACAGTGATCCTCTACCTGATCTCTTCTCTTCCACAGAACAAGATGCTCTTGTGGAAGGTGTAGTTTTGGCAGATTGTCTTACTGCTGAGCAGAAAGACCATTGCATAAATCTCCTAGGACAATTTTCAGAACTCTTCTCTACTGTGCCAGGCACCACTTCTTGGTGTGAGCACACTATAGATACTGGAGACAGTTTACCTGTCAAAAGTAAGATCTATAGGCAGCCTGACCATGTCAGGGACTGCATAAAGCAAGAAGTTCAGAAAATGTTGGAACTAGGAGTGGTTGAGCACTCTGACAGTCCATGGGCTTCTCCTGTGGTACTGGTACCAAAACCCAATTCTAAAGATGGAAAGAAGGAAATGCGGTTTTGTGTAGACTATAGAGGTCTCAACTTGGTAACCAAAACTGATGCTCACCCTATACCCAGGGCAGATGAGCTCATAGATACACTGGCATCTGCCAAGTATCTAAGCACTTTTGATTTGACTGCAGGGTATTGGCAGATCAAATTATCAGAAGATGCTAAACCTAAGACTGCATTTTCTACCATTGGAGGACATTACCAGTTTACTGTAATGCCTTTTGGTTTGAAAAATGCACCTGCCACTTTTCAGAGGTTGGTGAACACAGTCCTGCAAGGGCTGGAAGCTTTCAGTGCAGCATATTTGGACGATATAGCTGTCTTTAGCTCCAGCTGGGATGATCACCTGGTCCACCTATGGAAAGTTTTGGAAGCCCTGCAAAAGGCAGGCCTCACTATCAAGGCTTCAAAGTGCCAGATAGGGCAGGGTAAGGTGGTTTATCTGGGACACCTTGTTGGTGGGGAACAGATTGCACCACTTCAGGGGAAAATCCAAACAATTATTGATTGGGTTCCCCCTACCACTCAGACTCAGGTGAGAGCCTTCCTAGGCCTCACTGGGTATTACAGGAGGTTCATTAAGAACTATGGCTCCATTGCAGCCCCTCTTAATGACCTCACATCCAAGAAAATGCCTAAAAAGGTATTATGGACAGCAAACTGTCAGAAAGCTTTTGAGGAGCTGAAGCAGGCCATGTGCTCTGCACCTGTCCTGAAAAGCCCTTGTTACTCTAAAAAATTCAATATGTCCAGACTGATGCATCTGAATTAGGAGTAGGGGCAGTCCTATCACAACTTAATTCTGAGGGCCAGGATCAACCTGTTGCTTTTATTAGTAGAAGGTTGACCCCTAGAGAAAAGCGTTGGTCTGCCATTGAGAGGGAGGCCTTTGCTGTGGTCTGGGCTCTGAAGAAGTTGAGGCCATACCTGTTTGGCACTCACTTCATTGTTCAGACAGACCACAAACCTCTACTTTGGCTAAAACAAATGAAAGGTGAAAATCCTAAATTGTTGAGGTGGTCCATATCCCTACAGGGAATGGACTATACAGTGGAACATAGACCTGGGAGTAGCCACTCCAATGCAGATGGACTCTCCAGATATTTCCACTTAGACAATGAAGACTCATCAGGTCATGGCTAGTCTTATTGTCCTTCGTTTGGGGGGGGGTTGTGTAGGAAAGTACCATCTTGCCTGGCATGTTACCCCCATTTTTCACTGTATATATGTTGTTTTAGTTGAATGTGTCACTGGGACCCTGGTAACCCAGGGCCCCAGTGCTCATAAGTGTGCCTGAATGTGATACCTGTGTAGTGACTAACTGTCTCACTGAGGCTCTGCTAATCAGAACTTCAGTGGTTATGCTCTCTCATTTCTTTCCAAATTGTCACTAACAGGCTAGTGACCACTTTTACCAATTTACATTGGCTTACTGGAACACCCTTATAATTCCCTAGTATATGGTACTGAGGTACCCAGGGTATTGGGGTTCCAGGAGATCCCTATGGGCTGCAGCATTTCTTTTGCCACCCATAGGGAGCTCTGACAATTCTTACACAGGCCTGCCACTGCAGCCTGAGTGAAATAACGTCCACGTTATTTCACAGCCATTTTACACTGCACTTAAGTAACTTATAAGTCACCTATATGTCTAACCTTTACCTGGTAAAGGTTAGGTGCAAAGTTACTTAGTGTGAGGGCACCCTGGCACTAGCCAAGGTGCCCCCACATTGTTCAGAGCCAATTCCCTGAACTTTGTGAGTGCGGGGACACCATTAAACGTGTGCACTACATATAGGTCACTACCTATATGTAGCTTCACAATGGTAACTCCGAATATGGCCATGTAACATGTCTATGATCATGGAATGGCCCCCTCTATGCCATCCTGGCATAGTTGGCACAATCCCATGATCCCAGTGGTCTGTAGCACAGACCCTGGTACTGCCAAACTGCCCTTCCTGGGGTTTCACTGCAGCTGCTGCTGCTGCCAACCCCTCAGACAGGCATCTGCCCTCCTGGGGTCCAGCCAGGCCTGGCCCAGGATGGCAGAACAAAGAACTTCCTCTGAGAGAGGGTGTGACACCCTCTCCCTTTGGAAATTGGTGTGAAGGCAGGGGAGGAGTAGCCTCCCCCAGCCTCTGGAAATGCTTTCTTGGGCACAGATGTGCCCAATTCTGCATAAGCCAGTCTACACCGGTTCAGGGACCCCTTAGCCCCTGCTCTGGCGCGAAACTGGACAAAGGAAAGGGGAATGACCACTCCCCTGACCTGCACCTCCCCTGGGAGGTGTCCAGAGCTCCTCCAGTGTGCTCCAGACCTCTGCCATCTTGGAAACAGAGGTGCTGCTGGCACACTGGACTGCTCTGAGTGGCCAGTGCCACCAGGTGACGTCAGAGACTCCTGCTGATAGGCTCCTTCAGGTGTTAGTAGCCTATCCTCTCTCCTAGGTAGCCAAACCCTCTTTTCTGGCTATTTAGGGTCTCTGTCTCTGGGGAAACTTTAGATAACGAATGCATGAGCTCAGCCGAGTTCCTCTGTGTAGGAGGCTGGACTGGCTTGTAGTGAGTACCAAGGGGTACTTGCACCTTGCACCAGGCCCAGTTATCCCTTATTAGTGTATAGGGTGTCTAGCAGCTTAGGCTGATAGATAATGGTAGCTTAGCAAAGCAGCTCAGGCTGAACTAGGAGACGTGTGAAGCTACTACAGTACCACTTAGTGTCATATGCACAATATCATAAGAAAACACAATACACAGTTATACTAAAAATAAAGGTACTTTATTTTTATGACAATATGCCAAAGTATCTTAGAGTGTACCCTCAGTGAGAGGATAGGAAATATACACAAGATATATATACACAATAGCAAAAATATGCAGTATAGTCTTAGAAAACAGTGCAAACAATGTATAGTTACAATAGGATGCAATGGGGAAACATAGGGATAGGGGCAACACAAACCATATACTCCAGAAGTGGAATGTGAACCACGAATGGACCCCAAACCTATGTGACCTTGTAGAGGGTCGCTGGGACTATTAGAAAATAGTGAGAGTTAGCAAAATAACGCACCCCAAGACCCTGAAAAGTGAGTGCAAAGTGCACCAAAGTTCCCCTAAGGACAAAATAGTCGTGTTAGAGGGAGAATGCAAGGAAAACACAAATCAGCAATGCAACAACGATGGATTCCTGACTGAGGGTACCTGTGGAACAAGGGGACCAAGTCCAAAAGTCACAAGCAGCTCGGAGATGGGCAGATGCCCAAGAAATGCCAGCGGTTGGTGCAAAGAAGCTCTTACTAGGCTGAAGAACTGTGAATACTGCAGGAACGACAAAGGCTAGAGACTTCCCCTTTGGAGGATGGATCCCCCACGCCTTGGAGAGTCGTGCAGAAGTGTTTTCCCGCCGGATGGACGCCAACAAGCCTTGCTACACGCAAATCGTGCGTTTGGCGTTTTTGGACGCTGCTGGGGCCCAGGAGGGACCAGAAGGTCGCAAATTGGACCTGCAGAGAGAGGGGACGTCGATCAAGACAAAGAGCCCTCGCTGAAGCAGGTAGCACCCGGAGAAGTGCCAGAAACAGGCACTACGAGGATGCGTGAAACGGTGCTCGCCGAAGTTGCACAAAGGAGTCCCACGTCGCCGGAGACCAACTTAGAAAGTCGTGCAATGCAGGTTAGAGTGCCGTGGACCCAGGCTTGGCTGTGCACGAAGGATTTCCGCCGGAAGTGCACAGGGGCCGGAGTAGCTTGCAAAGTCGCGGTTCCCAGCAATGCAGCCCAGCGAGGTGAGGCAAGGACTTACCTCCACCAAACTCGGGCTGAAGAGTCACTGGACTGTGGGAGTCACTTGGACGGTGTCGCTGGATTCGAGGGACCTCGCTCGTCGTGCTGAGAGGAGACCCAAGGGACCGGAGATGCAGCTTTTTGGTGCCTGCGGTTGCAGGGGGAAGATTCCGTCGACCCACGGGAGATTTCTTCGGAGCTTCTGGTGCAGAGAGGAGGCAGACTACCCCCACAGCATGCACAAGCAGGAAAACAGTCGAGAAGGCGGCAGGATCAGCGTTACAGAGTTGCAGTAGTCGTCTTTGCTACTATGTTGCAGGTTTGCAGGCTTCCAGCGCGGTCAGCGGTCGATTCCTTATCAGAAGGTGAAGAGGGAGATGCAGAGGAACTCGGCTGAGCTCATGCATTCGTTATCTAAAGTTTCCCCAGAGACAGAGACCCTAAATAGCCAGAAAAGAGGGTTTGGCTACCTAGGAGAGAGGAAAGGCTACTAACACCTGAAGGAGCCTATCACAAGGAGTCTCTGACGTCACCTGGTGGCACAAGCCACTCAGAGCAGTCCAGTGTGCCAGCAGCACCTCTGTTTCCAAGATGGCAGAGGTCTGGAGCACACTGGAGGAGCTCTGGACACCTCCCAGGGGAGGTGCAGGTCAGGGGAGTGGTCACTCCCCTTTCCTTTGTCCAGTTTCGCGCCAGAGCAGGGGCTAAGGGGTCCCTGAACCGGTGTAGACTGGCTTATGCAGAATTGGGCACCTCTGTGCCCAACAAAGCATTTCCAGAGGCTGGGGGAGGCTACTCCTCCCCTGCCTTCACACCATTTTCCAAAGGGAGAGGGTGTCACACCCTCTCTCAGAGGAAGTTCTTTGTTCTGCCATCCTGGGCCAGGCCTGGCTGGACCCCAGGAGGGCAGATGCCTGTCTGAGGGGTTGGCAGCAGCAGCAGCTGCAGAGAAACCCCAGGAAGGGCAGTCTGGCAGTACCAGGGTCTGTGCTACAGACCACTGGGATCATGGAATTGTACCAACAATGCCAGGATGGCATAGAGGGGGCAATTCCATGATCATAGACATGTTACATGGCCATATTCGGAGTTACCATGGTGAAGCTACATATAGGTAGTGACCTATATGTAGTGCACGCGTGTAATGGTGTCCCCGCACTCACAAAGTTCAGTGAATTGGCTCTGAACAATGTGGGGGCACCTTGGCTAGTGCCAGGGTGCCCTCACACTAAGTAACTTTGCACCTAACCTTTACCAGGTAAAGGTTAGACATATAGGTGACTTATAAGTTACTTAAGTGCAGTGTAAAATGGCTGTGAAATAACGTGGACGTTATTTCACTCAGGCTGCAGTGGCAGGCCTGTGTAAGAATTGTCACAGCTCCCTATGGGTGGCAAAAGAAATGCTGCAGCCCATAGGGATCTCCTGGAACCCCAATACCCTGGGTACCTCAGTACCATATACTAGGGGATTATAAGGGTGTTCCAGTAATCCAATGTAAATTGGTAAAAATGGTCACTAGCCTGTCAGTGACAATTTGGAAAGAAATGAGAGAGCATAACCACTGAGGTTCTGATTAGCAGAGCCTTAGTGAGACAGTTAGTCACTACACAGGTAACACATACAGGCACACTTATGAGCACTGGGGCCCTGGGTTACCAGGGTCCCAGTGACACATACAACTAAAACAACATATATACAGTGAAAAATGGGGGTAACATGCCAGGCAAGATGGTACTTTCCTACACTCTGCATCTCTCTCTTCACCTTCTGATAAGGAATCGACTGCTGACCGCGCTGGAAGCCTGCAAACCTGCAACATAGTAGCAAAGACGACTACTGCAACTCTGTAACGCTGATCCTGCCGCCTTCTCGACTGTTTTCCTGCTTGTGCATGCTGTGGGGGTAGCCTGCCTCCTCTCTGCACCAGAAGCTCCGAAGAAATCTCCCGTGGGTCGACGGAATCTTCCCCCTGCAACCGCAGGCACCAAAAAGCTGCATTACCGGTCCCTTGGGTCTCCTCTCAGCACGACGAGCGAGGTCCCTCGAATCCAGCGACTCTGTCCAAGTGACCCCCACAGTCCAGTGACTCTTCAGTCCAAGTTTGGTGGAGGTAAGTCCTTGCCTCACCTCACTGGGCTGCATTGCTGGGAACCGCGACTTTGCAGCTACTCCGGCCCCTGTGCACTTCCGGCGGAAATCCTTTGTGCACAGCCAAGCCTGGGTCCACGGCACTCTAACCTGCATTGCACGACTTTCTAAGTTGGTCTCCGGCGACGTGGGACTCCTTTGTGCAACTTCGGCGAGCACCATTTCATGCATCCTTGTAGTGCCTGTTTCTGGCACTTCTCCGGGTGCTACCTGCTACTGTGAGGGATCTTTGTCTTGTTCGACGTCCCCTCTCTCTTCAGGTCCAATTTGCGACCTCCTGGTCCCCCCTGGGCCCCAGCAGCGTCCAAAAACGCCAAAAGCAAGATTTGCAGCTAGCAAGGCTTGTTGGCGGTCTTTCGGCGGGAAAACACTTCTGCACGACTCTCCACGGCGAGGGAAATCCGTCCACGAAAGGGGAAGTCTCTAGCACTTTGCGTTCTTGCAGAAACCTCAGCTTCTTCTGTCCAGTAGAAGCTTCTTTGCACCCGCAGCTGGCATTTCCTGGGCATCTGCCCATCTCCGACTTGCTTGTGACTTTTGGACTTGGTCCCCTTGTTCCACAGGTACCCTAGATTGGAAATCCACAGTTGTTGCATTGCTGGTTTGTGTCTTTCCTGCATTATTCCTCTAACACGACTTATTTGTCCTTAGGGGAACTTTAGTGCACTTTGCACTCACTTTTCAGGGTCTTGGGGAGGGTTATTTTTCTAACTCTCACTATTTTCTAATAGTCCCAGCGACCCTCTACAAGGTCACATAGGTTTGGGGTCCATTCGTGGTTCGCATTCCACTTTTGGAGTATATGGTTTGTGTTGCCCCTATCCCTATGTTTCCCCATTGCATCCTATTGTAACTATACATTGTTTGCACTGTTTTCTAAGACTATACTGCATATTTTTGCTATTGTGTATATATATCTTGTGTATATTTCCTATCCTCTCACTGAGGGTACACTCTAAGATACTTTGGCATATTGTCATAAAAATAAAGTACCTTTATTTTTAGTATAACTGTGTATTGTGTTTTCTTATGATATTGTGCATATGACACTAAGTGGTACTGTAGTAGCTTCACACGTCTCCTAGTTCAGCCTAAGCTGCTCTGCTAAGCTACCATTATCTATCAGCCTAAGCTGCTAGACACCCTATACACTAATAAGGGATAACTGGGCCTGGTGCAAGGTGCAAGTACCCCTTGGTACTCACTACAAGCCAGTCCAGCCTCCTACAGTGCCTAAGTCCACTAAGTAGGTGACTTCACCCTTTTTCTCAACAATTATTTGGGGTCCACTCCATTTATCTTGGAGTGCTCTTGGGGCCACAGGCTCCAAGACCCACACTTTCTGCCCTGGTTGGTACTGAACCAAAATAGCCTTCTGGTCATGCCATTGCTTCTGGAGCTCTTGGCTGGCCTGAACGTTTTTACTGGCCTTTTTCATGTACTCAGCCATCCTTGATCTGAGGCCAAGTACATAGTCCACTATGTCCTGTTTTGGAGCTTTTTAAGGTTGTTCCCAACCCTCCTTAACAAGTGTTAGAGGACCTCTCACAGGGTGACCAAATAGGAGTTCAAAGGGGCTGAAGCCCACTCCTTTCTGGGGTACCTCCCTGTAAGCAATAAGGAGGCATGGTAAAAGGATATCCCATCTCCTGCGGAGTTTTTCAGGGAGTCCCATAATCATGCCTTTGAGAGTTTTGTTAAATCTCTCCACCAGTCCATTTGTTTGTGGATGATAGGGTGTGGTGAACTTGTATGTTACACCACACTCCTTCCACATGGCCTTTAAGTAAGCAGACATGAAATTGCTTCCCCTGTCTGATACCACCTCTTTTGGGAAGCCCACCCTGGAAAAGATTCCCAGGAGGGCCTTTGCCACTGCAGGAGCTGTAGTGGTCCTTAGAGGAATTGCTTCAGGATATCTGGTGGCATGGTCCACCACCACCAAGATAAACCTATTGCCTGAAGCAGTAGGAGGGTCAAGGGGGCCAACTATGTCAACCCCTACCCTTTCAAAGGGAACCCCAACCACAGGCAGTGGAATAAGGGGTGCCTTTGGAGTGCCACCTGTCTTGCCACTGGCTTGACAGGTTTCACAGGACTTACAAAATTCCTTTGTGTCCTCTGACATTCTAGGCTAATGAAACAAGGGAACAAGCCTGTACCAAGTTTTCATTTGCCACAAATGTCCAGCTAAGGGAATGTTGTGAGCAAGAGTTAGGAGGAACTTTCTGTACTCCTGAGGAATCACCAATCTCCTGGCAGCTCCAGGTTTTGGATCCCTTGCTTCAGTATACAGAAGATTGTCCTCCCAGTAAACTCTGTAAGAGTCACTGACATCCCCATTTGCTTGATTGACAGCTTGCTGTCTTAGACCCTCTAGTGTGGGACAGGTCTGCTGTGCCACACTCAGCTCCTCCCTGGCAGGCCCCCCTTCACCCAAAAGCTCAGCAGTGTTTGCTTCCAGCTCCTCTGGTGTAGGTTCTGCACAGGGTGGAAATTCTTCTTCCTCAGAAGTAGAATCCACTGTAGAGGGAGGGATAGTAGGTAGTGCTTTACTTCTACTAGCCCTAGCTTTAGGGAACACTTGGTCCATTCTTCCAGGATCCAAGTCACCCTGTCCTTTTTGCATTTTGGCCTGAGCCCTGGTCAAAGCAAAAATATGCCCTGGAATGCCCAGCATTGCTGCATGAGCCTCCAACTCCACTTCTGCCCAAACTGATGTCTCTAAATTGTTCCCTAATAGACAGTCTACAGGTAAATCTGAGGCAACCACAACTTTCTTTGGGCCAGTAACCCCCCCTCCCCCCAGTTGAGATTCACAACAGCCATGGGGTGGCTAAGGGTGTTGTTATGAGCATTGGTTACTTGGTACTGGTGACCAAGTAGGTGTTGTTCAGGGTGGACCAGTTTCTCTATTACCATTGTAACACTGGCACCAGTGTCCCTGTAGGCCTGAACCTCAACACCATTTATTAGGGGTAGTTGCTTGTACTTATCCATATTAAGGGGACAAGCAACCAAGGTGGCTAAATCAATGGCACCTTCAGAGACAAACACAGCCTCTGTGGTCTCCCTAACAAGACCAACCCCAACTAAATTACCAAAAGTGAGCCCAGCTACTCCCTTGGATTGGCTATTAGTAGGTTTGCTCCCACCACCACTGCTATTAGAAGGGACACTAGGTGTAGCAGTAGGGGTTGTAGTGGTAGGCGGCTTGGTGCTTTTCTTTGGACAACTGGGATCTGTTGTCCAATGGCCTTTTATTTTACATAAATAGCACCATGTTTTCTTTTCTTTGTTTTGATTAGAAGAGTATTTGGGCCCACCACCCCCACCAGAGTGTTTTTGTGGGCCTGATGAAGACTCATTTTTAGATTTGTCCCCACCCTTGTCAGAAGACTTACCATCCTTCTTCTTATTGCCATCTTTGTCACCCCCGTATGAACTTTTCTGTTCACCCTTGTTCTGACCCATTTGTCTGCCTTCTTTCCCACTTCTTGGGGAGAGGTCAGATCAGAGTCCACCAGGTACTGGTGCAACAAATCAGACACACAATTATTAAGAATATGCTCTCTCAGGATCAAGTTATACAGGATTTCATAATCAGTAACTTTACTGCCATGTAACCACCCCTCCAAGGCCTTCACTGAATGGTCAACAAAGTCTACCCAGTCTTGTGAAGACTCCTTTTTGGTCTCTCTGAACTTCATCCTGTACTGTTCAGTGGTTAAGCCATAACCATCCAGGAATGCATTCTTAAGAACTGTAAAATTATTGGCATCACTTTCTTTCACAGTAAGGAGCCTATCCCTACCTTTTTCACTAAATGATAGCCATATGATAGCAGCCCACTGCCTTTGAGGGACATCCTGTACAACACAGGCCCTCTCAAGTGCAGCAAACCACTTGTTAATGTCATTCCCCTCCTTATAAGGGGGAACTATCTTGTGCAGATTCCTGGAATCATGCTCTTTTGCAGGATGACTATAGGGAGTAGTGCTGCTGCCACCATCGGTTTCTAAACCCAATTTCTGTCTTTCTCTCTCCACTTCTAAGGACTGTCTATCCAAATCCAGCTGTTGCTTCTTGAGCTTCAGTCTGGTTTGTTCCACTCTCAATCTATTGAGCTCCCTTTCTAACACTCTGTCATCAGGGTGGGTGGGTGGGACATGCCTTGAAACAGAAGTATGGTGAGAATGAACAGAAGGAGACCTGTCCCTAACAGAAGGCATCCTAACAGCTTGGTTAACAGAAACATCACTTCTACTATGATGAGAAGGAATTCTCTTGCTATGATGTGAGACAACACTATCAGTATGGTGTGACTCTACATCAGTACCAGCTATGCTAGGTTGTCTGGTAATGGGCAGGCTAGGACGTTTCTTTCCTGAATCTTTTTCTAGGGGTGTCCCCGGGTCAGATTGGGAACCATCAGCTACTTTTTCAACAGAAGTGGCACATCTGGCCTTATCCTGTTCTACAAGCATGTTAACCAACAGTTCTCTGGGGGGATTCTTCCCTACACTTAAACCTCTTTCTATGCAGAGACTCCTTGCTCCTTTCCAGCTAAGGTGATCATAAGCAAGTTTGGACAGATCAACAGTTTGGCCTGTGCCAGACATTTCAGAAAGTGTTTAAGTGATAGAAAAAGTGAGAAAAAGTTTTTCAGAACTTTTGGAAAGACAGAAAAAAAACTTTTTAAACTTTTTAAGAACTTTTAGAAAGTTTAGAGGTACTTTTCAGCACTTAGAAAAGAAGTGAAAAGAGGAAATGCAAAACTTTTTGGTTAGGTGTACATACACTGAACTTGTTTTGTATATTTTTCTCTTATGAAAAGTACAATGACAAAAGTGGTAAGTAGTTGCAAAGTACTTATCCCACCGCTGCACAACCAATGTAGGAGGCTGGACTGGCTTGTAGTGAGTACCAAAGGGTACTTACACCTTGCACCAGGCCCAGGTATCCCTTATTAGTGTATAGGGGTGTCTAGCAGCTTAGGCTGATAGATAATGGTAGCTTAGCAGAGCAGTTTAGGCTGAACTAGGAGACGAGTGAAGCTCCTACAGTACCACTAGTGGCATATGCACAATATCATAAGAAAACACAATACACAGATATACTAAAAATAAAGGTACTTTATTTTTATGACAATATGCCAAAGTATCTCAGTGAGTACCCTCAGTATGAGGATAGCAAATATACACAAGATATATGTACACAATACCAAAATATGCAGTAATAGCAATAGAAAACAGTGCAAACAATGTATAGTCACAATAGAATGCAATGGGGGCACATAGGGATAGGGGCAACTGTAGGAAAGTACCATCTTGCCTGGCATGTTACCCCCATTTTTCACTGTATATATGTTGTTTTAGTGTATGTGTCACTGGGACCCTGCCAGCCAGGGCCCCAGTGCTCATAAGTGTGCCCTGAATGTGTTACCTGTGTTATGACTAACTGTCTCACTGAGGCTCTGCTATCCAGAACCTCAGTGGTTATGCTCTCTCATTTCTTTCCATATTGTCACTAACAGGCTAGTGACCAATTTCACCAATTTACATTGGCATACTGGAACACCCTTATAATTCCCTAGTATATGGTACTGAGGTACCCAGGGTATTGGGGTTCCAGGAGATCCCTATGGGCTGCAGCATTTCTTCTGCCACCCATAGGGAGCTCTGACAATTCTTACACAGGCCTACCACTGCAGCCTGAGTGAAATAACGTCCACGTTATTTCACAGCCATTTACCACTGCACTTAAGTAACTTATAAGTCACCTATATGTCTAACCTTTACCTGGTAAAGGTTAGGTGCAAAGTTACTTAGTGTGTGGGCACCCTGGCACTAGCCTAGGTGCCCCCACATTGTTCAGGGCAAATTCCCCGGACTTTGTGAGTGCAGGGACACCATTACACGCGTGCACTACACATAGGTCACTACCTATGTGTAGCTTCACAATGGTAACTCCTAATATCAGCATACCTGTCCCACACTAGAGGGTCTAAGGCAGCAAATTGTCAAACAAGCAAATGGGGATGTCAGTGACTCTCACAGAGTTTACTGGGAGGACAACCTCTTGCACACTGAAGCAAGGGATCCAAAACCTGGAGCTGCCAGGAGATTGGTGATTCCTCAGGAGGACTGAAAGTTCCTCCTAACTCTAGCTCACTACATTCCCTTAGCTGGACATTTGGGGCAAATGAAAACTTGGGACAGGCTTGTCCCCTTGTTTCATTGGCCTAGAATGTCAGAGGACACAAAGGAATTTTGTAAGTCCTGTGAAACCTGTCAAGCCAGTGGCAAGACAGGTGGCACTCCAAAGGCACCCCTTATTCCTCTGCCTGTGGTTGGGGTTCCCTTTGAAAGGGTAGGGGTTGACATAGGTGGCCCCCTTGACCCTCCTACTGCTTCAGGCAATAGGTTTATCTTGCTGGTAGTGGACCATGCCACCAGATATCCTGAAGTAATTCCTCTAAGGACCACTACAGCTCCTGCAGTGGCAAAGGCCCTCCTGGGAATATTTTCCAGGGTGGGCTTCCCAAAAGAGGTGGTATCAGACAGGGGAAGCAATTTCATGTCTGCTTACTTAAAGGACATGTGGAAGGAATGTGGTGTGACATGCAAGTTCACCACACCCTATCATCCACAAACAAATGGACTGGTTGAGAGGTTTAATAAAACTCTCAAAGGAATGATAATGGGACTCCCTGAAAACCTCCACAGGAGTTGGGATATCCTGTTACCTTGCCTCCTTTTTGCTTACAGGGAGGTACCCCAGAAAGGAGTGGGCTTCAACCCCTTTGAATTCCTATTTGGACACCCTGTAAGAGGTCCTCTAACAATTGTTAAGGAGGGTTGGGAACAACCTTTAAAAGCTCCAAAGCAAGACATAGTGGACTATGTACTTGGCCTCAGATTAAGGATGGCTGAGTACATGAAAAAGACCAGTAAAAACCTTCAGGCCAGCCAAGAGCTCCAAAAGCAATGGCATGACCAGAAGGCTGTTTTGGTTCAGTACCAACCAGGGCAGAAAGTGTGGGTCTTGGAGCCTGTGGCACCAAGAGCACTCCAAGACAAATGGAGTGGACCCCACATAATTGTTGAAAAGAAGGGTGAAGTCACCTACTTAGTTGACTTAGGCACTGCTAGGAGCCCCCTTAGGGTGCTCCATGTCAATCGCCTGAAACTCTACTTTGACAGGGCTGATCTCACCCTGCTCATGGCATCAGATGAAGGACAGGAAGAAGAGAGTGACCCTCTCCCTGATCTCTTCTCTTCCACAGAACAAGATGCTCTAGTGGAAGGTGTAGTACTGGCAAATTGTCTTACTGCTGAGCAGAAAGACCACTGCATAAATCTCCTGGGTCAGTTTTCTGAACTCTTCTCTACTGTGCCAGGCACCACTTCTTGGTGTGAGCACACTATAGATACTGGAGACAGCTTGCCTGTCAAAAGTAAGATCTATAGGCAGCCTGACCATGTCAGCAACT
Source organism: Pleurodeles waltl (assembly GCF_031143425.1). Taxonomy (NCBI): domain Eukaryota; kingdom Metazoa; phylum Chordata; class Amphibia; order Caudata; family Salamandridae; genus Pleurodeles; species Pleurodeles waltl. Next base: position 1,554,645,153 of record NC_090446.1, read on the forward strand.
GCATAAAGCAAGAGGTGCAGAAAATGCTTGAACTGGGAGTGGTTGAGCACTCTGAAAGTCCATGGGCCTCTCCTGTGGTACTTGTAGCAAAACCTCATTCCAAAGATGGTACAAGGGAAATGAGATTTTGTGTTGACTACAGAGGTCTCAACCAGGTAACCAAAACTGATGCTCACCCTATACCCAGGGCAGATGAGCTAAGATACAATGGCATCTGCCAAGTATCTAAGCACCTTTGATTTGACTGCAGGGTATTGGCAGATCAAGTTATCAGAGGATGCAAAAACTGCATTTTCAACCATTGGAGGCCATTACCAATTCACAGCAATGCCTTTTGGATTGAAAAATGCACCTGCCACTTTTCAAAGGTTGGTGAATACAGTCCTGCAAGGGCTGGAAGCTTTTAGTGCAGCATATCTAGATGATATAGCTGTCTTTAGCTCCAGCTGCGATGATCACCTGGTCCACCTATGGAAAGTTTTGGAGGCCCTGCAAAAGGCAGGCCTCACTATCAAGGCTTCAAAGTGCCAGATAGGGCAGGGGAAGGTGGTTTATCTGGGACACCTGGTAGGTGGAGAACAGATTGCACTACTTCAGGGGAAAATCCAAACTATCATAGATTGGGTTCCCCCTACAACTCAGACTCAGGTGAGAGCCTTTTTAGGCCTCACTGGGTACTACAGGAGGTTCATAAAGAACTATGGCTCCATTGCAGCCCCTCTTAATGACCTCACATCTAAGAAAATGCCTAAGAAGGTATTATGGACAGCAAACTGTCAGAAAGCTTTTGAGGAGCTGAAGCAGGCCATGTGCTCTGCACCTGTCCTGAAAAGCCCCTGTTACTCCAAAAAATTTATTGTCCAAACTGATGCATCTGAATTAGGGGTAGGGGCAGTCTTATCACAACTTAATTCTGAGGGCCAGGATCAACCTGTTGCTTTTATCAGCAGGAGGTTGACCCCTAGAGAAAAGCATTGGTCTGCCATAGAGAGGGAGGCCTTTGCTGTGGTCTGGGCACTGAAGAAGTTGAGGCCATACCTGTTTGGCACTCACTTCATTGTTCAGACAGACCACAAACCTCTACTTTGGCTAAAACAAATGAAAGGTGAAAACCCTAAATTGTTGAGGTGGTCCATATCCCTACAGGGAATGGACTATACAGTGGAACATAGACCTGGGAGTACCCACTCCAATGCAGATGGACTCTCCAGATATTTCCACTTAGACAATGAAGACTCATCAGGGCTTGGTTAGTCTTATTGTCCTTCATTTGGGGGGGGGAGGGGTGGGGGGGGGTGTAGGAAAGTACCATCTTGCCTGGCATGTTACCCCCATATTTCACTGTATATAAGTTTTTTTTAGTTGTATGTGTCACTGGGACCCTGCCAGCAGGGCCCCAGTGCTCATAAGTGTGCCCTGTATGTGTTACCTGTGTTATGACTAACTGTCTCACTGAGGCTCTGCTATCCAGAACCTCAGTGGTTATTTCTTTCCAAATTGTCACTAACAGGCTAGTGACCAATTTCACCAATTTACATTGGCATACTGGAACGCCCTTATAATTCCCTAGTATATGGTACTGAGGTACCCAGGGTATTGGGGTTCCAGGACATCCCTATGGGCTGCAGCATTTCTTGTGCCACCCATAGGGAGATCTGACAATTCTTACACAGGCCTGCCAGTGCAGCCTGAGTGAAATAACGTCCACGGTATTTCACAGCCATTTACCACTACACTTAAGTAACTTATAAGTCACCTATATGTCTAACCTTTACCTGGTAAAGGTTGGGTGCTAAGTTACTTAGTGTGTGGGCACCCTGGCACTAGCCAAGGTGCTCCCACATTGTTCAGGGCAAATTCCCCGGACTTTGTGAGTGCGGGGACACCATTACACGCGTGCACTATACATATGTCATGACATATGTGTAGCGTCACAATGGTAACTCCGAACATGGCCATGTAACATGTCTAAGATCATGGAATTGTCACCCCAATGCCATCCTGGCATTGGGGAGACAATTCCATGATCCCCCGAGTCTCTAGCTCAGACCCGGGTACTGCCAAACTACCTTTCCCGGGGGTTTACTGCAGCTGCTGCTGCTGCCAACCCCTGAGACAGGTTTCTGCCCTCCTGGGGTCCAGCCAGGCTTGGCCCAGGAAGGCAGAACAAAGGACTTCCTCAGAGAGAGGGTGTTACACCCTCTCCCTTTGGAAAAAGGTGTCAGGGCTGGGGAGGAGTAGCCTCCCCCAGCCTCTGGAAATGCTTTCATGGGCACAGATGGTGCCCATCTCTGCATAAGCCAGTCTGCACCGGTTCAGGGATCCCTCAGCCCTGCTCTGGCGCAAAACTGGACAAAGGAAAGGGGAGTGACCACTCCCCTGACCTGCACCTCCCCTGGGAGGTGCCCAGAGCTCCTCCAGTGTGCTCCAGACCTCTGCCATCTTGGAAACAGAGGTGCTGCTGGCACACTGGACTTCTCTGAGTGGCCAGTGCCAGCAGGTGACGCCAGAGACTCCTTCTGATAGGCTCCTTCAGGTGTTGTTAGCCTATCCTCTCTCCTAAGTAGCCAAACCTCCTTTTCTGTCTATTTAGGGTCTCTGCTTTGGGGAATTCCTTAGATAACGAATGCAAGAGCTCATCAGAGTTCCTCTGTATCTCTCTCTTCACCTTCTGCCAAGGAATCGACTGCTGACCATGCTGGAAGCCTGCAAAACTGCAACAAAGTAGCAAAGACGACTACTGCGACCTTGTAATGCTGATCCTGCCACCTTCTCAACTGTTTTCCTGGTGGTGCATGCTGTGGGGATAGTCTGCCTCCTCTCTGCACTAGAAGCTCCGAAGAAATCTCCCGTGGGTCGACGGAATCTTCCCCCTGCAACCGCAGGCACCAAAGAACTGCATCACCGGTCCTCTGGGTCTCCTCTCAGCACGACGAGCGAGGTACCTTGAACTCAGCAACTCTGTCCAAGTGACTCCCACAGTCCAGTGACTCTTCAGTCCAAGTTTGGTGGAGGTAAGTCCTTGCCTCCCCACGCTACACTGCATTGCTGGGAACCGTTTCTTTTGCAGCTACTCCGGCTCCTGTGCACTCTCCGAGGATTTCCTTTGTGCACAGCCAATCCTGGGTCCCCGGCACTCTAATGTGCATTGCACAACCTCCTGAGTTGTCCTCCGGCGTCGTGGGACTCTCTTGTGCAACTTCGGGTGAGCACTGATTCACTCCACTTTGTAGTGCCTTTTCCGGCACTTCTGCGGATGCTGCCTGCTTCTGAGTGGGCTCTTTGTCTTGCTGGATGCCCCCTCTGTCTCCTCACGCAATTGGTGACATCCTGGTCCCTTCTGGGACACAGCAGCATCCAAAAACTCTAACTGCGACCCTTGCAGCTAGCAAGGCTTGTTTGTGGTCTTTCTGCAGGAAAACACTTCTGCACGACTCCTCACGACGTGGGACATCTATCCTCCAAATGGGAAGTTTCTAGCCCTTGTCGTTCTTGCAGAATCCTCAGCTTCTACCATCTGGTGGCAGATTCTATGCACCCACAGCTAGCATTTCCTGGGCATCTGCCCACCCCCGACTTGATCGTGACTTTTGGACTTGATCCTCTTGTTCCACAGGTACACTCGTCTGGAAATCCATTGTTGTTGCATTGCTGGTGTTGGTCTTTCCTGCAGAATTCCCCTATCACGACTTCTGTGCTCTTTGGGGAACTTAGGTGCACTTTGCACCCACTTTTCAGGGTCTTGGGGTGGGCTATTTTTCTAACCCTCACTGTTTTCTTACAGTCCCGGTGACCCTCTACAAGGTCACAAAGGTTTGGGGTCCATTCGTTGTTCGCATTCCACTTCTAGAGTATATGGTTTGTGTTGCCCCATCCCTATGTACCCCCATTGCATCCTATTGTGACTATACATTGTTTGCACTGTTTTCTATTGCTATTACTGCATATTTTGGTATTTTGTACATATATCTTGTGTATATTTGCTATCCTCATACTGAGGGTACTCACTGAGATACTTTGGCATATTGTCATAAAAATAAAGTACCTTTATTTTTAGTATATCTGTGTATTGTGTTTTCTTATGATATTGTGCAAGTGACACTAGTGGAACTGTAGGAGCTTCACTCGTCTCCTAGTTCAGCCTAAGCTGCTCTGCTAAGCTACCTTTTCTATCAGCCTAAGCTGCTAGACACCCCTATACACTAATAAGGGATACCTGGGCCTGGTGCAAGGTAGAAGTACCCCTTGGTACTCACTACAAGCCAGTCCAGCCTTCTACAAGTGGTCACTTCTCTTTCCTTTGTCCAGTTTCGTGCCAGAGCAGGGGCTGGGGGACCCCGGAACCGGTGTAGACTGGCTTATGTAAGGAGGGCAGAATCTTTGCCCTTCAAAGCATTTCCAGAGGCTGTGGGAGGCTACTCCTCCCCAGCCATTAACACCTATTTCCAAAGGGAGAGGGTGTAACACCCTCTCTCAGAGGAAACCCTTTGTTCTGCCTTTCTGGGGCTGGGCTGCCCAGGCCCCAGGAGAGCAGAAACCTGTCTGAGGGTTGGCAGCATCGGTAGCTGCAGAGAAAACCCCAGAGAGCTGGTTTGGCAGTACCCGGGGTCCATGCTGGAGCCCCGGCGATGCATGGGATTGGCACCCCAATACCAGATTTGGCATGGGGGGACAATTCCATGATCGTAGACATGTTACATGCCCATATTCGGAGTTACCATTGTGAAGCTGCATATAGGTTTGGACCTATATGTAGTGCACACGTGTAATAGTGTCCCCGCACTCACAAAGTCCGGGGAAATTGCCCTGAACAATGTGGGTGTACCTTGGCTAGTGCCAGGGTACCTTCACACTTAGTAACTTTGCACCTAACCTTCACTAAATGAGGGTTAGACATATAGGTAACTTATAAGTTACTTAAGTGCAGTGTAAAATGGCTGTGAAATAACGTGGACGTTATTTCACTCAGGCTGCAGTGGCAGTCCTGTGTAATATTGGTCTGAGCTCCCTATGGGTGGCAAAAGAAATGCTGTAGCCCATAGGTATCTCCTGGAACCCCAATACCGTGGGTACCTAGGTACCATATACTAGGGGATTATAAGGGTGTTCCAGTGTGCCAATCAAAATTGGTAAAAATGGTCACTAGCCTGCAGTGACAATTTTAAAGGCAGAGAGAGCATAATCATTGAGATTCTGGTTAGCAGAGCCTCAGTGACACATTTAGGCACCACACAGGGAACACATTCAGGCCACAACTAAGAGCACTGGGGTCCTGGCTAGCAGGATCCCAGTGAGACAGGCAAAAACAAACTGACACATAAGTAAAAATTGGGGGTAACATGCCAGGCAAGATGGTACCTTCCTACAATAGGGAACTGAGAAGGCTGAGGTTAGAGGAGGCCATACTGAAGCTAATGCAGCTGCTGTTGGCCTTAGACAGGGAAGCCCTGGCTGTGGAGAAAGAGAGGTAGGGTTTGGGGTTAGTTCCCCATGGTTGCAGCAGTAGTTTTAGGAATACAAATGTTAGGGAACCTTCATTTGATTCTAGGAATCTGCACAACGTTGTCCCTCCTCACAAGGATGGTGATGACATAAACAAGTGGTTTGCTGCACTTGAGAGGGCCTGTAAAGTTCAGAGGGTCCCTCATGTACAGTGGGCTGCCATCCTTTGGTTATCCTTCTCTGGCAAAGGTAGAGACAGACTTCTGATTGTCATAGAGGATGATGCAGATAATTAACAGGTTCTTAAAAATGCACTCTTGGATGGTCTAGGCTTAACCACTGAACAGTACAGACTTCAGTTCAGACAGACCAGAAAGGAGTCATCACAGGACTGGACAGACTTTGTGGACTGTTCTGTGAAGGCCCTAGAAGGTTGCTTACTTGGCAGTTAGGTGACTGATTATGAAAGCCTTTATAACTTGATTCTGAGAGAGCATATCTTGAATAATTGTGTGTCTGACTTGTTGCATCAGTATCTTGTGGACACAGAACTGACCTCTCCCCAAGAATTGGGAAAGAAGGCAGACAAATGGGTCAGAACAAGTGTGAGCAGAAAAGCTCATATAGGGGGTGACAAGGATGGCAAGAAGAAAGAAGGTGAAAAATCTCAGGACAAGCATGGGGATACAAGTAAATATAAAGATCCTTTTACAGGTCCAAAACACTTCTCTGGGGGTGGGGATAAAACTTCTTCATCTTCTTCAAACTCTTCACACAATCAGAAAAAGCCTTGGAGTTAAGTGTGTAGAAATAAAGGCCATTGGCCCGGGGATAAGTCCTGCACAGGTAAAGCCCCTGAGCCAACCACCACTAAGACATCAGACTCTAGTGCCCCTAGCAGTAGTGGTAATAGTGGTGAGACTACTGGCAACAGTCAAACTAAAGGTGTTGATGGGTTCACTTTTGGGCCAATAATAGAAACTGGGGTAGACAGTTCCAAGACAGTTTCTGTCACACTTGGTGGCATTGGCCTTGCCACACTGGCTGCTTCTCCCCTTAACATGGATAAGTACAGGCAGTGAATTTTAATAAATGGTGTTGAGGCCCAGGCCTACAGGGACCCAGGTGCTAGTATCACTTTGGTGACTGAACACCTAGTGTCACCTGCACAACACCCCCTTGGACAGAAGTACCAGGTGTCTGATGTCAATAACTCCACTCAGTCTCTCCCCTTAGCTGTAGTTCAACTTAGTTGGGGTGGAGTTACTGGCCCTAAGCAGGTGATGGTATCACCTAGCTTACCTGTAGACTGTCTCTTAGGGAATGACCTAGAGGCCTCAGGTTGGGCTGAGGTAGAGTTTAATACCCATGCATCCATGCTGGGTATCCCTGAGGAACTGCTTCCTCTCATTTCTGGTGAAATGAAAAAGCAAAGGAGAGAAAAGGGCCTGAAATTCCAGGATCCCTCTCCACCAACAGGTAAAAATGGTATCAAAGTTTCCCTTCCCCACCCTGCCACCAAGGATACCATCATGTGGTGAGAGAAACCTCTCCTGGGGTGGAACCTGTACCAAAGGAACCCTCAGCTACCACAGAAGGACTCCTAGAGGTAAAAGTACCGTTCTGTGGACCTACTAAACCAGATGTGCAAAATTGCACCATTTTAGTAAATATGGAGCATCCCTCCAGCCCTCCTAGATAAACTTTAGTGCAGCAGCCCAGCACTGCCTCTAAACACTTAGGACAGCAGCCCTGTCCTAGTGTGGAGCTTATAGGACAGCAGCCCTGCCCTGCTCCGACTCAAGAGAAACAGCAACCCTGTTCTCTCTTACAGCCATAGGGACAACGTTTTTGCCAAGCTGTGGCTTTATTGAGACAGCATCCCTGTCTAGCATTTCCTGCAGTGGACATAGGCCCAGTGGACCAATCCCACGGCCCAACTTTAAAACATACTAATAGGAACTCTGAGAATTTACACTCACACTGTTGGTTAGGTAAAAATCTCCAAACAGGGTGGCTTACATCCCCACAGGGAAGTAACCATATAGTGGATGTTAAAGGGAGTAACCACTCTATTGCAGATCCACTTATCACCACTCAGACAATAAAGTCTCAAATGGCCAAGGTTAGCCGTATTGTCCTTCGTTTGGGGGGTGGGGGTTGTGTAGGAAAGTAGCCTCTTTCTAGCATGGTTACCCCCCCCTTTTGGCCAGTTTGTGAGTGTGTGTCAGGGTGTTTTTACTGTGTCACTGGGATCCTGCTATCCAGGACCCCAGTGCTCATAGTTTATGGCCTAATGTGCATGCCTGTGTAGTGCCTAACTGTGTCACTGTGGCTCTGACCCCAGATATTCAGATTACTTCTGGAACCAAGAGGAACCTCTGCCAAGGAGAAGAGCTGAAGAGCTGGAGGAGGAGTACTGCCCTTTTGCCTGTGACTGTGCTTTGCTGGGTTGGCCTGCTGTTGCTGCTTTTGCCTGAAAGAGGACAAAGACTGGACTTTGTGGTATATTCCTGCTTGTGAAGAATCTCCAAGGGCCTGGACTGAGCTTGCCTCCTGTTTTGAAGTCTCAGGGCCATCACAGACTTCCTCTGCAAGCACCTGGACTCTTTGCTGAGACTCCTGCCCTGCCAAGTGGTGCCCTATTCAGTCCCTGCGCCTTTGAAAGGTAAAACTGGTAGAGCATGGACTGAAATCCATGCACAGGGTGTTGTGTGGGGAAAATTTAAACTCACCACCTGCAACGTGGCTGTAAAAATGATGTGCCACCCGACTTGTGGCTGAAATCAATGCACCACCTGCATCGCGGCTGGGAAATCGACGCATCACCTGCCTCGCAGCTGGAGAAACGTCGCAACACCAGCTTGCGGCTGCTGAAAATGACACAAACCCCACTCAGTGTGGTTTTCTTTCACCGTGTGGCTGGATTTCACACGCATATTCACTGGGCATCGAAATCATCGTAAACCTGCGCCCATCAGCGGTGCCCTGCCAGGAAATCGACTTCTCGCTTTCTTGCGGGGGAGGAAAACAACGCATTGCCCACCCGACCAGAGAAGAAATGACGCGCGGCTTCGCTTGCAAGTAAGGAATCGACACATCACTGACTCTTCCGACACACGCTTACTCGTGCAGCTTTATTTTTGATGCAAACCAGGCACTTTGTGTAAAAACTACAATCCCATTGTTTTCTGTGGAGTAAGAATCTATTCTTTTAAAAATTCATAACTTTACTTGTGCATGTTGGATTTTTGTTGTTTTGGTCTTGTTTTATTTAAATAAATATTCACTATTTTTCTGAACTGGTGTGGTGTCCATTTTGTAGTGTTTTCACTGTCTTACTGTGTGTGTTGGTTCAAATACTTTATACATTGCCTTTGAGATAAGCCTGACTGCTTGTGCCAAGCTACCAAGGGGGTGAGCAGAGGTTATCTTAAGTGTGTATCTCCACTTCCCTGACTAGAGTTAGGGTCCCTGTGTGCACAGAGTGCAGACGGACTGCCAACCATTTCTAACAGTGCCAAATCAAAAGTCCTGAGATGCAGGAAGTCTATTGACAGTTTATATGTATGTAAATGTTGTGTTCTTCATACTTGGAGGGGTCATGCTTCCTGTGGCGTCAAGGACCTGGTGAACCTTCTGGGTGTATACAAAGCAGGCACTTATTAGACTAGGCCCCGGTGAGGGTGGCACTGTTGCTACTGGAAATGGTCATCCCTACTTCAAGCCACTGAAATTAAACTAGAATGATGGATTACTGTGTCAAGTCCTCAACATAATGCTAGTCCCTACTAAAAAACAAAAATGTTAGCTATATTTTCAAAAGTAAACTCTTAATGTTCTAAATTTCGAAATTCTATTAGTGCATATAATCAATTAATATTAAGAAAACTGTTCAAACTGATGATCCATATAAGACACATGGAGTGGATGGAAGAGGTTTACATCAACTCTGAGCCATTTTTTCACTCTCATAAAAAGACATTAAATTCAAGAGAAAACAAACCTAGGGCCTCCTTTACAAGAATCTGATGCATCAGCTTTGTTGCGTCAGATTCCTTGCGCTGCCCTATGACATCCTAACAATGCCAAGGATGAGCTGCATTTACAATACAGAGCTCCATGATACACTTTTTCACAGAAATTCTGGCACATCTGTGGCGATAAAGTCACACATTACTGGATTAGCGTAAAAAAATGACGCTACTCCAGCAATGCAAGGAGGCCCCCATTGAAAAAAGCCCTGCATCAATTTTACGCCTGCTCTGAGCACTGAAGTTGCATATTGACGCAGTGAAATGTTGTGAAATGTTGTAAATTTCTCTGTGTCAGTTCTGTGTGGCTTTTCCCATAGGAATGCCTACCTTGCATACTTTGGGGCTCATTTAGGAGCCCCTTACTCTTTGTGACGCAGATCAGTCCCCCACCCCGTGCCATATTTACAAACTGGCGTAAAGGTACCATTGCACCAGTTTGTAATCCCTTGCACCACATGATACTGGGCACAGGTATAATGTATGCAAGGAGGCGTTCCCCCACGAGGAGGCCCTCAGGAATGGCGCAGTGAAATCTACAAGATTGTACTGTGTCATACACCATCATTCTATAACGCCTGCTCAGGGCAGGTGTCAAAGTGACTTTGTGCTTTGTTCTATTGGCCTCCCCGTGCTTTGCTGGACTAACGTCAAACTTTTCAGTCCAGCAAAGCACCACAACTGTGTCAGAAATGATGCTTGTGCTAACGAGCGCCATGGTGCACTGTGTTGCTACCATGATGTTGTTAGGGGGGTGAAGGGCGGGGCAAGCAAACCGGAGCATTATGAATGATGCACCAGTTTGTAGTAAATGAGGCCCATTATACCTGCTGCAGGTATAATGTGACACAAGTCTTTATAAACTGACACATTGGGCCCAATGCGTCCGTTTGTAAATGTGGAGCAGGGTAGAGCACTGCTAGCACCGCCGTTGCATCAAACAAAATGACACAACAGTGGCACACTTGTGATGAAGCCCCTAGTTTTATCAGGCCAGATTGAACACAACTTTTTTTCTTTACTTTGTGGATCAATGGCCATAGAGATTGATCCCTTCTGATGCTTTAGAGTATTATATGGATCTGAAAAAGAAAGAGTAAAATTCAGATTCATATCAATACCATTATTGAAATGTGGCGTGCTGCAGGGGTTTCTTGCTGTAGTAGGTTGAATGAAGCATCACTTGTTAAAAGTGAGAGAGATCTGAGGTTTCATTATTCGGGGAGCGTCCATTATGTGGTCTTTAGGATGGTGACCTGAGAAACTAAGGGAGCCTCCAATCCTGAAGGAAGCTGTGAGAAAACTAGGGGTGCATGTGGGTCAATTTCTCACCTTCCTAGATCAGGCAAATTCATTCAGATCCTCCTGTTTCCATTACATAAAAATAATAGGAAGTGACTTCCTTTAATCTCTGCAGAGAGCAGGAAGTCAGTGGCCTGTGTGGTACTTTTATCCTCCTGGGACTACTGCAACTCTCAACATTTAGCCTTCTCAAGTAACACAACTCAGAGTCTTCAACAGATCCAGACTGTGGCTGCCAGAGTTCTGCTTAACTTGCCCCAGGTTGCAGCAAAGCAGAAAACATAAGATTCTCACCCTGACTGTCGCTGTACAAACAGATTCAATTTAGGGTTCTCTGCTTCCATCACAGGGCGTCCAAGGGTATCACAAGAAAGGGCCTCGTTTCAACCAGGAGAAAGTTAGACAATATTATTCGAGTCACATTTTACGTTAAGAAGGAGAGAACATGGTGATGATCATGAGATTCCATGCGAGACAGGATGGTAAACCCTTTTCATATATTGCATCAAAATTATGAAACTTCCTATGTAACCACCTCAGTGCTGAAGAGAATCACAACAGATTCCATAAGGAGCTAAACCTTGTCTGTCCATCTAGCATAATCTGAAGTCACTAACACCCTGCTGCATTATATAAATGCTCACTCATTGATTCAACAGGATCATAAATGGTTCCAAAAAAGCTCAGTGCAAGGAGTGAGTTATGCACCGACCAGGCAGAATCGCCCATTCCTCCTACAGCTCAATTGTCTGCTGCCATGGTTCTTGCCAAAGATTAGAGATATGAAGACAGGAAAAAATTTGGAGACTTTCTGGAGGAAAAAGCTAAATATAACCAGCTGATACTTGAATATAAACATTTGATTAAATTAGAAAACATGGCACACTTTACTGATAAAATCCAAGAGGTGGAAATCTCTGCTATAGAGCTTTTTCAAAAAGTGCAGAAGTTGTCTACCATACCTACAGCCCATTTGTCACCCCCTTCTCAAGATCATTGTGATAGTCTACCTTCTTTTTTCAAAAACAAAGTCAAATCGATATATGTCGACCTTGGGAATGTCATCAGCCTGGAATCTTCTGTGGAAGTCATGAGGGAGCGTTTCTGGATCACCCCCTTTTATTGAAATCCTGGCTATCTACAAAGGATGAGTGCTCAGTACCTAAAGCTGGTACCTAAAGCTAAATTCAGATAAAACCAAGGTTCTCCTCTTTGGGCTCAATGAATCCCCATGGAGGTCTGAGTGGTGGCCACACAGTTTGGGACCCCTGCCTGTCCCAGTAAGAAAAGTTATAAATCTTGGAATTGTGATGGATTCTAGGCTTGTCCTTGCAGACCACACGAACCAGATAACATCCTCCTGTTTTTTCATGATAAAGCTAGTAAAAAAGATTCTCCCTTTTCTTCCCCACGAACTTCACAAAACTGTGGGTACTTCATTGGTCCATGGCAAATTGGATTACTGTAACTCCCTTCATCTTAGGTCCCAAATTGGGATCTTAAATAAAAATGCAGAGAATTCAGAATGCAGGAGTACGCTTATTAAACAATCTGAAAAAATATGAGTCAGTCTCTAAGGTTAGGCAAGAACTCACATGGCTCCCTATCAATAAACGAGTCGCTTTCAAATCTGTTTGCATCGCGCATAATACCCTCTATCGATCTGGTGAGGTTCCCCTAACAAATATGATTGCCTGGCCTATTCCCTTGCGTAACTTCATATCTTCCACTGCAAAAAAGATAACTACTCCAAGGATTTTTTAAAGCTTTTGGGGGGGGGAGGGGGTAGACGTTTCTTCAACTATATCTCTCATTTCTGGAACTCACTTCCAGTTCACCTCCTAAGACAGCCCAACCTGTTATCATTTAAAAAACTTACCTCTATCTTTTCTCTGTTTCCTTCTCACCTATAACAGTTGTATTTTTCTCTTTTAGGATATCTCAATTTTTTTCTGTTTTTTTATTTTCACATTGGTTTTCCTTCTCTACGTTCATTTTCAGCACTTTGAGGCAGCGCCAGGAAGCTTTCAGGCATTTGTTTGTGCTTTATATATTAATTAACTCAGGGGCATTTTTAAGAAAACTTTTCCTGTGCCCTTTACTGCCGCCTACCGCCACCATATTCAAAATACAGCGCACCATGGCCCAGGGTAGGGGGCACTAGCATCGTTTTTCATGACGCTATTGATGTACTCTGCAGGAGTAGCACCAAAATATTGCCGCTATTCCTGCAGAGTACAGAGGGGCCCAATCTAAAGAATGATAGCCCCCTTTTACTGCCTCTTCTGAGCAGGCGTTATAAGTGCCATAAAAAGTGATTTTATATCGCCATTTTTTCGGCCCCCCTAATGGGGGAACGCCCCCTTTGCATACGTTATGCCTAGCACCGGCATAATATAGTGCAAAGGGTTACAAAGTGGCACAATGCATGCATAAAAAAGATAGGGAAACAACGCCTAGGATGCCAGGTCTAACACGGGAGAAAATCATGTGTTAAGTACAATGGAAATGAGGCCTTGCAGGTGGCAGGTGCAAACGGTAATGTGCAACAATCACAAGTACAACAAGACCCCGAGTACATGATGATAAAAGTCAAGGGGTCACTGTGGATAACTAACTTGTCCTAAAAGACACGTGCTAAACTGCAGGCGCAATCAGACTAAACTTGCACAGCAACAGAACAGGAGGGTCAATGGTTCAGGCTTCCAGGGTGGGGAATCATGGAGTACTCAAGACTGGAAAATGCCGCAAGGGAAGCATGACTTGAAGAACTCGGGGCTGGGAGGCGCTGCAAGGGAAGCATGACTTGAAGTACTCGGGGTTGGGAGGTGCCGCAAGGGAAGCATGACTTGAAGTTCTCGGGGCTGGGGGGTGGGGCTGGGAGGCGCCGCAAGGGAAGCATAACTTGAAGTACTCGGGCCTGGGAGGCGCCGCAAGGGAACCATGGCTTGAAGAACTCGGGGCTGGGAGGCGCCGCAAGGGAAGCATGACTCGAAGAACTCGGGCTGGGAGGTGCCGCAAGGGAAGCATGACTTGAAGTACTCGGGCTGGGAGGTGCCGCAAGGGAAGCATGGCTTGAAGAACTCGGGGCGCAAGGGAAGCATGGCTTGAAGAACTCGGGGATGGGTGGTGCCGCAAGGGAAGCATGGCTTGAAGATCTCGAGGTTGGGAGGTGCCGCAAGGGAAGCATGGCTTGAAGTACTCGGGGTTGGGAGGTGCCGCAAGGGAAGCATGGCTTGAAGTACTCGGGGTTGGGAGGTGCCGCAAGGGAAGCATGACTTGAAGTTCTCGGGGCTGGGGGGTGGGGCTGGGAGGCGCCGCAAGGGAAGCATAACTTGAAGTACTCGGGCCTGGGAGGCGCCACAAGGGAACCATGGCTTGAAGAACTCGGGGCTGGGAGGCGCCGCAAGGGAAGCATGACTCGAAGAACTCGGGCTGGGAGGTGCCGCAAGGGAAGCATGACTTGAAGTACTCGGGCTGGGAGGTGCCGCAAGGGAAGCATGGCTTGAAGAACTCGGGGCGCAAGGGAAGCATGGCTTGAAGAACTCGGGGATGGGTGGTGCCGCAAGGGAAGCATGGCTTGAAGATCTCGGGGTTGGGAGGTGCCGCAAGGGAAGCATGGCTTGAAGTACTCGGGGTTGGGAGGTGCCGCAAGGGAAGCATGGCTTGAAGTACTCGGGGTTGGGAGGCGCAGCAAGGGAAGCATGACTTGAAGTACTCGGGGTTGGGAGGTGCCGCAAGGGAAGCATGACTTGAAGTTCTCGGGGCTGGGGGGTGGGGCTGGGAGGCGCCGCAAGGGAAGCATAACTTGAAGTACTCGGGCCTGGGAGGCGCCGCAAGGGAACCATGGCTTGAAGAACTCGGGGCTGGGAGGCGCCGCAAGGGAAGCATGACTCGAAGAACTCGGGCTGGGAGGTGCCGCAAGGGAAGCATGACTTGAAGTACTCGGGCTGGGAGGTGCCGCAAGGGAACCATGGCTTGAAGTACTCGGGGCTGGGAGGTGCCACAAGGGAAGCATGGCTTGAAGAACTCAGGGCTGGGAGGTGCCGCAAGGGAAGCATGGCTTGAAGAACTCGGGGATGGGAGGCGCCCAAGGGAAGCATGACTCGAAGAACTCAGGACTGGGAGGTGCCGCAAGGGAAGCATGGCTTGAAGTACTCGGGCTGGGAGGTGCCGCAAGGGAAGCATGGCTAGAAGTACTCGGGGCTGGAAGGTGCCGCAAGGGAACCATGGCTTGAAGTACTCGGGGCTGGAAGGTGCCACAAGGGAAGCATGGCTTGAAGAACTCAGGGCGCAAGGGAAGCATGGCTTGAAGAACTCGGGGATGGGTGGTGCCGCAAGGGAAGCATGGCTTGAAGATCTCGGGGTTGGGAGGTGCCGCAAGGGAAGCATGACTTGAAGTACTCGGGCCTGGGAGGCGCCGCAAGGGAACCATGGCTTGAAGAACTCGGGGCTGGGAGGTGCCGCAAGGGAAGCACGACTTGAAGTACTCGGGGCTGGGAGGTGCCGCAAGGGAAGCATGACTTGAAGAATTCAGGACTGGGAGGCGCTGCAAGGGAAGCATGGCTTGAAGTACTCAAGACTGGAAGATGCCACAAGGGAAGCATGACTTGAAGAACTCTGGGCTGGGAGGTGCTGCAAGGGAAGCATGACCTGAAGTACTCGGGGTTGGGAGGTGCCGCAAGGGAAGCATGACTTGAAGTTCTCGGGGCTGGGGGGTGGGGCTGGGAGGCGCCGCAAGGGAAGCATGACTTGAAGTACTCGGGCCTGGGAGGTGCCGCAAGGGAACCATGGCTTGAAGAACTCGGGGCTGGGAGGTGCCGCAAGAGAAGCACGACTTGAAGTACTCGGGGCTGGGAGGTGCCGTAAGGGGAACCATGACTTGAAGAACTCTGGGCTGGGAGGTGCTGCAAGGGAAGCATGGCTTGAAGTACTCGGGCCTGGGAGGTGCCGCAAGGGAAGCATGACTTGAAGAACTCTGGGCTGGGAGGTGCCGCAAGGGTACCATGACCTGAAGTAGTCGGGGTTGGAAGGTGCCGCAAGAGAAGCATGACTTGAAGAACTCGGGGCTGGGAGGCGCCGCAAGGGAAGCATGACTTGAAGTACTCGGGCCTGGGAGGCGCCGCAAGGGAAGCATGGCTTGAAGTACTCAGGGCTGGGAGGTGCCGCAAGGGAAGCATGACTTGAAGAACTCGGGGCTGGGAGGTGCCGCAAGGGAAGCATGACTTGAAGTACTCGGGCCTGGGAGGCGCAGCAAGGGAACCATGGCTTGAAGAACTCGGGGCTGGGAGGTGCCGCAAGGGAAGCATGACTTGAAGAACTCGGGGCTGGGAGGTGCCGCAAGGGAAGCATGGCTTGAAGAACTCTGGGCTGGGAGGCGCCACAAGGGAAGCATGGCTTGAAGAACTCTGGGCTGGGAGGCGCCACAAGGGAAGCATGACTTGAAGAACTCGGGCTGGGTGGTGCCGCAACGGAAGCATGGCTTGAAGAATTCGGGGCTGGGAGGTGCCGCAAGGGAAGCATGGCTTGAAGAACTCTGGGCTGGGAGGCGCCACAAGGGAAGCATGGCTTGAAGAACTCTGGCCTGGGAGGCGCCACAAGGGAAGCATGACTTGAAGAACTCGGGCTGGGAGGTGCCGCAAGGGAAGCATGACTTGAAGAACTCAGGGCTGGGAGGTGCCGCAAGGGAAGCATGACTTGAAGAACTCGGGGCTGGGAGGCGCCGCAAGGGAAGCATGACTTGAAGTACTCGGGCCTGGGAGGCGCCGCAAGGGAAGCATGACTTGAAGAACTCGGGGCTGGGAGGTGCCGCAAGGGAAGCATGACCTGAAGTACTCGGGGTTGGGAGGTGCCGCAAGGGAAGCATGACCTGAAGTACTCTGGGTTGGAAGGTGCCACAAGGGAAGCATGACTTGAAGAACTCGGGGCTGGGAGGTGCCGCAAGGGAAGCATGACTTGAAGAACTCAGGGCTGGGAGGAGCCGCAAGGGAAGCATGACTTAAAGTACTCGGGCCTGGGAGGCGCCGCAAGGGAAGCATGACTTGAAGAACTCGGGGCTGGGAGGTGCCGCAAGGGAAGCATGACCTGAAGTACTCGGGGTTGGGAGGTGCCGCAAGGGAAGCATGACCTGAAGTACTCGGGGTTGGAAGGTGCCGCAAGGGAAGCATGACTTGAAGAACTCAGGGCTGGGAGGTGCCGCAAGGGAAGCATGACTTGAAGAACTCGGGGCTGGGAGGCACCACAAGGGAAGCATGACTTGAAGTACTCGGGCCTGGGAGGCGCCGCAAGGGAAGCATGACTTGAAGAACTCGGGGCTGGGAGGTGCTGCAATGGAAGCATAGCTTGAAGAACTCGGGGCTGGGAGGCGCCGCAAGGGAAGCATGGATTGAAGAACTCAGGGCTGGGAGGCGCCGCAAGGGAAGCATGACTTGAAGTACTCGGGCTGGGAGGTGCCGCAAGGGAAGCATGACTTGAAGAACTCGGGGCTGGGAGGCGCCGCAAGGGAAGCATGAATTGAAGTACTCGGGGCTGGCGGGTGGGGCTGGGAGGCGCCGCAAGGGAGGCATGGCTTGAAGAACTCGGGGCTGGGAGGTGCCGCAAGGGAAGCATGACTTGAAGAACTCAGGCTGGGAGGTGCCGCAAGGGAACCATAACTTGAAGTACTCGGGCTGGGAGGTGCCGCAAGGGAAGCATGGCTTGAAGAACTCGGGGCTGGGAGGTGCCGCAAGGGAAGCATGACTTGAAGTACTCGGGGCTGGGAGGTGCCGCAAGGGAAGCATGGCTTGAAGAACTCGGGGCTGGGAGGTGCCGCAAGGGAAGCATGACTTGAAGAACTCTGTTGAAGAACTCTGGGCTGGGAGGTGCTGCAAGGGTACCATGACCTGAAGTAGTCGGGGTTGGAAGGTGCCGCAAGGGAAGCATGACTTGAAGAACTCGGGGCTGGGAGGCGCCGCAAGGGAAGCATGACTTGAAGTACTCGGGCCTGGGAGGCGCCGCAAGGGAAGCATGGCTTGAAGTACTCAGGGCTGGGAGGTGCCGCAAGGGAAGCATGACTTGAAGAACTCGGGGCTGGGAGGTGCCGCAAGGGAAGCATGACTTGAAGTACTCGGGCCTGGGAGGCACCGCAAGGGAACCATGGCTTGAAGAACTCGGGGCTGGGAGGTGCCGCAAGAGAAGCATGACTTGAAGAACTCGGGGCTGGGAGGTGCCGCAAGGGAAGCATGGCTTGAAGAACTCTGGGCTGGGAGGCGCCACAAGGGAAGCATGGCTTGAAGAACTCTGGGCTGGGAGGTGCCGCAACGGAAGCATGGCTTGAAGAATTCGGGGCTGGGAGGTGCCGCAAGGGAAGCATGGCTTGAAGTACTCTGGGCTGGGAGGCGCCACAAGGGAAGCATGGCTTGAAGAACTCTGGGCTGGGAGGCGCCACAAGGGAAGCATGACTTGAAGAACTCGGGCTGGGAGGTGCCGCAAGGGAAGCATGACTTGAAGAACTCGGGGCTGGGAGGTGCCGCAAGGGAAGCATGGCTTGAAGAACTCTGGGCTGGGAGGCGCCACAAGGGAAGCATGGCTTGAAGAACTCTGGGCTGGGAGGCGCCACAAGGGAACCATGACTTGAAGAACTCGGGCCGGGAGGTGCCACAAGGGAAGCATGACTTGAAGAACTCGGGGCTGGGAGGTGCAGCAAGGGAAGCATGACTTGAAGAACTCGGGGTTGGGAGGCGCCGCAAGGGAAGCATGACTTGAAGTACTCGGGCCTGGGAGGCGCCGCAAGGGAAGCATGACTTGAAGAACTCGGGCTGGGAGGTGCCGCAAGGGAAGCATGACCTGAAGTACTCGGGGTTGGAAGGTGCCGCAAGGGAAGCATGACTTGAAGAACTCGGGGCTGGGAGGTGCCGCAAGGGAAGCATGACTTGAAGAACTCGGGGCTGGGAGGCACCACAAGGGAAGCATGACTTGAAGTACTCGGGCCTTGGAGGCGCCGCAAGGGAAGCATGACTTGAAGAACTCGGGGCTGGGAGGTGCCGCAATGGAAGCATAGCTTGAAGAACTCGGGGCTGGGAGGCGCCGCAAGGGAAGCATGGATTGAAGAACTCAGGGCTGGGAGGCGCCGCAAGGGAAGCATGACTTGAAGTACTCGGGCTGGGAGGTGCCGCAAGGGAAGCATGACTTGAAGAACTCGGGGCTGGGAGGCGCCGCAAGGGAAGCATGAATTGAAGTACTCGGGGCTGGCGGGTGGGGCTGGGAGGCGCCACAAGGGAGGCCTGGCTTGAAGAACTCGGGGCTGGGAGGCGCCGCAAGGGAAGCATGACTTGAAGAACTCGGGCTGGGAGGTGCCGCAAGGGAACCATAACTTGAAGTACTCGGGCTGGGAGGTGCCGCAAGGGAAGCATGGCTTGAAGAACTCGGGGCTTGGAGGTGCCGCAAGGGAAGCATGACTTGAAGTACTCGGGGCTGGGAGGTGCCGCAAGGGAAGCATGGCTTGAAGAACTCAGGGCTGGGAGGTGCCGCAAGGGAAGCATGACTTGAAGAACTCTGGGCTGGGAGGTGCTGCAAGGGAAGCATGACCTGAAGTACTCGGGGTTGGGAGATGCCGCAAGGGAAGCATGACTTGAAGAACTCGGGGCTGGGAGGCGCTGCAAGGGAATCACGACTTGAAGTTCTCAGGGCTGGGGGGTGGGGCTGGGAGGTGCCGCAAGGGAAGCATGACTTGAAGAACTCGGGGCTGGGAGGCGCCGCAAGGGAAGCATGACTTGAAGTACTCGGGCCTGGGAGGCGCCGCAAGGGAACCATGGCTTGAAGAACTCAGGGCTGGGAGGTTCCGCAAGGGAAGCATGGCTTGAAGAACTCTGGGCTGGGAGGCGCCACAAGGGAAGCATGACTTGAAGAACTCGGGCTGGGAGGTGCCGCAAGGGAACCATAACTTGAAGTACTCGGGCTGGGAGGTGCCGCAAGTGAAGCATGGCTTGAAGAACTCGGGGCTGGGAGGTGCCGCAAGGGAAGCATGACTTGAAGTACTCGGGGCTGGGAGGTGCCGCAAGGGAAGCATGGCTTGAAGAACTCAGGGCTGGGAGGTGCCGCAAGGGAAGCATGACTTGAAGAACTCGGGGCTGGGAGGTGCTGCAAGGGAAGCACGACTTGAAGTACTCGGGGCTGGGATGTGCCGCAAGGGAAGCATGACTTGAAGAACTCTGGGCTGGGAGGTGCTGCAAGGGAAGCATGGCTTGAAGTACTCAGGCCTGGGAGGCGCCGCAAGGGAAGCATGACTTGAAGAACTCTGGGCTGAGAGGTGCCGCAAGGGTACCATGACCTGAAGTAGTTGGGGTTGGAAGGTGCCGCAAGGGAAGCATGACTTGAAGAACTCGGGGCTGGGAGGCGCTGCAAGGGAAGCATGGCTTGAAGAACTCGGGGCTGGGAGGTGCCGCAAGGGAAGCATGACTTGAAGAACTCGGGGCTGGGAGGTGCCGCAAGGGAAGCATGGCTTGAAGAATTCTGGGCTGGGAGGCGCCACAAGGGAAGCATGGCTTGAAGAACTCTGGGCTGGGAGGTGCCGCAAGGGAAGCATGGCTTGAAGAATTCGGGGCTGGGAGGTGCCGCAAGGAAAGCATGGCTTGAAGAACTCTGGGCTGGGAGGCGCCACAAGGGAAGCATGGCTTGAAGAACTCTGGGCTGGGAGGCGCCACAAGGGAAGCATGACTTGAAGAACTCGGGCTGGGAGGTGCCGCAAGGGAAGCATGGCTTGAAGAACTCGGGGCTGGGAGGTGCCGCAAGGGAAGCATGACTTGAAGAACTCGGGATGGGAGGTGCCGCAAGGGAAGCATGGCTTGAAGAATTCGGGGCTGGGAGGTGCCGCAAGGGAAGCCTGGCTTGAAGAACTCGGGCTGGGAGGTGCCGCAAGGGAAGCATGATTTGAAGTACTCGGGGCTGGGAGGCGCTGCAAGGGAAGCATGGCTTGAAGTACTCAAGACTGGAAGATGCCACAAGGGAAGCATGGCTTGAAGAACTCGGGGCTGGGAGGTGCTGCAAGGGAAGCATGATTTGAAGTACTCGGGGCTGGGAGGTGCCGCAAGGGAAGCATGATTTGAAGTACTCGGGGCTAGGAGGTGCTGCAAGGGAAGCATGATTTGAAGTACTCGGGGCTAGGAGGTGCCGCAAGGGAAAAGTGACATGAGCCTGGCATGTACACCCACCACACATAAGGCAAAAGATTGAGTTGTGACAGAGAGTCAGTTAAAATGAAAAAATCACCTCCACACCATGGAATAAAACTGCCAGGGTGTTGGCGCATTAGTTTTTACTTTTCCTAAAATACCTCCTGCTTTAAGTGGCTTTGGATGAAGCGCAGTGATGATGGTTCATACAAATAGAGTCCCCTCAGGGCCGGTGGTGAAGTCTGAATCTGGCGGGTGGAGTAAAAGCAGTGTGGTGGACATAAAGTCCTCCAGCACCCTGACTGCCTTTTCTCCATCTGCCAAATGCTAAATTGTGCCCTAAGTGTGAAATTATGCATTGTTGAATTCTATAGTCTAATAATAAAACATCCTTCTGAGAGTGACCCTAATGTTGTTAACGTTATACAATCAAAAAGCTCCCAGGAAAATGAATTTATTTTGCATGTACACACGATGGCTGAGGCTATTAACTCATGTTGTACCAGGTATTGAAAACAGCTTATTTGAACACATTTAAGATACTTATGTATTTAAGGGTGAGCTTGTGCTAATATGTCAGATTCTCTAAATGTTGTATTTGCTTAATGGACTTCATGAGGTTTTAAAATGTGTCTCTGACCTTTTAGATCTTATCCAAATATGTAAATTCAGGGTTTAGAGCAGGACAATGTGCATCGTCTTAGATCTCTTTGCCGGTGTGTGAGCTCAGGGAGCCCCCTGCTGGCTGGTGATATATCTCTTTATTCACCTTTGAATGTCTCCCTTCCGGAAGTGGTCAATGAACTCAGTATCTCTTCCCTTCTCTCCCACTGGTCACAGGTGGTGCTGATGAGATCCGCTTGGTCAATGCTGGTGATGAATGCAGTGGGAGGATAGAGGTCAGGCATGGGAAGCGATGGGGGACGGTCTGCGATACTGACTGGGATAAGAAGGATGCTGAGGTGGTCTGTAGGCACCTCGGATGCGGATCTGCTTTAAAAACACTGAAGGTCAATGGAGTGTTTGGAAGAGGATGGCTCCCAGTGTGGCTGAGTCAGGTTCAATGCACAGGAGCAGAGACATCTTTCTTCGATTGTCCTCATGGTGAATGGGGACATGATGACTGCTCATTCAGAAGAGATGCCGGAGTGATATGTACTGGTAAGTGAAAGAAGCCTTAGAGGAACAATTAGTTTATGAAAACGAATATCATGAAATATAAAAATGTAGTAATATTGTGATTGTTGAAGGATTGGAGAGCTTTTGGGTGTGGTGGGAGTGGGGTGATGACTCATCTGCAAGTCTATCACTTGGTGATTGACAACAATTTGGGTATCCCATGGAGAGATGCAGGGTGACTCTTTGTTAGGACCGTCCAATCATAGCGTCCGTGTCTCTTTAGTGCACTGTAGCATCTTGTGAAGTTAGTATAATATAATCGAAATGTCTCTGTTAGGTAATTCATGAGTGGATGGAGCAAAGCTTAAATAGTCAATCAACAAGCAGGTATCTTCAGTAGGATTCAGTTGATTTCTGGAGAAACTCACTACCCAGGTCTTGCAAAGGAGATTGTGAGCTGGGCCGGTGATGGTTAGAGATGCAACCGGAGAGGGAACCGGAGGATTAAAGACAGAACAGACAGGCAGACAGCAGAAAGCAGAGAGAGCAGTGAAGGTAATTTAGCACTCTGGGTTAAGAGATTACAGTTGTCTTTTTATTTCATTGTGTTGATTTATTTGATTTAAAATAAAGTTTATATAATGGCTGAGTAAATTGAGAGCCTTTTCAAGCCACTGTTTGTTATCTGCTCAAATCCATTTCTAGGGTGTTTGTAGGAGGCTGGCCTGGCTTGTAGTGGGTACCAAGGGGTACTTACACTCTGTACCAGGTCCAGTTATCCCTTATTAGTGTAGAAGAGGTGTTTCTAGCAGCTTAGGCTGAACTAGGAGACATGCAAAGCTCCTACTATACCACTGGTGTCATATGCGCAATATCATAAGAAAACACAATACACAGAAGTGCTAAAAATAAAGGTACTTTATTTTTATGACAATATGCCAAAAGTATCTCAGTGAGTACCCTCAGTATGAGCATGCCAAATATACACAAGATATATGTACACAATACCAAAAATATGCAGTAATAGCAAAAGGAAGTAATGCAAGCAATGTAGAATTACAGTAGATTGCAATAGGAGCACATAGGTATAGGGGCAACACAAACCATATACTCCAAAAGTGGAATGCGAACCACGAATGGACCACAAACCTATGTGAGCTTGTAGAGGGTCGCTGGGGCTGTAAGAAAACAGTGAGGGTTAGAAAAATAGCCCACCCCAAGACCCTGAAAAGTAGGTGTAAAGGGCACCTATATTCCCCAGAGAGCACAGAAGTCGTGATGGGGGAATTCTGCAAGGAAGACAAACACCACCAATGCAACCAAAGTGGATTTCCGGACGAGAGTACCTGCGGAACAAGGGGACCAAGTCCAAGAGTTGCGACAAAGTCGAGAGTGGGCAGATGCCCAGAAAATGCCAGCTGAGGGTGCAAAGAAGCTGCCACTGGATGGTAGAAGCTGTAGATTCTGCAAGAACGAAGAGGGCTAGAAACTTCCCCTTTGGAGGATGAATGTCCCACGTCGTGAAGAAACTTGCAGAGGTATTCCCACGCAGAAAGACTGCAAACAAGCCTTGCTAGCTGCAAGGGTCGCAGTTAGGGTTTTTGGATGCTGCTGTGGCCCAGAAGGGACTAGGATGTCGCCACTTGGATGAGGAGACAGAAGGGGTGCCCCACAAGTCAGGGAGCCCTCACAGAAGCAGGCAGCACCCGCAGAAGTACCGGAACAGTCACTTGGAAGCCGAGTGACCCGGAGCTCACCCGAAGACACAAAAGGGAGTCCCACGACGCCGGAGGCCAACTCAGAAGGTTGTGCACTGCAGGTTAGAGTGTCGGGGACCAAGGCTTGGCTGTGCATGAAGGAAATCCTGGAAGAGTGCACAGGAGCCAGAGCAGCTGCAAATCATGCGGTACCCAGCAATGCAGTCTAGCGTGGGGAGGCAAGGACTTACCTCCACCAAACTTGGACTGAAGAGTCACTGGACTGTGGGAGTCACTTGGACAGAGTTGCTGAGTTCCAGGGACCACGTTCGTCGTGCTGAGAGGGGACCCAGAGGACCGGTGATGCAGTCTTTTATTGCCTGCGGTTCCAGGGGGAAGATTCCATCGTCCCACTGGAGATTTCTTCAGAGCTCCTGGTGCAGAAAGGAGGCAGGCTACCCCCAGAGCATGCACCACCAGGAAACAGGCGAGAAAGCGTCAGGATCAGCGATACAAGGTTGCAGTAGTCGTCTTTGCTACTTTGTTGCGGTTTTGCAGGCATCCTGAGCAGTCAGAGGTCGATCCTTTGGAAGAAGGTGAAGAGAGGTATGCAGAGGAACTCTGATGAGCTCTTGAATTCGTTATCTAAAGAATTCCCCAAAGCAGAGACCCTAAATAGCCAGAAAAGGAGGTTTGGCTACCTAGGAAGGAGGATAGACTAGCAACACAGGTAAGAGCCTATCAGAAGGAGTCTCTGACGTCACCTGCTGGCACTGGCCACTCAGAGCAGTCCAGTGTGCCAGCAGCACCTCTGTTTCCAAGATGGCAGAGGTCTGGAGCACACTGGAGGAGCTCTGGGCACCTCCCCTAGGAGGTGCAGGTCAGGGGAGTGGTCACTCCCCTTTCCTTTGTCCAGGTTCGCACCAGAGCAGGGCTGGAGGACCCCTGAACTGGTGTAGACTGGCTTATGCAGAGATGGGCACCATCTGTGCCCATCAAAGCATTTCCAGAGGCTGGGGGAGGCTACTCCTCCCCAGCCCTGACACCTTTTTCCAAAGGGAGAGGGTGCAACACCCTCTCTCTTAGCAAGTCCTTTGTTCTGCCTTCCTGGGCCAAGCCTGGCTGGACCCCAGGAGGGCAGAAACCTGTCTGAGGGGTTGGCAGCAGCAGCAGCTGCAGTGAAACCCCGGGAAAGGTAGTTTGGCAGTACACGGGTCTGAGCTAGAGACTCGGGGGATCATGGAATTGTCTCCCCAATGCCAGAATGGCATTGGGGTGACAATTCCATGATCTTAGACATGTTACATGGCTATGTTCGGAGTTACCATTGTGACGCTATCCATATGTTGTGACATATGTATAGTGCACGCGTGTAATGGTGTCCCCGCACTCACAAAGTCCGGGGAATTTGCCCTGAACAATGTGGGGGCACCTTGGCTAGTGCCAGGGTGCCCACACACTAAGTAACTTAGCACCCAACCTTTACCAGGTAAAGGTTAGACATATAGGTGACTTATAAGTTACTTAAGTGCAGTGGTAAATGGCTGTGAAATAACGTGGACGTTATTTCACTCAGGCTGCACTGGCAGGCCTGTGTAAGAATTGTCAGATCTCCCTATGGGTGGCACAAGAAATGCTGCAGCCCATAGGGATCTCCTGGAACCCCAATACCCTGGGTACCTCAGTACCATATACTAGGGAATTATAAGGGTGTTCCAGTATGCCAATGTAAATTGGTGAAATTGGTCACTAGTCTGTTAGTGACAATTTGGAAAGAAATGAGAGAGCATAACCACTGAGGTTCTGAATAGCAGAGCCTCAGTGAGACAGTTAGCCATAACACAGGTAACACATACAGGGCACACTTATGAGCACTGGGGCACTGGCTGGCAGGGTCCCAGTGACACACACAACTAAAAGAACATATATACAGTGAAATATGGGGGTAACATGCCAGGCAAGATGTTACTTTCCTACACAAGCCCCCCCCCCCCAAACGAAGGACAATAAGACTAGCCATGACCTGATGAGTCTTCATTGTCTAAGTGGAAATATCTGGAGAGTCCATCTGCATTGGAGTGGGTACTCCCAGGTCTATGTTCCACTGTATAGTCCATTCCCTGTAGGGATATGGACCACCTCAACAATTTAGGGTTTTCACCTTTCATTTGTTTTAGCCAAAGTAGAGGTTTATGGTCTGTCTGAACAATGAAGTGAGTGCCAAACAGGTATGGCCTCATCTTCTTCAGTGCCCAGACCACAGCAAAAGCCTCCCTCTCTATGGCAGACCAACGCTTTTCTCTAGGGGTCAACCTCCTGCTGATAAAAGCAACAGGTTGATCCTGGCCCTCAGAATTAAGTTGTGATGAGACTGCCCCTACCCCTAATTCAGATGCATCAGTTTGGACACTGAATTTTATTTTTTGGAGTAACAGGGGCTTTTCAGGACAGGTGCAGAGCACATGGCCTGCTTCAGCTCCTCAAAAGATTTCTGACAGTTTGCTGTCCATAATACCTTTTTAGGCATTTTTTTAGATGTGAGGTCATTAAGAGGGGCTGCAATGGAGCCATAGTTCTTTATGAACCTCCTGTAGTACCCAGTGAGGCCTAAGAAGGCTCTCACCTGAGTCTGAGTTCTAGGGGGAACCCAATCTATAATAGTTTGGATTTTCCCCTGAAGTGGTGCAATCTGTTCTCCACCTACCAGGTGTCCCAGATAAACCACTTTCCCCTGCCCTATCTGGCACTTTGAAGCCTTGATAGTGAGGCCTGCCTTCTGCAGGGCCTCCAAAACTTTCCACAGGTTGTAGGAGGCTGGACTGGCTTGTAGTGAGTACCAAGGGGTACTTGCACCTTGCACCAGGCCCAGTTATCCCTTATTAGTGTATAGGGTGTCTAGCAGCTTAGGCTGATAGATAATGGTAGCTTAGCAGAGCAGCTTAGGCTGAACTAGGAGACGTGTGAAGCTACTACAGTACCACTTAGTGTCATATGCACAATATCATAAGAAAACACAATACACAGTTATACTAAAAATAAAGGTACTTTATTTTTATGACAATATGCCAAAGTATCTTAGAGTGTACCCTCAGTGAGAGGATAGGAAATATACACAAGATATATATACACAATAGCAAAAATATGCAGTATAATCTTAGAAAACAGTGCAAACAATGTATAGTTACAATAGGATGCAATGGGGAAACATAGGGATAGGGGCAACACAAACCATATACTCTAGAAGTGGAATGCGAACCACGAATGGACCCCAAACCTATGTGACCTTGTAGAGGGTCGCTGGGACTATTAGAAAATAGTGAGAGTTAGCAAAATAACCCTCCCCAAGACCCTGAAAAGTGAGTGCAAAGTGCACCAAAGTTCCCCTAAGGACAAAATAGTCGTGTTAGAGGGAAACTGCAAGGAAAACACAAATCAGCAATGCAACAACGATGGATTCCTGACTGAGGGTACCTGTGGAACAAGGGGACCAAGTCCAAAAGTCACAAGCAGCTCGGAGATGGGCAGATGCCCAAGAAATGCCAGCGGTTGGTGCAAAGAAGCTCTTACTAGGCTAAAGAACTGTGAATACTGCAGGAACGACAAGGGCTAGAGACTTCCCCTTTGGAGGATGGATCCCCCACGCCTTGGAGAGTCGTGCAGAAGTGTTTTCCCGCCGGATGGACGCCAACAAGCCTTGCTACACGCAAATCGTGCGTTTGGCGTTTTTGGACGCTGCTGGGGCCCAGGAGGGACCAGGAGGTCGCAAATTGGACCTGCAGAGAGAGGGGACGTCGAGCAAGACAAAGAGCCCTCACTGAAGCAGGTAGCACCCGGAGAAGTGCCAGAAAGAGGCACTACGAGGATGCGTGAAACGGTGCTCGCCGAAGTTGCACAAAGGAGTCCCACGTCGCCGGAGACCAACTTAGAAAGTCGTGCAATGCAGGTTAGAGTGCCGTGGACCCAGGCTTGGCTGTGCATGAAGGATTTCCGCCGGAAGTGCACAGGGGCCGGAGTAGCTTGCAAAGTCGCGGTTCCCAGCAATGCAGCCCAGCGAGGTGAGGCAAGGACTTACCTCCACCAAACTCGGGCTGAAGAGTCACTGGACTGTGTGAGTCACTTGGACGGTGTCGCTGGATTTGAGGGACCTCGCTCGTCGTGCTGAGAGGAGACCCAAGGGACCGGAGATGCAGCTTTTTGGTGCCTGCGGTTGCAGGGGGAAGATTCCGTCGACCCACGGGAGATTTCTTCGGAGCTTCTGGTGCAGAGAGGAGGCAGACTACCCCCACAGCATGCACAAGCAGGAAAACAGTCGAGAAGGCGGCAGGATCAGCGTTACAGAGTTGCAGTAGTCGTCTTTGCTACTATGTTGCAGGTTTGCAGGCTTCCAGCGCGGTCAGCGGTCGATTCCTTATCAGAAGGTGAAGAGGGAGATGCAGAGGAACTCGGCTGAGCTCATGCATTCGTTATCTAAAGTTTCCCCAGAGACAGAGACCCTAAATAGCCAGAAAAGAGGGTTTGGCTACCTAGGAGAGAGGAAAGGCTACTAACACCTGAAGGAGCCTATCACAAGGAGTCTCTGACGTCACCTGGTGGCACTGGCCACTCAGAGCAGTCCAGTGTGCCAGCAGCACCTCTGTTTCCAAGATGGCAGAGGTCTGGAGCACACTGGAGGAGCTCTGGACACCTCCCAGGGGAGGTGCAGGTCAGGGGAGTGGTCACTCCCCTTTCCTTTGTCCAGTTTCGCGCCAGAGCAGGGGCTAAGGGGTCCCTGAACCGGTGTAGACTGGCTTATGCAGAATTGGGCACATCTGTGCCCAACAAAGCATTTCCAGAGGCTGGGGGAGGCTACTCCTCCCCTGCCTTCACACCATTTTCCAAAGGGAGAGGGTGTCACACCCTCTCTCAGAGGAAGTTCTTTGTTCTGCCATCCTGGGCCAGGCCTGGCTGGACCCCAGGAGGGCAGCTGCCTGTCTGAGGGGTTGGCAGCAGCAGCAGCTGCAGTGAAACCCCAGGAAGGGCAGTCTGGCAGTACCAGGGTCTGTGCTACAGACCACTGGGATCATGGAATTGTACCAAAAATGCCAGGATGGCATAGAGGGGGCAATTCCATGATCATAGACATGTTACATGGCCATATTCGGAGTTACCATGGTGAAGCTACATATAGGTAGTGACCTATATGTAGTGCACGCGTGTAATGGTGTCCCCGCACTCACAAAGTTCAGTGAATTGGCTCTGAACAATGTGGGGGCACCTTGGCTAGTGCCAGGGTGCCCTCACACTAAGTAACTTTGCACCTAACCTTTACCAGGTAAAGGTTAGACATATAGGTGACCTATAAGTTACTTAAGTGCAGTGTAAAATGGCTGTGAAATAACGTGGACGTTATTTCACTCAGGCTGCAGTGGCAGGCCTGTGTAAGAATTGTCAGAGCTCCCTATGGGTGGCAAAAGAAATGCTGCAGCCCATAGGGATCTCCTGGAACCCCAATACCCTGGGTACCTCAGTACCATATACTAGGGGATTATAAGGGTGTTCCAGTAAGCCAATGTAAATTGGTAAAAATGGTCTCTAGCCTGTCAGTGACAATTTGGAAAGAACTGAGAGAGCATAACCACTGAGGTTCTGATTAGCAGAGCCTCAGTGAGACAGTTAGTCACTACACAGGTAACACATTCAGGCACACTTATGAGCACTGGGGCCCTGGGTTACCAGGGTCCCAGTGACACATACAACTAAAACAACATATATACAGTGAAAAATGGGGGTAACATGCCAGGCAAGATGGTACTTTCCTACACAACCCCCCCCCAAACGAAGGACAATAAGACTAGCCATTACCTGATGAGTCTTCATTGTCTAAGTGGAAATATCTGGAGAGTCCATCTGCATTGGAGTGGCTACTCCCAGGTCTATGTTCCACTGTATAGTCCATTCCCTGTAGGGATATGGACCACCTCAACAATTTAGGATTTTCACCTTTCATTTGTTTTAGCCAAAGTAGAGGTTTGTGGTCTGTCTGAACAATGAAGTGAGTGCCAAACAGGTATGGCCTCAACTTCTTCAGAGCCCAGACCACATCAAAGGCCTCCCTCTCTATGGCAGACCAACGCTTTTCTCTAGGGGTCAACCTTCTACTAATAAAAGCAACAGGTTGATCCTGGCCCTCAGAATTAAGTTGTGATAGGACTACCCCTACTCCTAATTCAGATGCATCAGTTTGGACATAGAATTTTTTAGAGTAACAAGGGCTTTTCAGGACAGGTGCAGAGCACATGGCCTGCTTCAGCTCCTCAAAAGCTTTCTGACAGTTTGCTGTCCATAATACCTTTTTAGGCATTTTCTTTGATGTGAGGTCATTAAGAGGGGCTGCAATGGAGCCATAGTTCTTAATGAACCTCCTGTAATACCCAGTGAGGCCTAGGAAGGCTCTCACCTGAGTCTGAGTGGTAGGGGGAATCCAATCAATGATAGTTTGGATTTTCCCCTGAAGTGGTGCAATCTGTTCCCCACCAACAAGGTGTCCCAGATAAACCACCTTACCCTGCCCTATCTGGCACTTTGAAGCCTTGATAGTGAGGCCTGCCTTTTGCAGGGCCTCCAAAACTTTCCAAAGGTGGACCAGGTGATCATCCCAGCTGGAGCTAAAGACAGCTATATCATCCAAATATGCTGCACTGAAAGCTTCCAGCCCTTGCAGGACTGTGTTCACCAACCTCTGAAAAGTGGCAGGTGCATTTTTCAAACCAAAAGGCATTACCGTAAACTGGTAATGTCCTCCAATGGTAGAAAATGCAGTCTTAGGTTTAGCCTCTTCTGACATTTTGATCTGCCAATACCCTGCAGTCAAATCAAAAGTGCTTAGATACTTGGCAGATGCCAGTGTATCTATTAGCTCATCTGCCCTGGGTATAGGGTGAGCATCAGTTTTGGTTACCAAGTTGAGACCTCTATAGTCTACACAAAACCTCATTTCCTTCTTTCCATCTTTAGAATTGGGTTTTGGTACCAGTACCACAGGAGAAGCCCATGGACTGTCAGAGTGCTCAACTACTCCTAGTTCCAACATCTTCTGAACTTCTTGCTTTATGCAGTCCCTGACATGGTCAGGCTGCCTATAGATCTTACTTTTGACAGGTAAACTGTCTCCAGTATCTATAGTGTGCTCACACCAAGAAGTGGTGCCTGGCACAATGGAGAAGAGTTCTGAAAATTGTCCTAGGAGATTTATGCAATTATCTTTCTGCTCAGCAGTAAGACAATCAGCCAAAACTACACCTTCCACAAGAGCATCTTGTTCTGTGGAAGAGAAGAGATCAGGTAGAGGATCACTGTCTTCTTCCTGTCCCTCATCTGTTGCCATGAGCAGGGTGAGATCAGCCCTGTCATAGTAGGGTTTCAGGCGGTTGACATGGAGCACCCTAAGGGGACTCCTGGCAGTGCCTAAGTCAACCAAGTAGGTGACTTCACCCTTCTTTTCAACAATTGTGTGGGGTCCACTCCATTTATCTTGGAGTGCTCTTGGGGCCACAGGCTCCAAGACCCACACTTTCTGCCCTGGTTGGTACTGAACCAAAACAGCCTTCTGATCATGCCATTGCTTCTGGAGCTCTTGGCTGGCCTGAAGGTTTTTACTGGCCTTTTTCATGTACTCAGCCATCCTTGATCTGAGGCCAAGTACATAGTCCACAATATCCTGCTTAGGAGCTTTTAAAGGTTGTTCCCAACCCTCCTTTACAAGTGTGAGTGGACCCCTAACAGGGTGTCCAAAAAGAAGTTCAAAGGGGCTGAAGCCCACTCCTTTCTGGGGTACCTCCCTGTAGGCAAAAAGGAGGCATGGTAGAAGGATATCCCATCTCCTGCGGAGTTTTTCAGGGAGTCCCATAATCATGCCTTTGAGAGTTTTATTAAATCTCTCCACCAGTCCATTTGTTTGTGGATGATAGGGTGTTGTGAACTTGTAAGTTACACCACACTCCTTCCACATGGCCTTTAAGTATGCAGACATGAAATTGCTTCCCCTGTCTGATACTACTTCCTTTGGGAAGCCCACCCTGGAAAATATTCCCAGGAGGGCCTTTGCCACTGCAGGAGCTGTAGTGGTCCTTAAAGGAATAGCTTCAGGATATCTTGTGGCATGGTCCACTACCACTAAGATAAACCTATTGCCTGAAGCAGTAGGAGGGTCAAGGGGGCCAACTATGTCAACCCCTACCCTTTCAAAGGGAACCCCAACCACAGGCAGTGGGATAAGGGGTGCCTTTGGAGTGCCACCTGTCTTGCCACTGGCTTGACAGGTTTCACAGGACTTACAAAATTCTTTTGTGTCCTCTTACATCCTAGGCCAATGAAACAGTGGTACCAATCTGTCCCAAGTTTTCATTTGACCCAGGTGCCCAGCTAAGGGAATGTCATGTGCCAGTGTTAGGAGGAACTTTCTGTACTCCTGAGGAATCACTAATCTCCTGGCAGCTCCAGGTTTAGGATCCCTATGCTCAGTGTACAAGAGGTTGTCCTCCCAGTAAACTCTGTGTGAGTCACTGACATCCCCATTATCCTGTTTGACAGCTTGCTGTCTGAGACCCTCTAATGTGGGACAGGTTTGCTGTGCCACACTCAGCTCCTCTCTGGCAGGCCCCCCTTCACCCAAAAGCTCAGCAGTGTCTGCTTCCAGCTCCTCTGGTGTAGGTTTTGCACAGGGAGGGAATTCTTCTTCCTCAGAAGTAGAATCCACTGTAGAGGGAGGGATAGTAGGAAGTGGTTTGCTTCTACTAGCCCTAGCTTTAGGGAGCACTTGGTCCATTGTTCCAGGATCCAAGCTTCCCTGTCCTTTTTGCTTTTTGGCCTGAGCCCTTGTCAAAGCAAAAATATGCCCTGGGATGCCCAGCATTGCTGCATGGGCCTCCAACTCCACATCTGACCAAGCTGATGTCTCCAAATCATTCCCTAATAGACAGTCTACAGGTAAATCTGAAGCTACCACAACTTTCTTTGGACCAGATACCCCCCCCCAGTTGAGATTTACAACAGCCATGGGGTGGCTTTGTGTTATGTTGTGAGCATCGGTTACTTGGTACTGGTGTCCAAGTATGTGTTGTTCAGGGTGCACCAGTTTCTCAATCACCATTGTGACACTGGCACCTGTGTCCCTGTAGGCCTGGACCTCAACACCATTTATTAGGGTTAGTTGCTTGTACTTCTCCAAGTTATGGGGGCAAGCAACCAAAGTGGCTAAGTCAATAGCCCCTTCAGAGACTAAAGTAGCCTCTGTGTTCTCCCTAATCGGACCAACCCCAACTAAATTACCAAAAGTGAGCCCAGCTACTCCCTTGGATTGGCTATTAGTAGTTTTGCTCCCACCACCACTGCTATTAGTAGGGACACTAGGTTTAGCAGTAGGGGTTGTAGTGGTAGGAGCTGTGGTGCCTTTCTTTGGACAACTGGGATCTGTTGTCCAATTGCCTTTTATTTTACATAAATAGCACCATGGTTTCTTTTCCTTGTTCTGATTAAAGGAGGATTTGGGCCCACCACCCCCACCAGAGTGTTTTTGTGGGCCTGATGAAGACTCATTTTTAGATTTGTCCCCACCCTTGTCAGAAGACTTACCATCCTTCTTTTTGTTGCCATCTTTGTCACCCCCTGTATGAACTTTTCTGTTCACTCTTGTTCTGACCCATTTGTCTGCCTTCTTTCCCAATTCTTGGGGAGAGGTCAGATCAGAGTCCACCAAGTACTGGTGCAACAAATCAGACACACAATTATTAAGAATATGCTCTCTCAGGATCAAGTTATACAGGCTGTCATAATCAGTAACTTTACTGCCATGTAACCACCCCTCCAAGGCCTTCACTGCCTGGTCAATGAAATCAACCCAGTCTTGTGAAGACTCCTTTTTGGTATCTCTGAACTTTATCCTGTACTGTTCACTGGTTAAGCCATAACCATCCAGGAGTGCATTCTTAAGAACTTGGAAATTGTTAGCATCATTTTCTTTTACAGTAAGGAGCCTATCCCTACCTTTTCCAGTAAATGATAGCCATAGGATAGCAGCCCACTGCTTTTGAGGGACATCCTGTACAGCACAGGCCCTCTCAAGTGCAGCAAACCACTTGTTAATGTCATCCCCCTCCTTATAAGGGGGAACTATCTTGTGCAGATTCCTGGAATCATGCTCTTTTGCAGGATGACTATGGGGAATACTGCTGCTGCCACCATGGGTATCTAACCCCAACTTCTGTCTTTCCCTCTCTACTTCTAAAGACTGTCTATCCAAATCCAGCTGTTGCTTCTTGAGCTTCAGTCTGGTTTGTTCCACTCTCAATCTATTGAGCTCCCTTTCTAACAATCTGTCATCAGGGTGGGTGGGAGGGACATTTCTAGATACAGAGGTATGATGGGAATGAACAGAAGGAGACCTGTCCCTTACAGAGGGCACCCTAACAGCTTGGCTACCAGCATAATGTGAGAGCACATCATCAGCATGATGTGATTCAACCTCTGTACCAACTATGCTAGACTGTCTAGTAATGGGCAGGCAGAGAAGTTTCTTTCCTGAACCTTTTCCTGGGGGAGTCCCTGGATCAGATTGAGAACCATTAGCTACTTTTTCTACAGATTGGGCACTTATGGCCTTATCCTGTACTCTAAGCATATTAATTAACAGTTCTAAGGAAGGATTCTTCCCTACACTCAAACCTCTCTCTATGCAGAGACTCCTTGCTCCTTTCCAGCTAAGGTGATCATATGCAAGTTTGGACAGTTCAACTTTTTGGCCTGTGCCAGACATTTTTAGAGAGAGTTAAAGTGATAGACAAAGAGAAAAAAGTTTTCAGAACTTTTTGGAAAGACAGAAAAAACTTTTTAAACTTTTAAGAACTTTTTGAAAGTTTAGAAGTACTTTTCAGCACTTAGAAAAGAGTGAAAAGAGGAAATGCAAAACTTTTTGGCTATGTGTATATACACTGACCTTGTTTTGTATATTTTTCTCTTATGAAAAGTACAATGACAAGAGTGGTAAGTAGTCTCAAAGCACTTATCCCACCGCTGCACAACCAATGTAGGAGGCTGGACTGGCTTGTAGTGAGTACCAAGGGGTACTTGCACCTTGCACCAGGCCCAGTTATCCCTTATTAGTGTATAGGGTGTCTAGCAGCTTAGGCTGATAGATAATGGTAGCTTAGCAGAGCAGCTTAGGCTGAACTAGGAGACGTGTGAAGCTACTACAGTACCACTTAGTGTCATATGCACAATATCATAAGAAAACACAATACACAGTTATACTAAAAATAAAGGTACTTTATTTTTATGACAATATGCCAAAGTATCTTAGAGTGTACCCTCAGTGAGAGGATAGGAAATATACACAAGATATATATACACAATAGCAAAAATATGCAGTATAGTCTTAGAAAACAGTGCAAACAATGTATAGTTACAATAGGATGCAATGGGGAAACATAGGGATAGGGGCAACACAAACCATATACTCTAGAAGTGGAATGCGAACCACGAATGGACCCCAAACCTATGTGACCTTGTAGAGGGTCGCTGGGACTATTAGAAAATAGTGAGAGTTAGCAAAATAACCCTCCCCAAGACCCTGAAAAGTGAGTGCAAAGTGCACCAAAGTTCCCCTAAGGACAAAATAGTCGTGTTAGAGGGAAACTGCAAGGAAAACACAAATCAGCAATGCAACAACGATGGATTCCTGACTGAGGGTACCTGTGGAACAAGGGGACAAAGTCCAAAAGTCACAAGCAGCTCGGAGATGGGCAGATGCCCAAGAAATGCCAGCGGTTGGTGCAAAGAAGCTCTTACTAGGCTAAAGAACTGTGAATACTGCAGGAACGACAAGGGCTAGAGACTTCCCCTTTGGAGGATGGATCCCCCACGCCTTGGAGAGTCGTGCAGAAGTGTTTTCCCGCCGGATGGACGCCAACAAGCCTTGCTACACGCAAATCGTGCGTTTGGCGTTTTTGGACGCTGCTGGAGCCCAGGAGGGACCAGGAGGTCGCAAATTGGACCTGCAGAGAGAGGGGACGTCGAGCAAGACAAAGAGCCCTCACTGAAGCAGGTAGCACCCGGAGAAGTGCCAGAAAGAGGCACTACGAGGATGCGTGAAACGGTGCTCGCCGAAGTTGCACAAAGGAGTCCCACGTCGCCGGAGACCAACTTAGAAAGTCGTGCAATGCAGGTTAGAGTGCCGTGGACCCAGGCTTGGCTGTGCACGAAGGATTTCCGCCGGAAGTGCACAGGGGCCGGAGTAGCTTGCAAAGTCGCGGTTCCCAGCAATGCAGCCCAGCGAGGTGAGGCAAGGACTTACCTCCACCAAACTCGGGCTGAAGAGTCACTGGACTGTGGGAGTCACTTGGACGGTGTCGCTGGATTCGAGGGACCTCGCTCGTCGTGCTGAGAGGAGACCCAAGGGACCGGAGATGCAGCTTTTTGGTGCCTGCGGTTGCAGGGGGAAGATTCCGTCGACCCACGGGAGATTTCTTCGGAGCTTCTGGTGCAGAGAGGAGGCAGACTACCCCCACAGCATGCACAAGCAGGAAAACAGTCGAGAAGGCGGCAGGATCAGCGTTACAGAGTTGCAGTAGTCGTCTTTGCTACTATGTTGCAGGTTTGCAGGCTTCCAGCGCGGTCAGCGGTCGATTCCTTATCAGAAGGTGAAGAGGGAGATGCAGAGGAACTCGGCTGAGCTCATGCATTCGTTATCTAAAGTTTCCCCAGAGACAGAGACCCTAAATAGCCAGAAAAGAGGGTTTGGCTACCTAGGAGAGAGGAAAGGCTACTAACACCTGAAGGAGCCTATCACAAGGAGTCTCTGACGTCACCTGGTGGCACTGGCCACTCAGAGCAGTCCAGTGTGCCAGCAGCACCTCTGTTTCCAAGATGGCAGAGGTCTGGAGCACACTGGAGGAGCTCTGGACACCTCCCAGGGGAGGTGCAGGTCAGGGGAGTGGTCACTCCCCTTTCCTTTGTCCAGTTTCGCGCCAGAGCAGGGGCTAAGGGGTCCCTGAACCGGTGTAGACTGGCTTATGCAGAATTGGGCACATCTGTGCCCAACAAAGCATTTCCAGAGGCTGGGGGAGGCTACTCCTCCCCTGCCTTCACACCATTTTCCAAAGGGAGAGGGTGTCACACCCTCTCTCAGAGGAAGTTCTTTGTTCTGCCATC
This sequence comes from Pleurodeles waltl, assembly GCF_031143425.1. Lineage (NCBI taxonomy): Eukaryota > Metazoa > Chordata > Amphibia > Caudata > Salamandridae > Pleurodeles > Pleurodeles waltl. Next base: position 1,554,682,077 of record NC_090446.1, read on the forward strand.
CTGGGCCAGGCCTGGCTGGACCCCAGGAGGGCAGCTGCCTGTCTGAGGGGTTGGCAGCAGCAGCAGCTGCAGTGAAACCCCAGGAAGGGCAGTCTGGCAGTACCAGGGTCTGTGCTACAGACCACTGGGATCATGGAATTGTACCAAAAATGCCAGGATGGCATAGAGGGGGCAATTCCATGATCATAGACATGTTACATGGCCATATTCGGAGTTACCATGGTGAAGCTACATATAGGTAGTGACCTATATGTAGTGCACGCGTGTAATGGTGTCCCCGCACTCACAAAGTTCAGTGAATTGGCTCTGAACAATGTGGGGGCACCTTGGCTAGTGCCAGGGTGCCCTCACACTAAGTAACTTTGCACCTAACCTTTACCAGGTAAAGGTTAGACATATAGGTGACCTATAAGTTACTTAAGTGCAGTGTAAAATGGCTGTGAAATAACGTGGACGTTATTTCACTCAGGCTGCAGTGGCAGGCCTGTGTAAGAATTGTCAGAGCTCCCTATGGGTGGCAAAAGAAATGCTGCAGCCCATAGGGATCTCCTGGAACCCCAATACCCTGGGTACCTCAGTACCATATACTAGGGGATTATAAGGGTGTTCCAGTAAGCCAATGTAAATTGGTAAAAATGGTCACTAGCCTGTCAGTGACAATTTGGAAAGAACTGAGAGAGCATAACCACTGAGGTTCTGATTAGCAGAGCCTCAGTGAGACAGTTAGTCACTACACAGGTAACACATTCAGGCACACTTATGAGCACTGGGGCCCTGGGTTACCAGGGTCCCAGTGACACATACAACTAAAACAACATATATACAGTGAAAAATGGGGGTAACATGCCAGGCAAGATGGTACTTTCCTACACAGGTGGACCAGGTGATCATCCCAGGTGGAGCTAAAGACAGCTATATCATCAAGATATGCTGCACTAAAAGCCTCCAACCCTTGCAGGACTGTATTCACCAACCTCTGAAAACCGGCAGATGCATTTTTCAAACCAAAGGGCATTACTGTGAATTGGTAGTGCCCTCCAATGGTGGAAAATGCAGTTTTTGCTTTTGCATCCTCTGATAACTTGATCTGCCAATACCCTGCAGTCAAATCAAAGGTGCTTAGATACTTGGCAGATGCCAGTGTATCTATTAGCTCATCTGCACTGGGTATAGGGTGAGCATCAGTTTTAGTTACCTGGTTGAGACCTCTATAGTCTACACAAAATCTAATTTCCTTCTTTCTATCTTTGGAATGAGGTTTTGGTACAAGTACCACAGTAGAGGCCCATGGACTTTCAGAGTGCTCAACCACTCCCAGTTCAAGCATTTTCTGAACCTCTTGTTTTATGCAGTCCCTGACATGGTCAGGCTGCCTATAGATCTTACTTTTGACAGGCAAGCTGTCTCCAGTATCTATAGTGTGCTGACACCAAGAAGTGGTGCCTGGCACAGTAGAAATGAGTTCAGAAAACTGACCCAGGAGATTTATGCAGTGGTCTTTCTGCTCAGCAGTAAGACAATCTGCCAAGACTACACCTTTCACTAGAGCATCTTGTTCTGTGGAAGAGAAGAGATCAGGAAGAGGGGCACTCTCTTCTTCCTGTCCTTCATCTGTTGCCATGAGCAGGGTGAGATCAGCCCTGTCATAGTAGGGTTTCAGGAGATTGACATGGAGCACCCTAAGGGGACTCCTGGACGTGCCTAAGTCAACTAAGTAGGTAACTTCACCATTTTTCTCAACAATAATGTGGGGTCCATTCCATTTGTCTTGGAGTGCTCTTGGGGCCAGAGGCTCCAAGACCCACACTTTCTGCCCTGGTTGGTACTGAATCAGAACAGCCTTCTGGTCATGCCATTGCTTTTGGAGCTCTTGGCTGGCCTGAAGGTTTTTACTGGCCTTTTTCATGTACTCAGCCATCCTAGATGTTAGGCCAAGTACATAGTCCACTATGTCGTGCTTAGGAGCTTTTAAAGGTTGTTCCCAACCCTCCTTCACAAGTGTTAGGGGAACTCTTACAGGGTGTCCAAATAGGAGTTCAAAGGGGCTGAAGCCTACTCCTTTCTGGGGTACCTCCCTGTAAGCAAAAAGGAGGCAAGGTAACAGGATATCCCATCTTCTGTGGAGTTTGTCAGGGAGTCCCATTATCATTCCTTTGAGAGTTTTATTAAACCTCTCCACCAGTCCATTTGTTTGTGGATGACAGGGTGTGGTGAACTTGTATGTCACACCACATTCCTTCCACATGGCCTTTCAGTAAGCAGACATGAAATTGCTTCCCCTGTCTGATACCACCTCTTTTGGGAAGCCCACCCTGGAAAAGATTCCCTGGAGGGCCTTTGCCACTGCAGGAGCTGTAGTAGTCCTTAGAGGAATTGCTTCAGGATATCTGGTGGCATGGTCCACTACCACCAAGATAAACCTATTGCCTGAAGCAGTAGGAGGGTCAAGGGGGCCAACTATGTCAACCCCTACCCTTTCAAAGGGAACCCCAACCACAGGCAGTGGAATAAGGGGTGCCTTTGGAGTGCCACCTGTCTTGCCACTGGCTTGACAGGTTTCACAGAACTTACAAAATTCCTTTGTGTCCTCTGACATTCTAGGCCAATGAAACAAGGGGACAAGCCTGTCCCAAGTTTTCATTTGCCCCAAATGTCCAGTTAAGGGAATGTCGTGGGCTAGAGTTAGGAGGAAATTTCTGTATTCCTGAGGAATCACCAATCTCCTGGCTGCTCCAGGTTTTGGATCCCTTGCTTCAGTATACAAGAGGTTGTCCTCCCAGTAAACTCTGTGAGAGTCACTGACATCCCCATTTGCTTGTTTGACAGCTTGCTGTCTTAGACCCTCTAGTGTGGGACAGGTATGCTGTGCCACACTCAGCTCCTCCCTGGCAGGCCCCCCTTCACCCAAAAGCTCAGCAGTGTCTGTTTCCAGCTCCTCGAGTGTAGGTTCTACACAGGGTGGAAATTCTTCTTCCTCAGAAGTTGAATCCACTGTAGAGGGAGGGATAGTGGGTAGTGTTTTACCTTTACTAACCCTAGCTTTAGGGAGCACTTGGTCCATTCTTCCAGGATCCAAGTCACCCTGTCCTTTTTGCTTTTGGCCTGAGCCCTCGTTAAAGCAAAAATATGCCCTGGAATGCCAAGCATTGCTGCATGAGCCTCCAACTCCACTTCTGCCCAAGCTGATGTCTCTAAACCGTTCCCTAGGAGACAGTCTACAGGTAAATCTGAGGCAACCACAACTTTCTTTGGACCAGTAACCCCCCCCCCCCAGTTGAGATTCACAACAGCCATGGGGTGGCTAAGAGTGTTGTTATGAGCATCAGTCACTTGGTACTGGTGACCAAGTAGGTTTTGTTCAGGGTGGACCAGTTTCTCTATTACCATTGTAACACTGGCACCTGTGTCCCTGTAGGCCTGAACCTCAACACCATTTATTAGGGGTAGTTGCTTGTACTTATCCATATTAAGGGGACAAGCAACCAAGGTGGCCAAATCAATGGCCCCCTCAGAGACTAACACAGCCTCTGTGGTCTCCCTAACAAGACCAACCCCAACTAAATTACCAAAAGTGAGCCCAGCTACTCCCTTGGATTGGCTATTAGTAGGTTTGCTCCCACCACTACTGCTATTACTAGGGGCACTAGGTGTAGCAGCAGGGGTTGTGGTGGTAGGAGGCTTGGTGATTGTCTTTGGGCAACTGGAATCAGTTGTCCAATGGCCTTTTATTTTACATAAATAGCACCATGGTTTCTTTTCTTTGTTTTGATTTGAAGAGGATTTGGGCCCACCACCCCCACGAGAGTGTTTTGGTGGGCCTGATGAAGACTCATTTTTAGATTTGTCCCCACCCTTGTCAGAAGACTTACCATCCTTCTTCTTGCCATCCTTGTTACCCCCTGTATGAGCTTTTCTGTTCACCCTTGTTCTGACCCATTTGTCTGCCTTCTTTCTCAATTCTTGGGGAGAGGTCAGATCAGAGTCTACCAGGTTCTGGTGTAACAAATCAGACACACAATTATTAAGAATATGCTCTCTCAGGATTAAGTTATACAGGCTTTCATAGTCAGAAACTTTACTGCCATGTAACCACCCCTCCAAGGCCTTCACTGAATGGTCAACAAAGTCTACCCAGTCTTGTGAAGACTCCTTTTTGGTTTCTCTGAACTTGATCCTGTACTGTTCAGTGGTTAAGCCATAACCATCTAGGAGTGCATTCTTAAGAACTGTAAAATTATTGGCATCACTTTCCTTAACAGTAAGGAGCCTATCACTACCCTTTCCACTGAAAAATAGCCATAGGATAGCACCCCACTGCCTCTAAGGGACCTCCTGTACAACACAGGCCCTCTCAAGTGCAGCAAACCACTTGTTAATGTCATCCCCCTCCTTTTAAGGGGGAACTATCTTGTGCAGATTCCTAGAATCATGCTCTTTTGCAGGATGACTATTTGGAATACTGCTGCTGCCACCATGGGGTCCTAACCCCAACCTCTGTCTTTCTTTTTCTAAATCAAATGCTTGCCTATCTAAATCCAGCTGTTGCTTTTTGAGCTTCAGCCTGGATTCTTCCACTCTCAATCTATTGAGCTCCCTTTCTAACACTCTGTCATCAGGGTGGGTGGGTTGGGCATGCCTTGACACAGAAGAATGGTGAGAATGAACAGAGCGAGACCTGTCCCTAACAGATGGCACTCTAACAACCTGGCTTACAGAAGTAACACTCCTACTGTGATGAGAACTCACATTAGTACCAGCAATGCTAGGTGGCCTGCTAATGGGCAGGTTGGGAAGGTTCCCTTCCAAATCTTTCACTGGGGGTGCCCCAGAATCAGAGTGGGAACCATCAGCTAATTTCTCACCAGAAGTGCCAACTAAGGTCTTATCTTGTTCAATGAGCATATTAACTAACAGTTGTCTTGAGTGATTCTTCCCTACACCTAAACCTCTATCTATGCAGAGACTCCTTGCTTCCTTCCAGCTAAGGTTGTCATAAGCTATGCTGGCCAGATCAAGAGTTTGGCCTGTACCAGACATGATAGACAAGAGTTTAAGGGACAGAAAAAGAAATACAAAGTTTCAGAACTTTTTAAAGAACAGAAAAAAAACTTTTAAAACTTTTTAAGAACTTTTTGAAAGTTTAGAGGTACTTTTCAGCACTTAGCAAAAAGAGTAAGAGAAAAAAAGCAAAACCTTTTGGTTAGGTGTACATACACTGAACTTTTTTTGTATATTGTTCTCTTATGAAAAGTACAAAATGACAAAGTGGTAAGTAGTTGCAAGTACTTATCCCGTCGCTGCTTCCAATGTAGAAGGCTGGCCTGGCTTGTAGTGGGTACCAAGAGGTACTTACACCTTGCACCACGTCCAGGTATCCCTTATTAGTGTAGAGGGGTGTCTAGCAGCTTAGGCTGATAGAAAAGGTAGCTTAGCAGAGCAGCTTAGGCTGAACTAGGAGACAAGTGAAGCTCCTACAGTACCACTAGTGTCATATGCACAATATCATAAGAAAACACAATACACAGATATACTAAAAATAAAGGTACTTTATTTTTATGACAATATGCCAAAGTATCTCAGTGAGTACCCTCAGTATGAGGATAGCAAATATACACAAGATATATGTACACAATACCAAAATATGCAGTAATAGCAATAGAAAACGGTGCAAACAATGTATAGTCACAATAGAATGCAATAGGGGCACTTAGGGATAGGGGCAAAACAAACCATATACTCTAGAAGTGGAATGCGAACCACGAATGGACCCCAAACCTATGTGACCTTGTAGATGGTCGCTGGGACTGTAAGAAAACAGTGAGGGTTAGAAAAATAGCCCACCCCAAGACCCTGAAAAGTGGGTGCAAAGTGCATCTAAGTTCCCCAAAGAGCACAGAAGTCGTGATAGGGGAATTCTGCAAGGAAGACCAACACCAGCAATGCAACAACGATGGATTTCCTGACGAGAGTACCTGTGGAACAAGGGGACCAAGTCCAAGAGTCACAATCAAGTGGGGAGTGGGCAGATGCCCAGGAAATGCCAGCTGTGGGTGCAAAGAAGCTGCCACTGGATGGTAGAAGCTGTGGATTCTGCCAGAACGACAAGGGCTAGAAACTTCCCCTTTGGAGGACGGATGTCCCACGTCGTGAAGAGTCGTGCAGAGGTGTTTCCGTGCAGAAAGACCGCAAACGAGTCTTGCTAGTTGCAAGGGTCGCGGTTAGGATTTTTGGATGCTGCTGTGGCCCAGGAGGGACCAGGATGTTGCCAATTGCGTGAGGGGACAGAGGGGGCGTCCAGCAAGACAAAGAGCCCACTCAGAAGAAAGCAGCTCCTGCAGAAGTGCCGGAACAGGCACTACGAAGTGGAGTGAACCAGAGCTCACCCGAAGTCACAAAAGAGGGTCCCACGACGCCGGAGGACAACTCAGGAGGTCGTGCACTGCAGGTTAGAGTGCCGGGGACCCAGGCTTGGCTGTGCACAAAGGAAATCCTGGAAGAGTGCACAGGAGCTAGAGTAGCTGCAAAACACGCAGTTCCTGGCAATGCAGTCTAGCGTGAGGAGGCAAGGACTTACCTCCACCAAACATGGACTGAAGAGTCACTGGACTGTGGGAGTCACTTGGACAGAGTTGCTGAGTTCAAGGGACCTCGCTCGTCGTGCTGAGAGGAGACCCAGAGGACCGGTGATGCAGTTCTTTGGTGCCTGCGGTTGCATGGGGAAGATTCCGTCGACCTACTGGAGATTTCTTCCGAGCTTCTAGTGCAGAGAGGAGGCAGACTACCTCCACAGCATGCACCACCAGGAAAACAGTCGAGAAGGCGGCAGGATCAGCGTTACAAGGTCGCAGTAGTCGTCTTTGCTACTTTGTTGCAGTTTTGCAGGCTTCCAGCGCTGTCATCAGTCGATTCATTGGCAGAAGGTGAAGAGAGAGATGCAGAGGAACTCTGATGAGCTCTTGCATTCGTTATCTAAAGAATTCCTCAAAGCAGAGACCCTAAATAGCCAGAAACTGAGGTTTGGCTACTTAGGAGAGAGGATAGGCTACTAACACCTGAAGGAGCCTATCAGAAGGAGTCTCTGACGTCACCTGCTGGCACTGGCCACTCAGAGCAGTCCAGTGTGCCAGCAGCACCTCTGTTTCCAAGATGGCAGAGGTCTGGAGCACACTGGAGGATCTCTGGGCACCTCCCAGGGGAGGTGCAGGTCAGGGGAGTGGTCACTCCCCTTTCCTTTGTCCAGTTTCGCGCCAGAGCAGGGCTGGGGGATCCCTGAACCGGTGTAGACTCGCTTATGCAGAGATGGGCACCATCTGTGCCCATCAAAGCATTTCCAGAGGCTGGGGGAGGCTACTCCTCCCCAGCCCTGACACCTTTTTCCAAAGGGAGAGGGTGTAACACCCTCTCTCTGAGGAAGTCCTTTGTTCTGCCTTCCTGGGCCAAGCCTGGCTGGACCCCAGGAGGGCAGAAACCTGTCTGAGGGGTTGGCAGCAGCAGCAGCAGCTGCAGTGAAACCCCGGGAAAGGTAGTATGGCAGTACCCGGGTCTGAGCTAGAGACTCGGGGGATCATGGAATTGTCTCCCCAATGCCAGAATGGCATTGGGGTGACAATTCCTTGATCTTAGACATGTTACATGGCCATGCTCGGAGTTACCATTGTGACGCTATACATATGTTGTGACATATGTATAGTGCACGCATGTAATGGTGTCCCCGCACTCACAAAGTCTGGGGAATTTGCCCTGAACAATGTGGGGGCACCTTGGCTAGTGCCAGGGTGCCCACACACTAAGTAACTTAGCACCCAACCTTTACCAGGTAAAGGTTAGACATATAGGTGACTTATAAGTTACTTAAGTGCAGTGGTAAATGGCTGTGAAATAACGTGGACGTTATTTCACTCAGGCTGCACTGGCAGGCCTGTGTAAGAATTGTCAGATCTCCCTATGGGTGGCACAAGAAATGCTGCAGCCCATAGGGATCTCCTGGAACCCCAATACCCTGGGTACCTCAGCACCATATACTAGGGAATTATAAGGGTGATCCAGTATGCCAATGTAAATTGGTGAAATTGGTCACTAGCCTGTTAGTGACAATTTGGAAAGAAATGAGAGAGCATAACCACTGAGTTTCTGGTTAGCAGAGCCTCAGTGAGACAGTTAGGCACCACACAGGGAACACATACATATAGGTTACAAACTTATGAGCACTGGGGTCCTGACTAGCAGGGTCCCAGTGACACATAACAAACATACTGAAAACATAGGGTTTTCACTATGAGCACTGGGCCCTGGCTAGCAGGATCCCAGTGAGACAGTGAAAACACCCTGACATACACTCACAAACAGGCCAAAAGTGGGGGTAACAAGGCTAGAAAGAGGCTGCTTTCTCACAGTCACCCAAATAAATACCTTTATTTTTGGTAACTCTGAGTATTGTCTTTACTTGTGTATAAGTACCGTGTAACTATAAGTGGTGTTGCAGGAGCTTTGCATGTCTCCTAGTTCAACCTAAGCTGCTCTGCTATAGCTACCTCTATCAGCCTAAGCTGCTAGAACACTACTACATTCACTAACAAGGGATAACTGGACCTTGTGTAAGGTGTAAGTACCCAAGGTACCCACTACAAACCAGGCCAGCCTCCTACACAATGCCTCCATGCAGGAAATAAGCAAATTAGCCTACAAAGTACTACTTTATTAACTTACATGCATGCAAAGGGGTTGAATGGGACAGGCCATGCTTATAAAATGCATGATTCCCCCACCTCATGGCAGGTAATATTGTTACATAATCTGTGCCAAGCATGTGTATCTAGAAGAGATTTTGTGCGGCAAAAGAAACCAGTTACTTAACTGTAATTATGGTTTTTATACTTTAAAGTCTTCAAGATTCACATTCCACCTTCCCGCCTCCCCTTTGCAGGAAGTTTGTGGCAGGAAAAAAGACCCTATGATGGCAGGCACTACAGTGAACGCTGTTCATTGGCTACGCCTATGTCAACTCCTCCCACAAGGTAGCAGGGTTTCGGAGAGAGCGGAGACACTTTCGGACCTAACCACTAGATGGCGGGATTGAGTTTCAAGCTGCAAAGCCATAATCACAGGTACATAACTGGTTTCCTATTTGCTAGCTCGTTGTTACTCATACCTTTGACCTTAAAAGGACGCCAAAGTACAAACCTACCACCTGCAGTGCACTGTGAGTAGCTAAAGGCATTGAACTTTCATCCCACTAGTGAGTCCGCCATTGATAGCATACTATATATGATTGACTGTATATATATATATATATATATATATATATATATATATATATACATACAAGCACTTGAAGTGTCAGTTGAATAGTGAAGTTTACTCTCTCTCCCCTTTCAGCAGCAGTAAGTTGGGTTAGCCCAGTGCCTATGTGAATGTGACGTCACATCCATCATCATCATGCCCCTCGGGATACCCCAGAGGACAGAGGTGGACGTGAGATGCTCATCGAGGCCTGTCCTCTGCTTCTCTTTGACACATGCTGGGTGTGTGCATCAGGAGGTAGATTGTCCCTGTGGTGTTGCGCAGCGCGTCAGTGTGTACTTGCAGCACACACCATGAAGTCCTGACACGTAGATGGAGTTACTGGCCCCGCGGGAAACTTCCCGGGCCAATTTATTAACTTACACACATCACGTCATGAATATATATCCATTCAGCCTGCAAACAGAGGGGGGGCGTGCCACAACCCCTGTCTGCTCAGAGGAATGGCGACAGCCCAACGGAAAACACAACATTCCTCCTTAATCCAAACAAAACACAAAATAATGTAAAAAAAGCAAAAGTATGCTTGCACAGGGTGCACCAAAACAACAGTGCTGCGGCAAGAGAACAAACAATACCAGCACAGAGCATTGCAGGAAGCATAAATACATTTTCAGAGCTTACTCCAGTACAAATTCCCGTAAATGTGTGGAAGTTGGTGGTCGAGGATATCTCTTCACGCCTCCTCTCGGGTGCACAGTAGTAGAAGTCAGTTCACTAGGTTCTTCCCGAACAGGTGATACTAGTTTTTCCGCATTCTGTAGACCCAACTCTGAGTGAAGTGGAGAAGAATGATTTGCACTGTCCATTGACTGCCCAGGGGCCATGAGGACACTACCAGAACTTTCAGCAACCCCAGAATCACCATTGTCATTCCGATCCCCGACACGGCGACATCCATGCTCACCAGGTCCAGATCCGGCTGCCTAAATAATTTGAAAAATGAAATGTTTCTCTTGAGGCTTTCCTGACCTTTACGAGCAGACAACATGGTACCTTTGATGGCGCTTACAACCCATGGGTCTTTTTCAAATGGCAACAGAATTTAACTCCCTGTCCTTCAATTCTTAACCAGGACAAGATCTCCTGTCTGGAATTTTCTTCGTTTAGCTCTTCGTTTCCTTGATACCTGGTCATGCCTGATTCTCCTCTCAGACAACGCCTTTGCCGCTCTATCAATGACTTGGGATGATTCATCCACATGATGGATGGTGTCCCGAACCATCCGATTCATGCATAAGGTGCTTGGTGAGACCCCAGTTGTGAAATGAGGAGTGAGACGATACTCACTAAGAAAAGCATATATTGCACAATCCACTTTCTGACTATTGGACACGGCGGTTCTCAAAACCTTATTAAGAGTTCTCATGAAGCGTTCCGCTTCTCCATTTGCCTGAGGCCAGCGTGGAGTGATCTTGCTGTGAATAATGCCACGAGATTTCAGGAAGTCGGTAAACTCTTGGCTGGAGAAAGGTGGCTAATTGTCAGTTCGAATTTCACGCAACAGCCAATGAGTGGCCATTAAATTTTTTCAAGTCGAGGAATAGTTTGGGAAGCAGTGATAGAGTCAAGAATTTCCACTTCTGGATATTTTGAAAAATCATTGATCACTACAAACATGTGGCGACCATCAGGTAAACTACCAAAATCCGCACTGACTTTAAACCAAGGCACAGGGTGAATTGTTTCAGTGAGAATAGTCTGTGGAGGTTCCGCAGGAAAAGGTTGGCACATGGATCATTCATGAACTACTTGTTCAACCTGTTCATCCAGCCCTGGAAACCATACCTTACTCCTTAGCCTGGACTTGGGTTTAACCACCCCTTGGTGGGATGAGTGGGCCAATTCAACCACTTAAGGCTGTAGGGAGGCTGGATCCACAATCTCCGGACCCCTCAACAGGCATCCATCCGGTAACACGGCCAGTTCATGTCGAATCTTGTGCAGCGAGGACAGTGTCAGACGGGCCTCAACGGCTCTACGGGCCACATTGTGGAGAATGTGATACCACTTACCAGAGGTTAGCGCAGACATGGCCAGCTGAAGACACTCATCATCCACTGTGGCTATTCTGATCTCCTCCAAGCAGATGGGCAGAGGACATGAGCGTTCCACCACCAAGCGCACATATTCCTTCACATCGTCAGCATCAGAGATCTCTAGAGAAGTGGCCGGCCTAGCGTGTCGATACAAGTAATCAGCAGGATTCAGAGAGCCAGGCTGACACACTACAGAGAAACAATAGTCTTGTAGCTGTAGGATCCACTTCTAAATCCTAGAAGGGGATTCAGATGAGGATCCATTGAAAAGAGGTATGAGTGGCTTATGATCAGTGTGGACTGTGAATGGCTGTCCATATAACTACAGATTGAAGTAGTGACAGCCCCAGTGGACAGCAATAGCTTCCTTCTCTATCTGGGAATACCTCTGCTCAGTGTTAGTGAGCGCACAGGTTGCATATGCCATTGGAGCCCATCCTCCATCTCGTTCCTTCTGAGATAAAACAGCTCCAAGACCAGTTGGACAGTTCTGACTCATTCTCAGGATCAAAATACACTAGTGTTGTATGTTCAGATAGAGCCGCTTTGGTAGTCTGAAAAGATGCCTCTTGCTCGGGGCCCCACTCCCATACGGTACTGGACTTAATAAGCTCTCTTAGAGGTACTGTCAGAGCAGTAACATTTTTGATGAAACGGCCGCAGTAATTGACCATTCCCAAATAACTGCGAACACCAGAAACGTTGGTGGTAGCAGATGCTGATTGAATGTCTTGTACCTTAGCCGGATCTGGCAGGACTCCGTCTCCTGAAAATCGATAACCAAAGAAAGCCACTTCTCTCTGTAAGAACGCACATTTGTCACGATGGAGAGTGAGACCATTTTCTTGAAGACACTTGAAAATGGCTCTCAAATGGTCAAGATGCAGCTCAGTCGTGGACGCGTGAACCAGAATGTCATCGCTGACTCCTGGCAACCCAGCAAGCACCCCTCGAATGACATCTGGAAACACCTCCGCTGCGCAGGATATCCCAAAACTGAGGTGTTTGTACTTCCTCAGGCCGACATGGGTAGAGAAGGTGGTAATGGCCCTTGAGTCAGGAGCTAACATTAGTTGATGATATCCTGCTTGCAAATCCATTTTAGAGAACCATTTCGAGCCGGCCATCTCAGCGACGATGTCATCTACGGTGTCAGATGTCATTCCCTTTTGATGGCCAAGTTGGGGAGCCGCATGTCTACAAAGATTCTGACCTCGCCAGGCTGCTTGGGTTTGCTGGCAATCACGATCAGAGATACCCACTGTGTGGGCCCTCCCACTTTTTCAATAATGTCTGCTTGCTCCAACTTCTGCAATTCAGCTTAAACTTTTAGATGCAAATAAAAGGCCACTCTGCAATGTTTCAGCGCCACTGGCTGAACAGAATTGTTAATGTGTAGATGTATTGAGCGATCTTTCAGACATCCTATCCCGTCAAACAGATGTTCATACTCAGCTAGAATATCTTCCACACTCCCCAGGTGTACGCTGAAAGCAAAGGATACAAGATGGAGTTGCTCCGCCGTTTTACAGCTTAAGAGCATCCCAGTCTTGGTCACATACACTTTGGTGCGTGTTGATTGCCCTTCATGAGATATCTCAGTCATAAAAACTCCTGCCAGTGGTAAAGGTGTAGTAGATCCAAAAGCGTATACTTGGGTGGAGGTGCATCGTAGTTGTGGCTGTATGGAAATAGTCTGCAACACTGATTGTTCTAAAATGTTAATGGATGCTCCTGTGTCAATCAATGCCAGGACCTGGTGACCAGACAGGAGCACTGTGCATCTCGGTATGCTCCTTTGGGGGCATTATCCTGAATGCATTGCATGCACAAAGTGGACTGGTCCCTCCTCTTCATCACTATCACCATCATCCATGTCATCATAAAGGCCCGTGGTTATGGGTTGTTGCACCAGATTGACTGGTTTGGATTTTTGTGGTTTCTGACGGGCAGACGATCCGCATCGTCCCATGGGGACCCCTTCCCTTTTGCAAATGGGTTACCACCCATTTGAAAAGGGTGCAAAATGATATTGGTTTGCGACCACGTTCGCGGTCACAAATCAATCCTACATTGCACTGCGACTCGCAGTTAGGAAGGGAACACCCCTTCCTAATTGCGAGACGTAAACCTGTTTTGCGATTCGGTAACCAGGTTATCGAATCGCAAAATGGGGTTTGTGCATTGCAATGTGCTTTTTGCACGTCGCAAACAGCTGTTTGCGACGTGCAAAAAGCTAGCTACATGTGGCCCCAAGTTTTTAGCTTCTTTCTAAAGGCTAGGAAATTATGTTCTTTCCTCATGATTAAGGGAAGCTTATTCCAAAACTTGGCAGTGGCCACCGTGTAGGAAAGTACCATCTTGCCTGGCATGTTACCCCCATTTTTCACTGTATATATGTTGTTTTAGTTGTATGTGTCACTGGGACCCTGGTAACCCAGGGCCCCAGTGCTCATAAGTGTGCCTGAATGTGTTACCTGTGTAGTGACTAACTGTCTCACTGAGGCTCTGCTAACCAGAACCTCAGTGGTTATGCTCTCTCATTTCTTTCCAAATTGTCACTGACAGGCTAGTGACGATTTTTACCAATTTACATTGGCTTACTGGAACACCCTTATAATTCCCTAGTATATGGTACTTAGGTACCTAGGGTATTGGGGTTCCAGGAGATCCCTATGGGCTGCAGCATTTCTTTTGCCACCCATAGGGAGCTCTGACAATTCTTACACAGGCCTGCCACTGCAGCCTGAGTGAAATAACGTCCACGTTATTTCACAGCCATTTTACACTGCACTTAAGTAACTTATAAGTCACCTATATGTCTAACCTTTACCTGGTAAAGGTTAGGTGCAAAGTTACTTAGTGTGAGCGCACCCTGGCACTAGCCAAGGTGCCCCCACATTGTTCAGAGCCAATTCCCTGAACTTTGTGAGTGCGGGGACACCTTTACACGCGTGCACTACATATAGGTCACTACCTATATGTAGCTTCACAATGGTAACTCCGAATATGGCCATGTAACATGTCTATGATCATGGAATTGCCCCCTCTATGCCATCCTGGCATAGTTGGCACAATCCCATGATCCCAGTGGTCTGTAGCACAGACCCTGGTACTGCCAAACTGCCCTTCCTGGGGTTTCACTGCAGCTGCTGCTGCTGCCAACCCCTCAGACAGGCAGCTGCCCTCCTGGGGTCCAGCCAGGCCTGGCCCAGGATGGCAGAACAAAGAACTTCCTCTGAGAGAGGGTGTGACACCCTCTCCCTTTGGAAAATGGTGTGAAGGCAGGGGAGGAGTAGCCTCCCCCAGCCTCTGGAAATGCTTTGTTGGGCACAGAGGTGCCCAATTCTGCATAAGCCAGTCTACACCGGTTCAGGGGACCCCTTAGCCCTGCTCTGGCGCGAAACTGGACAAAGGAAAGGGGAGTGACCACTCCCCTGACCTGCACCTCCCCTGGGAGGTGTCCAGAGCTCCTCCAGTGTGCTCCAGACCTCTGCCATCTTGGAAACAGAGGTGCTGCTGGCACACTGGACTGCTCTGAGTGGCCAGTGCCACCAGGTGACGTCAGAGACTCCTTGTGATAGGCTCCTTCAGGTGTTGCTAGCCTATCCTCTCTCCTAGGTAGCCAAACCCTCTTTTCTGGCTATTTAGGGTCTCTGTCTCTGGGGAAACTTCAGATAACGAATGCAAGAGCTCATCCGAGTTCCTCTGCATCTCTCTCTTCACCTTCTGATAAGGAATCGACTGCTGACCGCGCTGGAAGCCTGCAACACTGCAACATAGTAGCAAAGACGACTACTGCAACTCTGTAACGCTGATCCTTCCGCCTTCTCGACTGTTTTCCTGCTTGTGCATGCTTTGGGGGTAGTCTGCCTCCTCTCTGCACCAGAAGCTCCGAAGAAATCTCCCGTGGGTCGACGGAATCTTCCCCCGGCAACCGCAGGCACCAAAAAGCTGCATTACCGGTCCCTTGGGTCTCCTCTCAGCACGACGAGCGAGGTCCCTCGAATCCAGCGACTCTGTCCAAGTGACCCCCACAGTCCAGTGACTCTTCAGTCCAAGTTTGGTGGAGGTAAGTCCTTGCCTCACCTCTCTGGGCTGCATTGCTGGGAACCGCAACTTTGCAGCTACTCCGGCCCCTGTGCCCTTCCGGCGGAAATCCTTTGTGCACAGCCAAGCCTGGGTCCACAGCACTCTAACCTGCATTGCACGACTTTCTAAGTTGGTCTCCGGCGACGTGGGACTCCTTTGTGCAACTTCGGCGAGCACCGTTTCACGCATCCTCGTAGTGCCTGTTTCTGGCACTTCTCCGGGTGCTACCTGCTTCAGTGAGGGCTCTTTGTCTTGCTCGACGTACCCTCTCTCTTCAGGTCCAATTTGCGACCTCCTGGTCCCTCCTGGGCCCCAGCAGCGTCCAAAAACGCCAAACGCACGATTTGCAACTAGCAAGGCTTGTTGGCGTCCTTTCAGCGGGAAAATACTTCTGCACGACTCTGCAAGGCGAGAGGGATCCGTCCACCAAAGGGGAAGTCTCTAGCCCTTTTCGTTCCTGCAGAAACCTCAGCTTCTTCTGTCCAGTAGAAGCTTCTTTGCACCCGCAGCTGGCATTTCCTGGGCATCTGCCCATCTCCGACTTGCTTGTGACTTTTGGACTTGGTCCCCTTGTTCCACAGGTACCCTAGTTTGGAAATCCACAGTTGTTGCATTGCTGGTTTGTGTCTTTCCTGCATTATTCCTCTAACACGACTTCTTTGTCCTTAGGGGAACTTTAGTGCACTTTGCACTCACTTTTCAGGGTCTTGGGGAGGGTTATTTTGCTAACTCTCACTATTTTCTAATAGTCCCAGCGACCCTCTACAAGGTCACATAGGTTTGGGGTCCATTCGTGGTCCGCATTCCACTTTTGGAGTATATGGTTTGTGTTGCCCCTATCCCTATGTTTCCCCATTGCATCCTATTGTAACTATACATTGTTTGCACTGTTTTCTAAGACTATACTGCATATTTTTGGTATTGTGTACATATAACTTGTGTATATTTGCTATCCTCTCACTGAGGGTACACTCTAAGATACTTTGGCATATTGTCATAAAAATAAAGTACCTTTATTTTTAGTATAACTGTGTATTGTGTTTTCTTATGATATTGTGCAAGTGACACTTGTGGTACTGTAGTAGCTTCACACGTCTCCTAGTTCAGCCTAAGCTGCTCTGCTAAGCTACCATTATCTATCAGCCTAAGCTGCTAGACACCCTATACACTAATAAGGGATAACTGGGCCTGGTGCAAGGTGCAAGTACCCCTTGGTACTCACTACAAGCCAGTCCAGCCTCCTACATTGGTTGTGCAGCGGTGGAATAAGTGCTTTGAGACTACTTACCACTCTTGTCATTGTACTTTTCATAAGAGAAAAATATACAAAACAAGTTCAGTGTATATACACATAGCTAAAAAGTTTTGCATTTCCTCTTTTCACTCTTTTCTAAGTGCTGAAAAGTACTTCTAAACTTTCAAAAAGTTCTTAAAAGTTTAAAAAGTTTTTTTCTGTCTTTCCAAAAAGTTCTGAAAACTTTTTTCTCTTTTTCTATCACGTTAACTCTCTCTAAAAATGTCTGGCACAGGCCAAAATGTTGATCTGTCCAAACTTGCATATGACAACCTTAGCTGGAAAAGAGCAAGGAGTCTCTGTATAGAGAGAGGTTTGAGTGTAGGGAAGAATCCTTCCTTGGAACTGTTACTTAACATGCTTAGAGAACAGGATAAGGCCATAGGTGCCTCATCTGTTGAAAAAGTACCTAATAGTTCCCAATCTGATTCAGGGACTCCCCCAGGAAAAGATTCAGGAAAGAAACTCCCTAGCCTGCCCATTACTAGACAGTCTAGCATAGTTGGTAATGATGATGAGCCACACCATACAAATAGTGTTGTCTCACATCATAACAAAAGCATTTATTCTCACCATACTGATAGTAATGTTTCTGTTAGCCAAGCTGTTAGGGTGGCTTCTGTAAGGGACAGGTCTCCTTCTGTTCATTCCCATCATACCTCTGTATCTAGGAATGTCCCTCCCACCAACCCTGATGACATAATGTTAGAGAGGGAACTCAATAAGTTGAGGGTGGAACAAACCAGACTGAAGCTTAAAAAGCAACAGCTGGATTTGGATAGACAGTCTTTTGAACTAGAGAAGGAAAGACAGAAGTTGGGTTTAGAAACCCATGGTGGCAGCAGCAGTATTCCCCATAGTCATCCTGCAAAAGAGCATGATTCCAGGAATCTGCACAA
Source organism: Pleurodeles waltl (assembly GCF_031143425.1). NCBI lineage: Eukaryota > Metazoa > Chordata > Amphibia > Caudata > Salamandridae > Pleurodeles > Pleurodeles waltl. The sequence goes on from NC_090446.1 coordinate 1,554,699,701, forward strand.
GATAGTTCCCCCTTATAAGGAGGGGGATGACATTAACAAGTGGTTTGCTGCACTTGAGAGGGCCTGTGTTGTACAGGATGTCCCTCAAAGGCAGTGGGCTGCTATCCTATGGCTATCATTTAGTGGAAAAGGTAGGGATAGGCTCCTTACTGTGAAAGAAAATGATGCTAATAATTTCCAAGTTCTTAAGAATGCACTCCTGGATGGTTATGGCTTAACCACTGAACAGTACAGGATAAAGTTCAGAGAGACCAAAAAGGAGTCTTCACAAGACTGGGTTGATTTCATTGACCATTCAGTGAAGGCCTTGGAGGGGTGGTTACATGGCAGTAAAGTTACTGATCATGACAGCCTGTATAACTTAATCCTGAGAGAGCATATTCTTACTAATTGTGTGTAGGAAAGTACCATCTTGCCTGGCATGTTACCCCCATTTTTCACTGTATATATGTTGTTTTAGTTGTATGTGTCACTGGGACCCTGGTAACCCAGGGCCCCAGTGCTCATAAGTGTGCCTGAATGTGTTACCTGTGTAGTGACTAACTGTCTCACTGAGGCTCTGCTAATCAGAACCTCAGTGGTTATGCTCTCTCATTTCTTTCCAAATTGTCACTAACAGGCTAGTGACCACTTTTACCAATTTACATTGGCTTACTGGAACACCCTTATAATTCCCTAGTATATGGTACTGAGGCACCCAGGGTATTGGGGTTCCAGGAAATCCCTATGGGCTGCAGCATTTCTTTTGCCACCCATAGGGAGCTCTGACAATTCTTACACAGGCCTGCCACTGCAGCCTGAGTGAAATAACGTCCACGTTATTTCACAGCCATTTTACACTGCACTTAAGTAACTTATAAGTCACCTATATGTCTAACCTTTACCTGGTAAAGGTTAGGTGCAAAGTTACTTAGTGTGAGGGCACCCTGGCACTAGCCAAGGTGCCCCCACATTGTTCAGAGCCAATTCCCTGAACTTTGTGAGTGCGGGGACACCATTACACGCGTGCACTACATATAGGTCACTACCTATATGTAGCTTCACAATGGTAACTCCGAATATGGCCATGTAACATGTCTATGATCATGGAATTGCCCCCTCTATGCCATCCTGGCATAGTTGGCACAATCCCATGATCCCAGTGGTCTGTAGCACAGACCCTGGTACTGCCAAACTGCCCTTCCTGGGGTTTCACTGCAGCTGCTGCTGCTGCCAACCCCTCAGACAGGCATCTGCCCTCCTGGGGTCCAGCCAACCCTGGCCCAGGATGGCAGAACAAAGAACTTCCTCTGAGAGAGGGTGTGACACCCTCTCCCTTTGGAAAATGGTGTGAAGGCAGGGGAGGAGTAGCCTCCCCCAGCCTCTGGAAATGCTTTCTTGGGCACAGATGTGCCCAATTCTGCATAAGCCAGTCTACACCGGTTCAGGGACCCCTTAGCCCCTGCTCTGGCGCGAAACTGGACAAAGGAAAGGGGAGTGACCACTCCCCTGACCTGCACCTCCCCTGGGAGGTGTCCAGAGCTCCTCCAGTGTGCTCCAGACCTCTGCCATCTTGGAAACAGAGGTGCTGCTGGCACACTGGACTGCTCTGAGTGGCCAGTGCCACCAGGTGACGTCAGAGACTCCTGCTGATAGGCTCCTTCAGGTGTTAGTAGCCTATCCTCTCTCCTAGGTAGCCAAACCCTCTTTTCTGGCTATTTAGGGTCTCTGTCTCTGGGGAAACTTTAGATAACGAATGCATGAGCTCAGCCGAGTTCCTCTGCATCTCTCTCTTCACCTTCTGATAAGGAATCGACTGCTGACCGCGCTGGAAGCCTGCAAACCTGCAACATAGTAGCAAAGACGACTACTGCAACTCTGTAACGCTGATCCTGCCGCCTTCTCGACTGTTTTCCTGCTTGTGCATGCTGTGGGGGTAGCCTGCCTCCTCTCTGCACCAGAAGCTCCGAAGAAATCTCCCGTGGGTCGACGGAATCTTCCCCCTGCAACCGCAGGCACCAAAAAGCTGCATTACTGGTCCCTTGGGTCTCCTCTCAGCATGACGAGCGAGGTCCCTCGAATCCAGCGACTCTGTCCAAGTGACCCCCACAGTCCAGTGACTCTTCAGTCCAAGTTTGGTGGAGGTAAGTCCTTGCCTCACCTCACTGGGCTGCATTGCTGGGAACCGCGACTTTGCAGCTACTCCGGCCCCTGTGCACTTCCGGCAGAAATCCTTTGTGCACAGCCAAGCCTGGGTCCACGGCACTCTAACCTGCATTGCACGACTTTCTAAGTTGGTCTCCGGCGACGTGGGTCTCCTTTGTGCAACTTCGGCGAGCACCGTTTCACGCATCCTCGTAGTGCCTGTTTCTGGCACTTCTCCGGGTGCTACCTGCTTCAGTGAGGGCTCTTTGTCTTGATCGACGTCCCCTCTCTCTTCAGGTCCAATTTGCGACCTCCTGGTCCCTCCTGGGCCCCAGCAGCGTCCAAAAACGCCAAACGCACGATTTGCGACTAGCAAGGCTTGTTGGCGTCCTTTCGGCGGGAAAACACTTCTGCACGACTCTCCACGGCGAGAGAGATCCTTCCACCAAAGGGGAAGTCTCTGGCCCTTTTCGTTCCTGCAGAAACCTCAGCTTCTTCTGTCCAGTAGAAGCTTCTTTGCACCCGCAGCTGGCATTTCCTGGGCATCTGCCCATCTCCGACTTGCTTGTGACTTTTGGACTTGGTCCCCTCGTTCCACAGGTATCCTAGATTGGAAATCCACAGTTGTTGCATTGCTGGTTTGTGTCTTTCCTGCATTATTCCTCTAACACGACTTCTTTGTCCTTAGGGGAACTTTAGTGCACTTTGCACTCACTTTTCAGGGTCTTGGGGAGGGTTATTTTTCTAACTCTCACTATTTTCTAATAGTCCCAGCGACCCTCTACAAGGTCACATAGGTTTGGGGTCCATTCGTGGTTCGCATTCCACTTTTGGAGTATATGGTTTGTGTTGCCCCTATCCCTATGTTTCCCCATTGCATCCTATTGTAACTATACATTGTTTGCACTGTTTTCTAAGACTATACTGCATATTTTTGCTATTGTGTATATATATCTTGTGTATATTTCCTATCCTCTCACTGAGGGTACACTCTAAGATACTTTGGCATATTGTCATAAAAATAAAGTACCTTTATTTTTAGTATAACTGTGTATTGTGTTTTCTTATGATATTGTGCATATGACACTAAGTGGTACTGTAGTAGCTTCACACGTCTCCTAGTTCAGCCTAAGCTGCTCTGCTAAGCTACCATTATCTATCAGCCTAAGCTGCTAGACACCCTATACACTAATAAGGGATAACTGGGCCTGGTGCAAGGTGCAAGTACCCCTTGGTACTCACTACAAGCCAGTCCAGCCTCCTACATTGGTTGTGCAGTGGTGGGATAAGTGCTTGAGACTACTTACCACTCTTGTCATTGTACTTTTCATAAGAGAAAAATATACAAAACAAGGTCAGTGTGTATACACATAGCCAAAAAGTTTTGCATTTCCTCTTTTCACTCTTTTCTAAGTGCTGAAAAGTACTCCTAAACTTTCAAAAAGTTCTTAAAAGTTTAAAAAGTTTTTTTCTGTCTTTCCTAAAAGTTCTGAAAACTTTTTTCTCTTTTTCTATCACTTTAACTCTCTCTAAAAAATGTCTGGCACAGGCCAAAATGTTGATCTGTCCAAACTTACATATGACAACCTTAGCTGGAAAAGAGCAAGGAGTCTCTGTATAGAGAGAGGTTTGAGTGTAGGGAAGAATCCTTCCTTGGAACTGTTACTTAACATGCTTAGAGAACAGGATAAGGCCATAGGTGCCTCATCTGTTGAAAAAGTACCTAATAGTTCTCAATCTGATTCAGGGACTCCCCCAGGAAAAGATTCAGGAAAGAAACTTCCTAGCCTGCCCATTACTAGACAATCTAGCATAGTTGGTAATGATGATGAGCCACACCATATAAATAGTGCTGTCTCACATCATAGCAAAAGCATTTATTCTCACCATACTGGTAGTAATGTTTCTGTTAACCAAGCTGTTAGGGTGGCTTCTGTAAGGGACAGGTCTCCTTCTGTTCATTCCCATCATAGCTCTGTTTCTAGGAATGTCCCTCCCACCAACCCTGATGACAGAATGTTAGAGAGGGAACTCAATAAGTTGAGGGTGGAACAAACCAGACTGAAGCTTAAAAAGCAACAGCTGGATTTGGATAGACAGTCCTTTGAATTAGAGAAGGGAAGACAGAAGTTGGGTTTAGATACCCATGGTGGCAGCAGCAGTATTCCCCATAGTCATCCTGCAAAAGAGCATGATTCCAGGAATCTGCACAAGATAGTTCCCCCTTATTAGGAGGGGGATGACATTAACAAGTGGTTTGCTGCACTTGAGAGGGCCTGTGTTGTACAGGATGTCCCTCAAAGGCAGTGGGCTGCTATCCTATGGCTATCATTTAGTGGAAAAGGTAGGGATAGGCTCCTTACTGTGAAAGAAAATGATGCTAATAATTTCCAAGTTCTTAAGAATGCACTCCTGGATGGTTATGGCTTAACCACTGAACAGTACAGGATAAAGTTCAGAGAGACCAAAAAGGAGTCTTCACAAGACTGGGTTGATTTCATTGACCATTCAGTGAAGGCCTTGGAGGGGTGGTTACATGGCAGTAAAGTTACTGATTATGACAGCCTGTATAACTTAATCCTGAGAGAGCATATTCTTAATAATTATGTGTCTGATTTGTTGCACCAGTACTTTGTGGACTCTGATCTGACCTCTCCCCAAGAATTGGGAAAGAAGGCAGACAAATGGGTCAGAACAAGAGTGAACAGAAAAGTTCATACAGGGGGTGACAAAGATGGCAACAAAAAGAAGGATGGTAAGTCTTCAGACAAGGGTGGGGACAAATCTAAAAATGAGTCTTCATCAGGCCCACAAAAACACTCTGGTGGGGGTGGTGGGTCCAAATCCTCCTTTAATCAGAACAAGGAAAAGAAACCATGGTGCTATTTATGTAAAATAAAAGGCCATTGGACAACAGATCCCAGTTGTCCAAAGAAAGGCACCACTGCTCCTACCACTACAACCCCTACTGCTACAGCTAGTGTCCCTACTAATAGCAGTGGTGGTGGGAGCAAACCTACTAATAGCCAATCCAAGGGAGTAGCTGGGCTCACTATTGGTAACTTAGTTGGGGTTGGTCTGATTAGGGAGACCACAGAGGCTACTTTAGTCTCTGAAGGGGCTATTGATTTAGCCACTTTGGTTGCTTGCCCCCATAACTTGGAGAAGTACAAGCAACTACCCCTAATAAATGGTGTTGAGGTCCAGGCCTACAGGGACACAGGTGCCAGTGTCACAATGGTGATTGAGAAACTGGTGCACCCTGAACAACACATACTTGGACACCAGTACCAAGTAACCGATGCTCACAACATAACACAAAGCCACCCCATGGCTGTTGTAAATCTCAACTGGGGGGGAGTAACTGGTCCAAAGAAAGTAGTGGTAGCTTCAGAATTACCTGTAGACTGTCTACTAGGGAATGATTTGGAGACATCAGCTTGGTCAGATGTGGAGTTGGAGGCCCATGCAGCAATGCTGGGCATCCCAGGGCATATTTTTGCTTTGACAAGGGCTCAGGCCAAAAAGCAAAAAGGACAGGGAAGCTTGGATCCTGGAACAATGGACCAAGTGCTCCCTAAAGCTAGGGCTAGTAGAAGCAAACCACTTCCTACTATCCCTCCCTCTACAGTGGATTCTACTTCTGAGGAAGAAGAATTCCCTCCCTGTGCAGAACCTACACCAGAGGAGCTGGAAGCAGACACTGCTGAGCTTTTGGGTGAAGGGGGGCCTGCCAGAGAGGAGCTGAGTGTGGCACAGCAAACCTGTCCCACATTAGAGGGTCTCAGACAGCAAGCTGTGAAACAGGCTAATGGGGATGTCAGTGACTCTCACAGAGTTTACTGGGAGGACAACCTCTTGTACACTGAGCATAGGGATCCTAAACCTGGAGCTGCCAGGAGATTAGTGATTCCTCAGGAGTACAGAAAGTTCCTCCTAACACTGGCACATGACATTCCCTTAGCTGGGCATCTAGGACAAATGAAAACTTGGGACAGGCTTGTTCCCCTGTTTCATTGGCCTAGGATGTCTGAGGACACAAAGGAATTTTGTAAGTCCTGTGAAACCTGTCAAGCCAGTGGCAAGACAGGTGGCACCCCAAAGGCACCCCTTATCCCACTTGAGTGGTAGCGACCCTTGACCCAAGGGTAGGTCGCTCCCCCTGCCGCTGCAGCTCCTCCAAGTTCCCGAGTTCCTGTGTTCCTGAGACCCACCTAACTGTAAGTACCCCCCTCCTCCCAGCCCCTCGCCCTGCCCTGCGCCACTCACCTTCTCTCCTGCTCCTGCTTCTTTTCCTCCTCTCTGTCTCTTCCTCCTCGCCCCCCCTCTGCAATCTTCTTCTGTGTTCTTCTGTTCTTCTCTTCTGTTCTTCTGTTCTTCCCTTCTGTTCTTCTGTGTTCTTCCGGTCTTCTGTGTTCTTCTTCTCTGTTCTTCTCGGTGCTTCTGTGTTCTTCTTCTCGGTTCTTCTGTGTTCTTCTCTGTTCTTCTCTGTTCTTCTCTGTTCTTCTGCTCTTCCGATCTTCTGTGCTTCTGTCTTCTGTTCTTCTGTTCTTCTGTTCTTCTGTTTTTCTGTCTTCTGCTCTTCCGGTCTTCTGTTCTTCTGTCTTCTGTTCTTCTGTCTTCTGTTCTCCTGTCTTCGGCTCTTCTACCTCCTCCGTCCTCTTCTCCCCGCGCCTGCCCTCCTGCTCCTTCCTCATCCCCCTCCCTCACTCGCCTCCCCCTCTCTCACCCCTAGCTAACCCGTTCGCTATCTACCTCCCTCACTCCTCCTATCTTCCTATCTCTCTAGCTCCCTATCTCACTATCTAACTCCCCCACTCTCCACCTCCTCCCACCTACCTATCTGTCTATCTATCTATTTCCCTATCTATCGACTTCTCTATCTATTTTCTCTATCTATTTCTCTATCTCTCCCCCCCTCCCCGCCACCCCCTCTACTACCTATCTCCCTATCCTCTCACTCTACCTCTCTCCCTCACCCACCTCTACAACCCCCCCTCCCCTATCTTCACAACCCTACTCCTATCTCTCTCCCTAATCTCCAAACCTCCTAACACTCACCCTCCTCCACCCTAAACCCCCTCCCCCAGCTCCTCTCACTCTACCTGTCCCCCCCTCCCTCGCGCTTTCCCGCCGCGACCTCCTGCACGCCCCCGCCCCCCAGCTCCCATTCGCCCCCAGCTGACCCCTCCCCCCCCCTCCTACCTCTTATGGCGGCCGCTGCGCGACAGCGCAGCGGGCGCGCGCAGCGGGCACGCCGCTGGCGCGCCGGAGGCGCGCCAGAGGCAAGCCCGTCCGCGCCTGGCCCGCGCCCAGCGCCACGACCCCTGGTCCCCAGCTCCCCCAAGCCCCGCTGATCCGCTACGACCCCACCACCCTCCACGCCCTCAACCCAGGGCGCTCCAAAACCTGCTTCCTAGCTCACCCCAAACGCACCCATGGACCCTTCGCCTGCAACTCCTGCAAACGCATCTTCCACCACGCAACTACCACGACCACAAGCCCACGCGCCATCAACCACCTCAAGTGCATCCTGATCAACGCTCGTTCCGTCCACAAGCACGCCGTTGAACTTTGGGACCTCCTGGACTCCACAGCCCCGGACGTCGCCTTCATCACGGAGACATGGATGAACGCCTCCTCTGCTCCAGACATCGCTACCCGCCATCCCCGAAGGCTACAAGATCTCCAGAAAAGACCGCACCAACCAAGTAGGAGGAGGTGTCGCCATCATCTTCAAAGACTCCATCAGCGTCACCACCTCCACCGAAGACCCCCCCCTCGCCGCTGAACACCTGCATTTTCAGATTCGCACCGACCCAAGGACCACCCTCAGAGGATCCCTCGTCTACCGTCCTCCCGGACCTCGCGCCTCTTTCAGCGACGCCATCGCCGACTTCATCTCCCCGCACGCCCTCGCCTCACCGGACTACATCCTCCTAGGCGACCTCAACTTCCATCTGGAACAAAACAACGACCCCAACACCACCACCCTGCTCGACAACCTCGCCAACCTCGGCCTCAAACAACTGGTGAACACCGCCACCCACATCGCCGGACACACGCTCGACCCTATCTTCTCCGCCAGCAAACACGTCTTCTTCAGCCACACCTCTGCCCTACACTGGACCGACCACAGCTGCGTCCACTTCACATTCCGACGCGAGACCTCCCACCTCCGCACTCAACCCATCCCTCATCGACAGTGGAACAAGATCCCTGAAGAGCAACTCTTCTCCGCTCTCGCCGCCAACCAACCCACCCTCACCACCGACCCCAACGACGCAGCTCTCAACCTCACAAACTGGATCTCCAACTGCGCTGACAACCTTGCTCCCCTCAAACGCACGCATCGACAGACCAACACCAAAAAACCTCTCTGGTTCTCTGACACCCTCAAAGAATCAAAGAAAACTTGTCGTGCCCTTGAGAAGGCCTGGTGCAAGGACCACACCGCTGACAACATGACCGCCCTCAAGAACGCTACACGCGAACACCACCACCTGATCCGCACTGCCAAAAGGAACTTTTTCACCGACAGACTAGACAAAAACAGCCACAACAGCAGAGAACTCTTCAGCATCGTCAAAGAGTTCTCCAACCCCAGCGCCAGCGCCAACGCCGTCACGCCCTCACAGGATTTGTGCGAATCCCTCGCCACTTTCTTCCATCGCAAGATCAGCGACCTCCACGACAGCTTCGGACACCAGACCCAACCATACACCACTGAACCCGCTTCCCCGGACATCACCCTCAACAACTGGACCCACATCAACACGGAAGAAACCAAATCCATCATGAACTCTATCCACTCCGGCGCCCCTTCGGACCCCTGCCCGCACTTCATCTTTAACAAAGCCGACGACATCATCGCCCCGCACCTCCAGACCGTCATCAACTCTTCTTTTTCTTCTGCTACCTTCCCCGAATGCTGGAAGCACGCTGAAGTCAACGCCCTACTAAAGAAACCTACGGCTGACCCAAGCGACCTGAAAAACTTCCGCCCCATCTCTCTTCTACCTTTCCCAGCCAAGGTAATAGAAAAGACCGTCAACAAACAGCTGACCACCTTCCTGGAAGACAACAACCTGCTCGACCCTTCACAAACCGGATTCCGAACCAACCACAGCACGGAAACCGCCCTCATCTCAGTCACAGACGACATCAGAACCCTGATGGACAACGGTGAAACAGTCGCCCTCATTCTCCTCGACCTCTCGGCTGCCTTTGACACCGTCTGTCACCGCACCCTAATCACCCGCCTACGCTCCACCGGGATCCAAGGCCAGGCCCTGGACTGGATCGCCTCCTTCCTCGCTAACCGCTCCCAAAGAGTTTACCTCCCTCCGTTTCGCTCAGAACCCACCAAGATCATCTGCGGCGTACCTCAAGGCTCATCGCTCAGCCCGACACTCTTCAATGTCTACATGAGCCCCCTCGCCGACATCGTACGCAAGCACGACATCATCATCACCTCCTACGCCGACGACACCCAACTTGTACTCTCCCTCACCAAGGACCCCGCCAGCGCCAAGACCAACCTACAAGAGGGTATGAAGGACGTCGCAGATTGGATGAGGCTCAGCCGCCTAAAGCTGAACTCTGAAAAAACGGAAGTCCTCATCCTCGGCAACACCCCGTCCGCCTGGGACGACTCCTGGTGGCCCACGGCCCTCGGCACCGCACCGACCCCCGCAGACCACGCCCGCAACCTCGGCTTCATCTTGGACCCTCTTCTCACCATGACCAAGCAAGTCAACGCCGTGTCCTCCGCCTGCTTCCTCACTCTCCGCATGCTCCGTAAGATCTTCCGCTGGATCCCCGCCGACACCAGAAAAACCGTGACCCACGCCCTCGTCACGAGCCGCCTGGACTACGGCAACACCCTCTACGCCGGGACCACAGCCAAACTCCAAAACCGCCTGCAACGCATCCAAAACGCCTCGGCCCGCCTCATCCTCGACGTACCCCGCAACAGCCACATCTCCGCACACCTGAGACACCTGCATTGGCTCCCAGTCAGCAAAAGGATCACCTTCCGTCTTCTCACCCACGCACACAAAGCCCTCCACAACAAGGGACCGGAATACCTCAACAGACGCCTCAGCTTCTACGTCCCCACCCGCCCCCTCCGCTCCGCTGACCTCGCACTTGCTGCCGTCCCTCGCACCCGCCGCTCCACGGCGGGTGGGAGATCTTTCTCCTTCCTGGCGGCCAAGACCTGGAACTCCCTCCCCACCAGCCTCAGGACCACCCAGGACCACTCCGCTTTCCGGAGACTCCTAAAGACTTGGCTGTTCGAGCAGCGATAACCCCCCCTTCCCCCCCTAGCGCCTTGAGACCCGCACGGGTGAGTAGCGCGCTTTATAAATGTTAATGATTTGATTTGATTTGATGCCTGTGGTTGGGGTTCCCTTTGAAAGGGTAGTGGTTGACATAGTTGGCCCCCTTGACCCTCCTACTGCTTCAGGCAATAGGTTTATCTTGGTGGTAGTGGACCATGCCACAAGATATCCTGAAGCTATTCCTTTAAGGACCACTACAGCTCCTGCAGTGGCAAAGGCCCTCCTGGGAATATTTTCCAGGGTGGGCTTCCCAAAGGAAGTAGTATCAGACAGAGGAAGCAATTACATGTCTGCATACTTAAAGGCCATGTGGAAGGAGTGTGGTGTAACGTACAAGTTCACAACACCCTATCATCCACAAACAAATGGACTGGTGGAGAGATTTAATAAAACTCTCAAAGGCATGATTATGGGTCTCCCTGAAAAACTCCGCAGGAGATGGGATATCCTTCTACCATGCCTCCTTTTTGCCTACAGCGAGGTACCCCAGAAAGGAGTGGGCTTCAGCCCCTTTGAACTTCTTTTTGGACACCCTGTTAGGGGTCCACTCACACTTGTAAAGGAGGGTTGGGAACAACCTTTAAAAGCTCCTAAGCAGGATATTGTGGACTATGTACTTGGCCTCAGATCAAGGATGGCTGAGTACATGAAAAAGGCCAGTAAAAACCTTCAGGCCAGCCAAGAGCTCCAGAAGCAATGGCATGATCAGAAGGCTGTTTTGGTTCAGTACCAACCAGGGCAGAAAGTGTGGGTCTTGGAGCCTGTGGCCCCAAGAGCACTCCAAGATATATGGAGTGGACCCCACACAGTTGTTGAAAAGAAGGGTGAAGTCACCTACTTGGTTGACTTAGGCACTGCCAGGAGTCCCCTAAGGGTGCTCCATGTCAACCGCCTGAAACCCTACTATGACAGGGCTGATCTCACCCTGCTCATGGCAACTGATGAGGGACAGGAAGAAGACAGTGATCCTCTACCTGATCTCTTCTCTTCCACAGAACAAGATGCTCTTGTGGAAGGTGTAGTTTTGGCAGATTGTCTTACTGCTGAGCAGAAAGACCATTGCATAAATCTCCTAGGACAATTTTCAGAACTCTTCTCTACTGTGCCAGGCACCACTTCTTGGTGTGAGCACACTATAGATACTGGAGACAGTTTACCTGTCAAAAGTAAGATCTGTAGGCAGCCTGACCATGTCAGGGACTGCATAAAGCAAGAAGTTCAGAAAATGTTGGAACTAGGAGTGGTTGAGCACTCTGACAGTCCATGGGCTTCTCCTGTGGTACTGGTACCAAAACCCAATTCTAAAGATGGAAAGAAGGAAATGCGGTTTTGTGTAGACTATAGAGGTCTCAACTTGGTAAGCAAAACTGATGCTCACCCTATACCCAGGGCAGATGAGCTCATAGATAAACTGGCATCTGCCAAGTATCTAAGCACTTTTGATTTGACTGCAGGGTATTGGCAGATCAAATTATCAGAAGATGCTAAACCTAAGACTGCATTTTCTACCATTGGAGGACATTACCAGTTTACTGTAATGCCTTTTGGTTTGAAAAATGCACCTGCCACTTTTCAGAGGTTGGTGAACACAGTCCTGCAAGGGCTGGAAGCTTTCAGTGCAGCATATTTGGACGATATAGCTGTCTTTAGCTCCAGCTGGGATGATCACCTGGTCCACCTATGGAAAGTTTTGGAGGCCCTGCAAAAGGCAGGCCTCACTATCAAGGCTTCAAAGTGCCAGATAGGGCAGGGTAAGGTGGTTTATCTGGGACACCTTGTTGGTGGGGAACAGATTGCACCACTTCAGGGGAAAATCCAAACAATTATTGATTGGGTTCCCCCTACCACTCAGACTCAGGTGAGAGCCTTCCTAGGCCTCACTGGGTATTACAGGAGGTTCATTAAGAACTATGGCTCCATTGCAGCCCCTCTTAATGACCTCACATCCAAGAAAATGCCTAAAAAGGTATTATGGACAGCAAACTGTCAGAAAGCTTTTGAGGAGCTGAAGCAGGCCATGTGCTCTGCACCTGTCCTGAAAAGCCCTTGTTACTCTAAAAAATTCTATGTCCAGACTGATGCATCTGAATTAGGAGTAGGGGCAGTCCTATCACAACTTAATTCTGAGGGCCAGGATCAACCTGTTGCTTTTATTAGTAGAAGGTTGACCCCTAGAGAAAAGCGTTGGTCTGCCATTGAGAGGGAGGCCTTTGCTGTGGTCTGGGCTCTGAAGAAGTTGAGGCCATACCTGTTTGGCACTCACTTCATTGTTCAGACAGACCACAAACCTCTACTTTGGCTAAAACAAATGAAAGGTGAAAATCCTAAATTGTTGAGGTGGTCCATATCCCTACAGGGAATGGACTATACAGTGGAACATAGACCTGGGAGTAGCCACTCCAATGCAGATGGACTCTCCAGATATTTCCACTTAGACAATGAAGACTCATCAGGTCATGGCTAGTCTTATTGTCCTTCGTTTGGGGGGGGTTGTGTAGGAAAGTACCATCTTGCCTGGCATGTTACCCCCATTTTTCACTGTATATATGTTGTTTTAGTTGTATGTGTCACTGGGACCCTGGTAACCCAGGGCCCCAGTGCTCATAAGTGTGCCTGAATGTGTTACCTGTGTAGTGACTAACTGTCTCACTGAGGCTCTGCTAATCAGAACCTCAGTGGTTATGCTCTCTCATTTCTTTCCAAATTGTCACTAACAGGCTAGTGACCACTTTTACCAATTTACATTGGCTTACTGGAACACCCTTATAATTCCCTAGTATATGGTACTGAGGCTCCCAGGGTATTGGGGTTCCAGGAGATCCCTATGGGCTGCAGCATTTCTTTTGCCACCCATAGGGAGCTCTGACAATTCTTACACAGGCCTGCCACTGCAGCCTGAGTGAAATAACGTCCACGTTATTTCACAGCCATTTTACACTGCACTTAAGTAACTTATAAGTCACCTATATGTCTAACCTTTACCTGGTAAAGGTTAGGTGCAAAGTTACTTAGTGTGAGGGCACCCTGGCACTAGCCAAGGTGCCCCCACATTGTTCAGAGCCAATTCCCTGAACTTTGTGAGTGCGGGGACACCATTACACGCGTGCACTACATATAGGTCACTACCTATATGTAGCTTCACAATGGTAACTCCGAATATGGCCATGTAACATGTCTATGATCATGGAATTGCCCCCTCTATGCCATCCTGGCATAGTTGGCACAATCCCATGATCCCAGTGGTCTGTAGCACAGACCCTGGTACTGCCAAACTGCCCTTCCTGGGGTTTGACTGCAGCTGCTGCTGCTGCCAACCCCTCAGACAGGCATCTGCCCTCCTGGGGTCCAGCCAGGCCTGGCCCAGGATGGCAGAACAAAGAACTTCCTCTGAGAGAGGGTGTGACACCCTCTCCCTTTGGAAAATGGTGTGAAGGCAGTGGAGGAGTAGCCTCCCCCAGCCTCTGGAAATGCTTTCTTGGGCACAGATGTGCCCAATTCTGCATAAGCCAGTCTACACCGGTTCAGGGACCCCTTAGCCCCTGCTCTGGCGCGAAACTGGACAAAGGAAAGGGGAGTGACCACTCCCCTGACCTGCACCTCCCCTGGGAGGTGTCCAGAGCTCCTCCAGTGTGCTCCAGACCTCTGCCATCTTGGAAACAGAGGTGCTGCTGGCACACTGGACTGCTCTGAGTGGCCAGTGCCACCAGGTGACGTCAGAGACTCCTGCTGATAGGCTCCTTCAGGTGTTAGTAGCCTATCCTCTCTCCTAGGTAGCCAAACCCTCTTTTCTGGCTATTTAGGGTCTCTGTCTCTGGGGAAACTTTAGATAACGAATGCATGAGCTCAGCCGAGTTCCTCTGCATCTCTCTCTTCACCTTCTGATAAGGAATCGACTGCTGACCGCGCTGGAAGCCTGCAAACCTGCAACATAGTAGCAAAGACGACTACTGCAACTCTGTAACGCTGATCCTGCCGCCTTCTCGACTGTTTTCCTGCTTGTGCATGCTGTGGGGGTAGCCTGCCTCAACTCTGCACCAGAAGCTCCGAAGAAATCTCCCGTGGGTCGACGGAATCTTCCCCCTGCAACCGCAGGCACCAAAAAGCTGCATTACCGGTCCCTTGGGTCTCCTCTCAGCACGACGAGCGAGGTCCCTCGAATCCAGCAACTCTGTCCAAGTGACCCCCACAGTCCAGTGACTCTTCAGTCCAAGTTTGGTGGAGGTAAGTCCTTGCCTCACCTCACTGGGCTGCATTGCTGGGAACCGCGACTTTGCAGCTACTCCGGCCCCTGTGCACTTCCGGCAGAAATCCTTTGTGCACAGCCAAGCCTGGGTCCACGGCACTCTAACCTGCATTGCACGACTTTCTAAGTTGGTCTCCGGCGACGTGGGACTCCTTTGTGCAACTTCGGCGAGCACCGTTTCACGCATCCTCGTAGTGCCTGTTTCTGGCACTTCTCCGGGTGCTACCTGCTTCAGTGAGAACTCTTTGTCTTGCTCGACGTCCCCTCTCTCTTCAGGTCCAATTTGCGACCTCCTGGTCCCTCCTGGGCCCCAGCAGCGTCCAAAAATGCCAAACGCACGATTTGCAACTAGCAAGGCTTGTTGGCGTCCTTTCGGCGGGAAAGCACTTCTGCACGACTCTCCTCGGCGAGCGGGATTAGTCCACCAAAGGGGAAGTCTCTGGCCCTTTTCGTTCCTGCATAAACCTCAGCTTCTTCTGTCCAGTCGAAGCTTCTTTGCACCCGCAGCTGGCATTTCCTGGGCATCTGCCCATCTCCGACTTGCTTGTGACTTTTGGACTTGGTCCCCTCGTTCCACAGGTATCCTAGATTGGAAATCCACAGTTGTTGCATTGCTGGTTTGTGTCTTTCCTGCATTATTCCTCTAACACGACTTCTTTGTCCTTAGGGGAACTTTAGTGCACTTTGCACTCACTTTTCAGGGTCTTGGGGAGGGTTATTTTTCTAACTCTCACTATTTTCTAATAGTCCCAGCGACCCTCTACAAGGTCACATAGGTTTGGGGTCCATTCGTGGTTCGCATTCCACTTTTGGAGTATATGGTTTGTGTTGCCCCTATCCCTATGTTTCCCCATTGCATCCTATTGTAACTATACATTGTTTGTACTGTTTTCTAAGACTATACTGCATATTTTTGCTATTGTGTATATATATCTTGTGTATATTTCCTATCCTCTCACTGAGGGTACACTCTAAGATACTTTGGCATATTGTCATAAAAATAAAGTACCTTTATTTTTAGTATAACTGTGTATTGTGTTTTCTTATGATATTGTGCATATGACACTAAGTGGTACTGTAGTAGCTTCACACGTCTCCTAGTTCAGCCTAAGCTGCTCTGCTAAGCTACCATTATCTATCAGCCTAAGCTGCTAGACACCCTATACACTAATAAGGGATAACTGGGCCTGGTGCAAGGTGCAAGTACCCCTTGGTACTCACTACAAGCCAGTCCAGCCTCCTACATTGTGTGTCTGATTTGTTGCACCAGTACTTGGTGGACTCTGGTCTGACCTCTCCCCAAGAATTGGGAAAGAAGGCAGACAAATGGGTCAGAACAAGTGTGAACAGAAAAGTTCATACAGGGGGTGACAAAGATGGCAACAAAAAGAAGGATGGTAAGTCTTCAGACAAGGGTGGGGACAAATCTAAAAATGAGTCTTCATCAGGCCCACAAAAACACTCTGGTGGGGGTGGTGGGTCCAAATCCTCCTTTAATCAGAACAAGGAAAAGAAACCATGGTGCTATTTATGTAAAATAAAAGGCCATTGGACAACAGATCCCAGTTGTCCAAAGAAAGGCACCAATGCTCCTACCACTACAACCCCTACTGCTACACCTAGTGTCCCTACTAATAGCAGTGGTGGTGGGCGCAAACCTACTAATAGCCAATCCAAGGGAGTAGCTGGGCTCACTTTTGGTAATTTAGTTGGGGTTGGCCTTGTTAGGGAGGCCACAGAGGCTGTGTTAGTCTCTGAGGGGGCTATTGATTTAGCCACCTTGGTTGCGTGTCCCCTTAATATGGATAAGTACAAGCAGCTACCCCTAATAAATGGTGTTGAGGTTCAGGCCTACAGGGACACTGGTGCCAGTGTGACTATGGTCATAGAGAAACTGGTCCACCCTGAACAACACCTACTTGGTCACCAGTACCAAGTAACCGATGCTCACAACAACACACTTAGCCACCCCATGGCTGTTGTTAATCTCAACTGGGGGGGGGTTACTGGTCCAAAGAAAGTTGTGGTAGCCACAGATTTACCTGTAGACTGTCTACTAGGAAATGATTTGGAGACATCAGCTTGGTCAGATGTGGAGTTGGAGGCCCATGCAGCAATGCTGGGCATCCCAGGGCATATTTTTGCTTTGACAAGGGCTCAGGCCAAAAAGCAAAAAGGACAGGGAAGCTTGGATCCTGGAACAATGGACCAAGTGCTCCCTAAAGCTAGGGCTAGTAGAAGCAAACCACTTCCTACTATCCCTCCCTCTACAGTAGATTCAACTTCTGAGGAAGAAGAATTCCCTCCCTGTGCAGAACCTACACCAGAGGAGCTGGAAGCAGACATGGCTGAGCTTTTGGGTGAAGGGGGGCCTGCCAGAGAGGAGCTGAGTGTGGCACAGCAAACCTGTCCCACATTAGAGGGTCTCAGACAGCAAGCTGTCAAACAGGCTAATGGGGATGTCAGTGACTCTCACAGAGTTTACTGGGAGGACAACCTCTTGTACACTGAGCATAGGGATCCTAAACCTGGAGCTGCCAGGAGATTAGTGATTCCTCAGGAGTACAGAAAGTTCCTCCTAACACTGGCACATGACATTCCCTTAGCTGGGCATCTAGGACAAATGAAAACTTGGGACAGGCTTGTTCCCCTGTTTCATTGGCCTAGGATGTCTGAGGACACAAAGGAATTTTGTAAGTCCTGTGAAACCTGTCAAGCCAGTGGCAAGACAGGTGGCACCCCAAAGGCACCCCTTATCCCACTGCCTGTGGTTGGGGTTCCCTTTGAAAGGGTAGGGGTTGACATAGTTGGCCCCCTTGACCCTCCTACTGCTTCAGGCAATAGGTTTATCTTAGTGGTAGTGGACCATGCCACAAGATATCCTGAAGCTATTCCTTTAAGGACCACTACAGCACCTGCAGTGGCAAAGGCCCTCCTGGGAATATTTTCCAGGGTGGGCTTCCCAAAGGAAGTAGTATCAGACAGGGGAAGCAATTTCATGTCTGCATACTTAAAGGCCATGTGGAAGGAGTGTGGTGTAACGTACAAGTTCACAACACCCTATCATCCACAAACAAATGGACTGGTGGAGATATTTAATAAAACTCTCAAAGGCATGATTATGGGTCTCCCTGAAAAACTCCGCAGGAGATGGGATATCCTTCTACCATGCCTCCTTTTTGCCTACAGGGAGGTACCCCAGAAAGGAGTGGGCTTCAGCCCCTTTGAACTTCTTTTTGGACACCCTGTTAGGGGTCCACTCACACTTGTAAAGGAGGGTTGGGAACAACCTTTAAAAGCTCCTAAGCAGGATATTGTGGATTATGTACTTGGCCTCAGATCAAGGATGGCTGAGTACATGAAAAAGGCCAGTAAAAACCTTCAGGCCAGCCAAGAGCTCCAGAAGCAATGGCATGATCAGAAGGCTGTTTTGGTTCAGTACCAACCAGGGCAGAAAGTGTGGGTCTTGGAGCCTGTGGCCCCAAGAGCACTCCAAGATAAATAGAGTGGTCCCCACACAATTGTTGAAAAGAAGGGTGAAGTCACCTATTTAGTTGACTTAGGCACTGCCAGGAGTCCCCTTAGGGTGCTCCATGTCAACCGCCTGAAACCCTACTATGACAGGGCTGATCTCACCCTGCTCATGGCAACTGATGAGGGACAGGAAGAAGACAGTGATCCTCTACCTGATCTCTTCTCTTCCACAGATCAAGATGCTCTTGTGGAAGGTGTAGTTTTGGCTGATTGTCTTACTGCTGAGCAGAAAGACAATTGCATAAATCTCCTAGATCAATTCTCTGAACTCTTCTCTACTGTGCCAGGTACCACTTCTTGGTGTGAGCACACTATAGATACTGGAGACAGTTTACCTGTCAAAAGTAAGATCTATAGGCAGCCTGACCATGTCAGGGAATGCATAAAGAAAGAGGTCCAGAAAATGTTAGAACTAGGATTGGTTGAGCACTCTGACAGTCCATGGGCTTCTCCTGTGGTATTGGTACCAAAACCCCATTCCAAAGATGGAAAGAAGGAAATGCGGTTTTGTGTAGACTATAGAGGTCTCAACTTGGTAACCAAAACTGATGCTCACCCTATACCCAGGGCAGATGAGCTCATAGATACACTGGCATCTGCCAAGTATCTAAGCACTTTTGATTTGACTGCAGGGTATTGGCAGATCAAATTGTCAGAAGATGCTAAACCTAAGACTGCATTTTCTACCATTGGAGGACATTACCAGTTTACTGTAATGCCTTTTGGTTTGAAAAATGCACCTGCCACTTTTCAGAGGTTGGTGAACACAGTCCTGCAAGGGCTGGAAGCTTTCAGTGCAGCATATCTGGACGATATAGCTGTCTTTAGCTCCAGCTGGGATGATCACCTGGTCCCCCTATGGAAAGTTTTGGAGGCCCTGCAAAAGGCAGGCCTCACTATCAAGGCTTCAAAGTGCCAGATAGGGCAGGGTAAGGTGGTTTATCTGGGACACCTTGTTGGTGGGGAACAGATTGCACCACTTCAGGGGAAAATCCAAACAATTATTGATTGGGTTCCCCCTACCACTCAGACTCAGGTGAGAGCCTTCCTAGGCCTCACTGGGTATTACAGGAGGTTCATTAAGAACTATGGCTCCATTGCAGCCCCTCTTAATGACCTCACATCCAAGAAAATGCCTAAAAAGGTATTATGGACAGCAAACTGTCAGAAAGCTTTTGAGGAGCTGAAGCAGGCCATGTGCTCTGCACCTGTCCTGAAAAGCCCTTGTTACTCTAAAAAATTCTATGTCCAAACTGATGCATCTGAATTAGGAGTAGGGGCAGTCCTATCACAACTTAATTCTGAGGGCCAGGATCAACCTGTTGCTTTTATTAGTAGGAGGTTGACCCCTAGAGAAAAGCGTTGGTCTGCCATTGAGAGGGAGGCCTTTGCTGTGGTCTGGCCACTGAAGAAGTTGAGGCCATACCTGTTTGGCACTCACTTCATTGTTCAGACAGACCACAAACCTCTACTTTGGCTAAAACAAATGAAAGGTGAAAATCCTAAATTGTTGAGGTGGTCCATATCCCTACAGGGAATGGACTATACAGTGGAACATAGACCTGGGAGTAGCCACTCCAATGCAGATGGACTCTCCAGATATTTCCACTTAGACAATGAAGACTCATCAGGTCATGACTAGTCTTATTGTCCTTCGTTTGGGGGGGGGGGGGGGGTTGTGTAGGAAAGTACCATCTTGCCTGGCATGTTACCCCCATTTTTCACTGTATATATGTTGTTTTAGTTGTATGTGTCACTGGGACCCTGGTAACCCAGGGCCCCAGTGCTCATAAGTGTGCCTGAATGTGTTACCTGTGTAGTGACTAACTGACTCACTGAGGCTCTGCTAACCAGAACCTCATTGGTTATGCTCTCTCATTTCTTTCCAAATTGTCACTGACAGGCTAGTGACCATTTTTACCAATTTACATTGGCTTCCTGGAACACCCTTATAATTCCCTAGTATATGGTACTGAGGTACCCAGGGTATTGGGGTTCCAGGAGATCCCTATGGGCTGCAGCATTTCTTTTGCCACCCATAGGGAGCTCTGACAATTCTTACACAGGCCTGCCACTGCAGCCTGAGTGAAATAACGTCCACGTTATTTTACAGCCATTTTACACTGCACTTAAGTAACTTATAAGTCACCTATATGTCTAACCTTTACCTGGTAAAGGTTAGGTGCAAAGTTACTTAGTGTGAGGGCACCCTGGCACTAGCCAAGGTGCCCCCACATTGTTCAGAGCCAATTCCCTGAACTTTGTGAGTGCGGGGACACCATTACACGCGTGCACTACATATAGGTCACTACCTATATGTAGCTTCACAATGGTAACTCCGAATATGGCCATGTAACATGTCTATGATCATGGAATTGCCCCCTCTATGCCATCCTGGCATAGTTGGCACAATCCCATGATCCCAGTGGTCTGTAGCACAGACCCTGGTACTGCCAAACTGCCCTTCCTGGGGTTTCACTGCAGCTGCTGCTGCTGCCAACCCCTCAGACAGGCAGCTGCCCTCCTGGGGTCCAGCCAGGCCTGGCCCAGGATGGCAGAACAAAGAACTTCCTCTGAGAGAGGGTGTGACACCCTCTCCCTTTGGAAAATGGTGTGAAGGCAGGGGAGGAGTAGCCTCCCCCAGCCTCTGGAAATGCTTTGTTGGGCACAGAGGTGCCCAATTCTGCATAAGCCAGTCTACACCGGTTCAGGAGACCCCTTAGCCCTGCTCTGGCGCGAAACTGGACAAAGGAAAGGGGAGTGACCACTCCCCTGACCTGCACCTCCCCTGGGAGGTGTCCAGAGCTCCTCCAGTGTGCTCCAGACCTCTGCCATCTTGGAAACAGAGGTGCTGCTGGCACACTGGACTGCTCTGAGTGGCCAGTGCCACCAGGTGACGTCAGAGACTCCTT
Source organism: Pleurodeles waltl (assembly GCF_031143425.1). Lineage (NCBI taxonomy): Eukaryota > Metazoa > Chordata > Amphibia > Caudata > Salamandridae > Pleurodeles > Pleurodeles waltl. The sequence goes on from NC_090446.1 coordinate 1,554,720,859, forward strand.
GTGATAGGCTCCTTCAGGTGTTGTTAGCCTATCCTCTCTCCTAGGTAGCCAAACCCTCTTTTCTGGCTATTTAGGGTCTCTGTCTCTGGGGAAACTTCAGATAACGAATGCAAGAGCTCATCCGAGTTCCTCTGCATCTCTCTCTTCACCTTCTGATAAGGAATCGACTGCTGACCGCGCTGGAAGCCTGCAAACCTGCAACATAGTAGCAAAGACGACTACTGCAACTCTGTAACGCTGATCCTGCCGCCTTCTCGACTGTTTTCCTGCTTGTGCATGCTGTGGGGGTAGTCTGCCTCCTCTCTGCACCAGAAGCTCCGAAGAAATCTCCCGTGGGTCGACGGAATCTTCCCCCGGCAACCGCAGGCACCAAAAAGCTGCATTACCGGTCCCTTGGGTCTCCTCTCAGCACGACGAGCGAGGTCCCTCGAATCCAGCGACTCTGTCCAAGTGACCCCCACAGTCCAGTGACTCTTCAGTCCAAGTTTGGTGGAGGTAAGTCCTTGCCTCACCTCGCTGGGCTGCATTGCTGGGAACCGCGACTTTGCAGCTACTCCGGCCCCTGTGCACTTCCGGCGGAAATCCTTTGTGCACAGCCAAGCCTGGGTCCACGGCACTCTAACCTGCATTGCACGACTTTCTAAGTTGGTCTCCGGCGACGTGGGACTCCTTTGTGCAACTTCGGCGAGCACCGTTTCACGCATCCTTGTAGTGCCTGTTTCTGGCACTTATCCGGGTGCTACCTGCTTCAGTGAGGACTCTTTGTCTTGCTCTACGTCCCCTCTCTCTTCATGTCCAATTTGCGACCTCCTGGTCCCTCCTGGGCCCCAGCAGCGTCCAAAAACGCCAAACGCACGATTTGCGACTATCAAGGCTTGTTGGCGTCCTTTCAGCGGGAAAACACTTTTGCACGACTCTCCAAGGCGAGCGGGATCCGTCCACCAAACGGGAAGTCTCTAGCCCTTTTCTTTCCTGCAGAAACCTCAGCTTCTTCTGTCCAGTGGAAGCTTCTTTGCACCCGCAGCTGGCATTTCCTGGGCATCTGCCCATCTCCGACTTGCTTGTGACTTTTGGACTTGGTCCCCTTGTTCCACAGGTACCCTAGATTGGAAATCCACAGTTGTTGCATTGCTGGTTTGTGTCTTTCCTGCATTATTCCTCTAACACGACTTCTTTGTCCTTAGGGGAACTTTAGTGCACTTTGCACTCACTTTTCAGGGTCTTGGGGAGGGGTATTTTGCTAACTCTCACTATTTTCTAATAGTCCCAGCGACCCTCTACAAGGTCACATAGGTTTGGGGTCCATTCGTGGTTCGCATTCCACTTTTGGAGTATATGGTTTTTGTTGCCCCTATCCCTATGTTTCCCCATTGCATCCTATTGTAACTATACATTGTTTGCACTGTTTTCTAAGACTATACTGCATATTTTTGGTATTGTGTACATATAACTTGTGTATATTTGCTATCCTCTCACTGAGGGTACACTCTAAGATACTTTGGCATATTGTCATAAAAATAAAGTACCTTTATTTTTAGTATAACTGTGTATTGTGTTTTCTTATGATATTGTGCAAGTGACACTTGTGGTACTGTAGTAGCTTCACACGTCTCCTAGTTCAGCCTAAGCTGCTCTGCTAAGCTACCATTATCTATCAGCCTAAGCTGCTAGACACCCTATACACTAATAAGGGATAACTGGGCCTGGTGCAAGGTGCAAGTACCCCTTGGTACTCACTACAAGCCAGTCCAGCCTCCTACACACCGTAAATGCCTTGTCACCCCATCTAACCTTACGAGTCCGCGGAACATGAACCAGGTTGGAGCCTGTAGATGTAAGCTGACGGCTTGGGACATACCAACGAAGCCCAGATGACAGGTGTTCAGGGCTGCTCATATATACTAATTTGTGTGTTAGACATATTGGCCCTCATTACAACCCTGGCGGAAATCCGCTACAGGTATTACGACCCACAGCTCAGAATCTGCCACAATACAGAAACCCACACAAGTCCGCCCCACCAAAGGTCAGTGATAAACTGGCAATACTAAAACCTACACCATCACGCCAACAAGAATACGCCCACATTATCACAACCCACGAATCAATGCGGCGGTCTTCCAACCGCGGTAATCCATTGGCGGTACACACTGCCACGCTCAAAATACCCACACATTTACAATACACAACCATATTGGACAAATCAAAATACACACACCTGATACACATACACACACCACACCCCACACCCACAACACTATAAAACACACACCCACATTACCCACAAACCCTTACAACCAAAACTTTTGAAGAAGGCCAGAGAGAGAGAGATTAGCTAACACAACACCAGCATCCACTGACACACAACACCATCACTTATACAACATCCACGCACCTCAAACAACACACACCAACACATCCCCCCACACATCACTACAGACAGCACCTCACACATCACCCACACCCGATCATGGCACCTCAAAGACACCCCAGGTTTTCAGAGGAGAAGCTCAGGGTCATGGTGGAAGAAATCATCCGGGTAGAGCCTCAGCTATTCGGATCACAGGTGCAGCAGACACCCATTACAAGGAATATGGAGCTATGGCGGAGAATCATTGACAGGGTCAACGCTGTGGGACAGCATCCAAGAACACGGGATGATATCAGGAAGAGGTGGAACGACCTACGGGGGAAGGTACGTTCTGTGGTATCAAGACACCAGATTGCTGTACAGAGGACTGGCGGTAGACCCCCCCTCCTCCCCCACAACTGACAACATGGGAGGAGCAAGTCTTGGCAATACTGCATCCTGAGGGCCTTGCAGGAGTAGCAGGAGGAATGGACTCTGGTAAGTCATATCTTAACTACTTCATCCCCCCCCACCCCACCTGCATGGCATCACATACTCCCACTCTTACCCTCACCCCCATCACAACATCATCTCCATATGTCCCACTATCACAACCCACACATCTCAATACCAAGGCCCTGCATGCAACACAATGCATGGACCACCGTCACCAAAGCATGTCCTGTACAGAAACCCACACAGACCCCAAACCTCCCCCAATGCACAAGATGGCACACACAGATATTAAAACTATGCATTTACACCCCAACAGGACCCATACCCAACGTCAATGGACAGGAGGTGCCAGACATATCCAGTCCCCCCACAGAAGAGGCCCACATTGATGACAGCAGCTCTGCACGCCTGGATCAAGATGACCAGCCCCGCCCATCAGGGTCCTCGGGACAGTCGGTTCCCCTGACACAGTCCCAAAACACCACAGAGCCTCCCCCCTCAGGAAACACCACACAGCACCCACCTAGCGGGCCCATACCTCTGTCCCCAGGACACGTCAAGCAGCAGTGTGTCCACCACTACAGGGACCCCAGGCAAACCCACTAACCCAGGTCAGTCAGGGACCTGGGGTCAGTGGCAGTGGGCACATGGTTCAGGGGACAGAGGCGCAGGATAACAGGGAAGCTGGGAGGACTGCTGTGCGACAGGGGGAGGACAGGCCCAGGGAACCAACACTCCACGAGGCACTATCCAACATAATGGGAGCTTACCACCATTCCCAGGAGACCATGGTGTAGGAAAGTACCATCTTGCCTGGCATGTTACCCCCATTTTTCACTGTATATATGTTGTTTTAGTTGTATGTGTCACTGGGACCCTGGTAACCCAGGGCCCCAGTGCTCATAAGTGTACCTGAATGTGTTACCTGTGTAGTGACTAACTGTCTCACTGAGGCTCTGCTAATCAGAACCTCAGTGGTTATGCTCTCTCATTTCTTTCCAAATTGTCACTGACAGGCTAGTGACCATTTTTACCAATTTACATTGGCTTACTGGAACACCCTTATAATTCCCTAGTATATGGTACTGAGGTACCCAGGGTATTGGGGTTCCAAGAGATCCCTATGGGCTGCAGCATTTCTTTTGCCACCCATAGGGAGCTCTGACAATTCTTACACAGGCCTGCCACTGCAGCCTGAGTGAAATAACGTCCACGTTATTTCACAGCCATTTTACACTGCACTTAAGTAACTTATAAGTCACCTATATGTCTAACCTTTACCTGGTAAAGGTTAGGTGCAAAGTTACTTAGTGTGAGGGCACCCTGGCACTAGCCAAGGTGCCCCCACATTGTTCAGAGCCAATTCCCTGAACTTTGTGAGTGCGGGGACACCATTACACGTGTGCACTACATATAGGTCACTACCTATATGTAGCTTCACAATGGTAACTCCGAATATGGCCATGTAACATGTCTATGATCATGGAATTGCCCCCTCTATGCCATCCTGGCATAGTTGGCACAATCCCATGATCCCAGTGGTCTGTAGCACAGACCCTGGTACTGCCAAACTGCCCTTCCTGGGGTTTCACTGCAGCTGCTGCCAACCCCTCAGACAGGCAGCTGCCCTCCTGGGGTCCAGCCAGGCCTGGCCCAGGATGGCAGAACAAAGAACTTCCTCTGAGAGAGGGTGTGACACCCTCTCCCTTTGGAAAATGGTGTGAAGGCAAGGGAGGAGTAGCCTCCCCCAGACTCTGGAAATGCTTTCTTGGGCACAGATGTGCCCAATTCTGCATAAGCCAGTCTACACCGGTTCAGGGACCCCTTAGCCCCTGCTCTGGCGCGAAACTGGACAAAGGAAAGGGGAGTGACCACTCCCCTGACCTGCACCTCCCCTAGGAGGTGTCCAGAGCTCCTCCAGTGTGCTCCAGACCTCTGCCATCTTGGAAACAGAGGTGCTGCTGGCACACTGGACTGCTCTGAGTGGCCAGTGCCACCAGGTGACGTCAGAGACTCCTGCTGATAGGCTCCTTCAGGTGTTAGTAGCCTATCCTCTCTCCTAGGTAGCCAAACCCTCTTTTCTGGCTATTTAGGGTCTCTGTCTCTGGGGAAACTTTAGATAACGAATGCATGAGCTCAGCCGAGTTCCTCTGCATCTCTCTCTTCACCTTCTGATAAGGAATCGACCGCTGACCGCGCTGGAAGCCTGCAAACCTGCAACATAGTAGCAAAGACGACTACTGCAACTCTGTAACGCTGATCCTGCCGCCTTCTCGACTGTTTTCCTGGTGGTGCATGCTGTGGGGGTAGCCTGCCTCCTCTCTGCACCAGAAGCTCCGAAGAAATCTCCTGTGGGTCGACGGAATCTTCCCCCTGCAACCGCAGGCACCAAAAAGCTGCATCACCGGTCCCTTGGGTCTCCTCTTAGCACGACGAGCGAGGTCCCTCGAATCCAGCGACTCTGTCCAAGTGACCCCCACAGTCCAGTGACTCTTCAGCCCAAGTTTGGTGGAGGTAAGTCCTTGCCTCACCTCGCTGGGCTGCATTGCTGGGAACCGCGACTTTGCAGCTACTCCGGCCCCTGTGCACTTCCGGCAGAAATCCTTTGTGCACAGCCAAGCCTGGGTCCACGGCACTCTAACCTGCATTGCACGACTTTCTAAGTTGGTCTCCGGCGACGTGGGACTCCTTTGTGCAACTTCGGCGAGCACAGTTTCACGCATCCTCGTAGTGCCTGTTTCTGGCACTTCTCCGGGTGCTACCTGCTTCAGTGAGGGCTCTTTGTCTTGCTCGACGTCCCCTCTCTCTTCAGGTCAAATTTGCGACCTCCTGGTCCCTCCTGGGCCCCAGCAGCGTCCAAAAACGCCAAAACGCACGATTTGCAGCTAGCAAGGCTTGTTGGCATTCTTTCGGCGGGAAAACACTTCTGCACGACTCTCCACGGCGAGAGGGATCCGTCCACCAAAGGGGAAGTCTCTAGCCCTTTTTGTTCCTGCAGAAACCTCAGCTTCTTCTGTCCAGTCCAAGCTTCTTTGCACCCGCAGCTGGCATTTCCTGGGCATCTGCCCATCTCCGACTTGCTTGTGACTTTTGGACTTGGTCCCCTTGTTCCACAGGTACCCTAGATTGGAAAACCACAGTTGTTGCATTGCTGGTTTGTGTCTTTCCTGCATTATTCCTCTAACACGACTACTTTGTCCTTAGGGGAACTTTAGTGCACTTTGCACTCACTTTTCAGGGTCTTGGGGAGGGTTATTTTTCTAACTCTCACTATTTTCTAATAGTCCCAGCGACCCTCTACAAGGTCACATAGGTTTGGGGTCCATTCGTGGTTCGCATTCCACTTTTGGAGTATATGGTTTGTGTTGCCCCTATCCCTATGTTTCCCCATTGCATCCTATTGTAACTATACATTGTTTGCACTGTTTTCTAAGACTATATTGCATATTTTTGCTATTGTGTATATATATCTTGTGTATATTTCCTATCCTCTCACTGAGGGTACACTCTAAGATACTTTGGCATATTGTCATAAAAATAAAGTACCTTTATTTTTAGTATAACTGTGTATTGTGTTTTCTTATGATATTGTGCATATGACACTAAGTGGTACTGTAGTAGCTTCACACGTCTCCTAGTTCAGCCTAAGCTGCTCTGCTAAGCTACCATTATCTATCAGCCTAAGCTGCTAGACACCCTATACACTAATAAGGGATAACTGGGCCTGGTGCAAGGTGCAAGTACCCCTTGGTACTCACTACAAGCCAGTCCAGCCTCCTACATTGGTTGTGCAGTGGTGGGATAAGTGCTTGAGACTGCTTACCACTCTTGTCATTGTACTTTTCATAAGAGAAAAATATACAAAACAAGGTCAGTGTATATACACATAGCCAAAAAGTTTTGCATTTCCTCTTTTCACTCTTTTCTAAGTGCTGAAAAATACTCCTAAACTTTCAAAAAGTTCTTAAAAGTTTAAAAAGTTTTTTTCTGTCTTTCCAAAAAGTTCTGAAAACTTTTTTCTCTTTTTCTATCACTTTAACTCTCTCTAAAAAATGTCTGGCACAGGTCAAAGTGTTGATCTGTCCAAACTTGCATATGACAACCTTAGCTGGAAAAGAGCAAGGAGTCTCTGTATAGAGAGAGGTTTGAGTGTAGGGAAGAATCCTGCCTTGGAACTATTACTTAACATGCTTAGAGAACAGGATAAGGCCATAGGTGCCTCATCTGTTGAAAAAGTACCTAATAGTTCTCAATCTGATTCAGGGACTCCCCCAGGAAAAGATTCAGGGAAGAAACTTCCTAGCCTGCCCATTACTAGACAATCTAGCATAGATGGTAATGATGATGAGCCACACCAAATAAATAGTGTTGTCTCACATCATAGCAAAAGCATTTATTCTCACCATACTGGTAGTAATGTTTCTGTAAACCAAGCTGTTAAGTTGGCTTCTGTAAGGGACAGGTCTCCTTCTGTTCATTCCCATCATAGCTCTGTTTCTAGAAATGTCCCTCCCACCAACCCTGATGACAGAATGTTAGAGAGGGAACTCAATAAGTTGAGGGTGGAACAAACCAGACTGAAGCTTAAAAAGCAACAGCTGGATTTGGATAGACAGTCTTTTGAATTAGAGAAGGAAAGACAGAAGTTGGGTTTAGATACCCATGGTGATAGCAGCAGTATTCCCCATAGTCATCCTGCAAAAGAGCATGATTCCAGGAATCTGCACAAGATAGTTCCCCCTTATAAGGAGGGGGATGACATTAACAAGTGGTTTGCTGCACTTGAGAGGGCCTGTGTTGTACAGGATGTCCCTCAAAGGCAGTGGGCTGCTATCCTATGGCTATCATTTAGTGGAAAAGGTAGGGATAGGCTCCTTACTGTAAAAGAAAATGATGCTAATAATTTCCAAGTTCTTAAGAATGCACTCCTGGATGGTTATGGCTTAACCACTGAACAGTACAGGATAACGTTCAGAGAGACCAAAAAGGAGTCTTCACAAGACTGGGTTGATTTCATTGACCAGGCAGTGAAGGCCTTGGAGGGGTGGTTACATGGCAGTAAAGTTACTGATTATAACAGCCTGTATAACTTGATCCTGAGAGAGCATATTCTTAATAATTGTGTGTCTGATTTCTTGCACCAGTACTTGGTGGACTCTGATCTGACCTCTCCCCAAGAATTGGGAAAGAAGGCAGACAAATGGGTCAGAACAAGAGTGAACAGAAAAGTTCATACAGGGGGTGACAAAGATGGCAACAAAAAGAAGGATGGTAAGTCTTCTGACAAGGGTGGGGACAAATCTAAAAATGAGTCTTCATCAGGCCCACAAAAACACTCTGGTGGGGGTGGTGGGTCCAAATCCTCCTTTAATCAGAACAAGGAAAAGAAACCATGGTGCTATTTATGTAAAATAAAAGGCCATTGGACAACAGATCCCAGTTGTCCAAAGAAAGGCACCACAGCTCCTACCACTACAACCCCTACTGCTACACCTAGTGTCCCTACTAATAGCAGTGGTGGTGGGAGCAAACCTACTAATAGCCAATCCAAGGGAGTAGCTGGGCTCACTTTTGGTAATTTAGTTGGGGTTGGTCTGATTAGGGAGACCACAGAGGCTACTTTAGTCTCTGAAGGGGCTATTGATTTAGCCACTTTGGTTGCTTGCCCCCATAACTTGGAGAAGTACAAGCAACTAACCCTAATAAATGGTGTTGAGGTCCAGGCCTACAGGGACACAGGTGCCAGTGTCACAATGGTGATTGAGAAACTGGTGCACCCTGAACAACACATACTTGGACACCAGTAGCAAGTAACCGATGCTCACAACATAACACAAAGCCACCCCATGGCTGTTGTAAATCTCAACTGGGGGGGGGTAACTGGTCCAAAGAAAGTTGTGGTAGCTTCAGATTTACCTGTAGACTGTCTATTAGGGAATGATTTGGAGACATCAGCTTGGTCAGATGTGGAGTTGGAGGCCCATGCAGCAATGCTGGGCATCCCAGGGCATATTTTTGCTTTGACAAGGGCTCAGGCCAAAAAGCAAAAAGGACAGGGAAGCTTGGATCCTGGAACAATGGACCAAGTGCTCCCTAAAGCTAGGGCTAGCAGAAGCAAACCACTTCCTACTATCCCTCCCTCTACAGTGGATTCTACTTCTGAGGAAGAAGAATTCCCTCCCTGTGCAGAACCTACACCAGAGGAGCTGGAAGCAGACACTGCTGAGCTTTTGGGTGAAGGGGGGCCTGCCAGAGAGGAGCTGAGTGTGGCACAGCAAACCTGTCCCACATTAGAGGGTCTCAGACAGCAAGCTGTCAAACAGGCTAATGGGGATGTCAGTGACTCTCACAGAGTTTACTGGGAGGACAACCTCTTGTACACTGAGCATAGGGATCCTAAACCTGGAGCTGCCAGGAGATTAGTGATTCCTCAGGAGTACAGAAAGTTCCTCCTAACACTGGCACATGACATTCCCTTAGCTGGGCATCTAGGACAAATGAAAACTTGGGACAGGCTTGTTCCCCTGTTTCATTGGCCTAGGATGTCCGAGGACACAAAGGAATTTTGTAAGTCCTGTGAAACCTGTCAAGCCAGTGGCAAGACAGGTGGCACTCCAAAGGCACCCCTTATCCCACTGCCTGTGGTTGGGGTTCCCTTTGAAAGGGTAGGGGTTGACATAGTTGGCCCCCTTGACCCTCCTACTGCTTCAGTCAATAGGTTTATCTTGGTGGTAGTGGACCATGCCACAAGATACCCTGAAGCAATTCCTTTAAGGACCACTACAGCTCCTGCAGTGGCAAAGGCCCTCCTAGGAATATTTTCCAGGGTGGCCTTCCCAAAGGAAGTAGTATCAGACAGAGGAAGCAATTTCATGTCTGCATACTTAAAGGCCATGTGGAAGGAGTGTAGTGTAACGTACAAGTTCACAACACCCTATCATCCACAAACAAATGGACTGGTGGAGAGATTTAATAAAACTCTCAAAGGCATGATTATGGGTCTCCCTGAAAAACTCCGCAGGAGATGGGATATCCTTCTACCATGCCTCCTTTTTGCCTACAAAAGGTACCCCAGAAAGGAGTGGGCTTCAGCCCCTTTGAACTTCTTTTTGGACACCCTGTTATGGGTCCACTCACACTTGTAAAGGAGGGTTGGGAACAACCTTTAAAAGCTCCTAAGCAGGATATTGTGGATTATGTACTTGGCCTCAGATCAAGGATGGCTGAGTACATGAAAAAGGCAAGTAAAAACCTTCAGGCCAGCCAAGAGCTCCAGAAGCAATGGCATGATCAGAAGGCTGTTTTGGTTCAGTACCAACCAGGGCAGAAAGTGTGGGTCTTGGAGCCTGTGGCCCCAAGAGCACTCCAAGATAAATGGAGTGGACCCCACACAATTGTTGAAAAGAAGGGTGAAGTCACCTACTTGGTTGACTTAGGCACTGCCAGGAGTCCCCTTAGGGTGCTCCATGTCAACCACCTGAAACCCTTCTATGACAGGGCTGATCTCACCCTGCTCATGGCAACTGATGAGGGACAGGAAGAAGACAGTGATCCTCTACCTGATCTCTTCTCTTCCACAGAACAAGATGCTCTTGTGGAAGGTGTAGTTTTGGCTGATTGTCTTACTGCTGAGCAGAAAGATAATTGCATAAATCTCCTAGGACAATTTTCAGAACTATTCTCTACTGTGCCAGGCACCACTTCTTGGTGTGAGCACACTATAGATACTGGAGACAGTTTACCTGTCAAAAGTAAGATCTATAGGCAGCCTGACCATGTCAGGGACTGCATAAAGCAAGAAGTTCAGAAAATGTTGGAACTAGGAGTGGTTGAGCACTCTGACAGTCCATGGGCTTCTCCTGTGGTACTGGTACCAAAACCCAATTCTAAAGATGGAAAGAAAGAAATGCGGTTTTGTGAAGACTATAGAGGTCTCAACTTGGTAACCAAAACTGATGCTCACCCTATACCCAGGGCAGATGAGCTTATAGATACACTGGCATCTGCCAAGTATCTAAGCACTTTTGATTTGACTGCAGGGTATTGGCAGATCAAATTGTCAGAAGATGCTAAACCTAAGACTGCATTTTCTACCATTGGAGGACATTACCAGTTTACTGTAATGCCTTTTGGTTTGAAAAATGCACCTGCCACTTTTCAGAGGTTGGTGAACACAGTCCTGCAAGGGCTGGAAGCTTTCAGTGCAGCATATTTGGACGATATAGCTGTCTTTAGCTCCAGCTGGGATGATCACCTGGTCCACCTATTGAAAGTTTTGGAGGCCCTGCAAAAGGCAGGCCTCACTATCAAGGCTTCAAAGTGCCAGATAGGGCAGGGTAAGGTGGTTTATCTGGGACACCTTGTTGGTGGGGAACAGATTGCACCACTTCAGGGGAAAATCCAAACTATCATTGATTGGGTTCCCCCTACCACTCAGACTCAGGTGAGAGCCTTCCTAGGCCTCACTGGGTATTACAGGAGGTTCATTAAGAACTATGGCTCCATTGCAGCCCCTCTTAATGACCTCACATCCAAGAAAATGCCTAAAAAGGTATTATGGACAGCAAGCTGTCAGAAAGCTTTTGAGGAGCTGAAGCAGGCCATGTGCTCTGCACCTGTCCTGAAAAGCCCTTGTTACTCTAAAAAATTCTATGTCCAAACTGATGCATCTGAATTAGGAGTAGGGGCAGTCCTATCACAACTTAATTCTGAGGGCCAGGATCAACCTGTTGCTTTTATTAGTAGGAGGTTGACCCCTAGAGAAAAGCGTTGGTCTGCCATTGAGAGGGAGGCCTTTGCTGTGGTCTGGGCTCTGAAGAAGTTGAGGCCATACCTGTTTGGCACTCACTTCATTGTTCAGACAGACCACAAACCTCTATTTTGGCTAAAACAAATGAAAGGTGAAAATCCTAAATTGTTGAGGTGGTCCATATCCCTACAGGGAATGGACTATACAGTGGAACATAGACCTGGGAGTAGCCACTCCAATGCAGATGGACTCTCCAGATATTTCCACTTAGACAATGAAGACTCATCAGGTCATGGCTAGTCTTATTGTCCTTCATTTGGGGGGGGGGGTTGTGTAGGAAAGTACCATCTTGCCTGGCATGTTACCCCCATTTTTCACTGTATATATGTTGTTTTAGTTGTATGTGTCACTGGGACCCTGGTAACCCAGGGCCCCAGTGCTCATAAGTGTGCCTGAATGTGTTACCTGTGTAGTGACTAACTGTCTCACTGAGGCTCTGCTAATCAGAACCTCAGTGGTTATGCTCTCTCATTTCTTTCCAAATTGTCACTGACAGGCTAGTGACCATTTTTACCAATTTACATTGGCTTACTGGAACACCCTTATAATTCCCTAGTATATGGTACTGAGGTACCCAGGGTATTGGGGTTCCAAGAGATCCCTATGGGCTGCAGCATTTCTTTTGCCACCCATAGGGAGCTCTGACAATTCTTACACAGGCCTGCCACTGCAGCCTGAGTGAAATAACGTCCACGTTATTTCACAGCCATTTTACACTGCACTTAAGTAACTTATAAGTCACCTATATGTCTAACCTTTACCTGGTAAAGGTTAGGTGCAAAGTTACTTAGTGTGAGGGCACCCTGGCACTAGCCAAGGTGCCCCCACATTGTTCAGAGCCAATTCCCTGAACTTTGTGAGTGCGGGGACACCATTACACGCGTGCACTACATATAGGTCACTACCTATATGTAGCTTCACAATGGTAACTCCGAATATGGCCATGTAACATGTCTATGATCATGGAATTGCCCCCTCTATGCCATCCTGGCATAGTTGGCACAATCCCATGATCCCAGTGGTCTGTAGCACAGACCATGGTACTGCCAAACTGCCCTTCCTGGGGTTTCACTGCAGCTGCTGCTGCTGCCAACCCCTCAGACAGGCAGCTGCCCTCCTGGGGTCCAGCCAGGCCTGGCCCAGGATGGCAGAACAAAGAACTTCCTCTGAGAGAGGGTGTGACACCCTCTCCCTTTGGAAAATGCTGTGAAGGCAGGGGAGGAGTAGCCTCCCCCAGCCTCTGGAAATGCTTTCTTGGGCACAGATGTGCCCAATTCTGCATAAGCCAGTCTACACCGGTTCAGGGACCCCTTAGCCCCTGCTCTGGCGCGAAACTGGACAAAGGAAAGGGGAGTGACCACTCCCCTGACCTGCACCTCCCCTGGGAGGTGTCCAGAGCTCCTCCAGTGTGCTCCAGACCTCTGCCATCTTGGAAACAGAGGTGCTGCTGGCACACTGGACTGCTCTGAGTGGCCAGTGCCACCAGGTGACGTCAGAGACTCCTGCTGATAGGCTCCTTCAGGTGTTAGTAGCCTATCCTCTCTCCTAGGTAGCCAAACCCTCTTTTCTGGCTATTTAGGGTCTCTGTCTCTGGGGAAACTTTAGATAACGAATGCATGAGCTCAGCCGAGTTCCTCTGCATCTCTCTCTTCACCTTCTGATAAGGAATCGACCGCTGACCGTGCTGGAAGCCTGCAAACCTGCAACATAGTAGCAAAGACGACTACTGCAACTCTGTAACGCTGATCCTGCCGCCTTCTCGACTGTTTTCCTGCTTGTGCATGCTGTGGGGGTAGCCTACCTCCTCTCTGCACCAGATGCTCCGAAGAAATCTCCCGTGGGTCGACGGAATCTTCCCCCTGCAACCGCAGGCACCAAAAAGCTGCATCACCGGTCCATTGGGTCTCCTCTCAGCACGACGAGCGAGGTCCCTCGAATCCAGCGACTCTGTCCAAGTGACCCACACAGTCCAGTGACTCTTCAGCCCAAGTTTGGTGGAGGTAAGTCCTTGCCTCACCTCTCTGGGCTGCATTGCTGGGAACCGCGACTTTGCAGCTACTCCGTCCCCTGTGCACTTCTGGCAGAAATCCTTTGTGCACAGCCAAGCCTGGGTCCACGGCACTCTAACCTGCATTGCACGACTTTCTAAGTTGGTCTCTGGCGACGTGGGTCTCCTTTGTGCAACTTCGGCGAGCACCGTTTCACGCATCCTCGTAGTGCCTGTTTCTGGCACTTCTCCGGGTGCTACCTGCTTCAGTGAGGGCTGTTTGTCTTGCCCGACGACCCCTCTCTCTTCAGGTCCAATTTGCGACCGCCTGGTCCCTCCTGGGCCCCAGCAGCGTCCAAAAACGCCAAACGCACGATTTGCAGCTAGCAAGGCTTGTTGGCGTTCTTTCGGCGGGAAAACACTTCTGCACGACTCTCCACGGCGAGAGGGATCCGTCCACCAAAGGGGAAGTCTCTAGCCCTTTTCGTTCCTGCAGAAACCTCAGCCTCTTCTGTCCAGTCGAAGCTTCTTTGCACCCGCAGCTGGCATTTCCTGGGCATCTGCCCATCTCCGACTTGCTTGTGACTTTTGGACTTGGTCCACTTGTTCCACAGGTACCCTAGATTGGAAAACCACAGTTGTTGCATTGCTGGTTTGTGTCTTTCCTGCATTATTCCTCTAACACGACTACTTTGTTCTTAGGGGAACTTTAGTGCACTTTGCACTCACTTTTCAGGGTCTTGGGGAGGGTTATTTTTCTAACTCTCACTATTTTCTAATAGTCCCAGCGACCCTCTACAAGGTCACATAGGTTTGGGGTCCATTCGTGGTTCGCATTCCACTTTTGGAGTATATGGTTTGTGTTGCCCCTATCCCTATGTTTCCCCATTGCATCCTATTGTAACTATACATTGTTTGCACTGTTTTCTAAGACTATATTGCATATTTTTGCTATTGTGTATATATATCTTGGGTATATTTCCTATCCTCTCACTGAGGGTACACTCTAAGATACTTTGGCATATTGTCATAAAAATAAAGTACCTTTATTTTTAGTATAACTGTGTATTGTGTTTTCTTATGATATTGTGCATATGACACTAAGTGGTACTGTAGTAGCTTCACACATCTCCTAGTTCGGCCTAAGCTGCTCTGCTAAGCTACCATTATCTATCAGCCTAAGCTGCTAGACACCCTATACACTAATAAGGGATAACTGGGCCTGGTGCAAGGTGCAAGTACCCCTTGGTATTCACTACAAGCCAGTCCAGCCTCCTACACATGGGCACGGTACTGGCCAAGTTTCGGGAGACGCAGCGGCTGCAGGAGGAACACTACCTGGGGATCAAAGTCCATTAACACCACCCTGGTCACCATTGCAGGGGTGCTGGCAGACCTTGTCAACAACACAAGGGACACAGTGGGACACAAACGGGCCCCTGACTCTAGCCTGGATGATGAACAGCCCTCCACCTCTGCCGGTGCTAGTGGACATGACGCACAGGACCAACAGGCCACTAGCACCCCTGTAGGAGGCTGGACTGGCTTGTAGTGAGTACCAAGGGGTACTTGCACCTTGCACCAGGCCCAGTTATCCCTTATTAGTGTATAGGGTGTCTAGCAGCTTAGGTTGATAGATAATGGTAGCTTAGCAGAGCAGCTTAGGCTGAACTAGGAGACGTGTGAAGCTACTACAGTACCACTTAGTGTCATATGCACAATATCATAAGAAAACACAATACACAGTTATACTAAAAATAAAGGTACTTTATTTTTATGACAATATGCCAAAGTATCTTAGAGTGTACCCTCAGTGAGAGGATAGGAAATATACACAAGAAATATATACACAATAGCAAAAATATGCAATATAGTCTTAGAAAACAGTGCAAACAATGTATAGTTACAATAGGATGCAATGGGGAAACATAGGGATAGGGGCAACACAAACCATATACTCCAAAAGTGGAATGCGAACCACGAATGGACCCCAAACGTATGTGACCTTGTAGAGGGTCGCTGGGACTATTAGAAAATAGTGAGAGTTAGAAAAATAACCCTCCCCAAGACCCTGAAAAGTGAGTGCAAAGTGCACTAAAGTTCCCCTAAGGACAAAGTAGTCGTGTTAGAGGAATAATGCAGGAAAGACACCAACCAGCAATGCAACAACTGTGGATTTCCAATCTAGGGTACCTGTGGAATAAGGGGACCGAGTCCAAAAGTCACAAGCAAGTCAGAGATGGGCAGATGCCCAGGAAATGCCAGCTGCGGGTGCAAAGAAGCTTCTACTGGACAGAAGAAGCTGAGGTTTCTGCAGGAACGAAAAGGGCTAGAGACTTCCCCTTTGGTGGACGGATCCCTCTCGCCTTGGAGAGTCGTGCAGAAGTGTTTTCCCGCTGAAAGGTTGCCAAAAAGCCTTGCTAGTCGCAAATCGTGCGTTTGGCGTTTTTGGACGCTGCTGGGGCCCAGGAGGGACCAGGAGGTCGCAAATTGGACCTGAAGAGAGAGGGGACGTCGAGCAAGACAAAGAGCCCTCACTGAAGCAGGTAGCACCCGGAGAAGTGCCAGAAACAGGCACTACAAGGATGCGTGAAACGGTGCTCGCCGAAGTTGCACAAAGGAGTCCCACGTCGCCGGAGACCAACTTAGAAAGTCGTGCAATGCAGGTTAGAGTGCCGTGGACCCAGGCTTGGCTGTGCACGAAGGATTTCCACCGGAAGTGCACAGGGGCCGGAGTAGCTGCAAAGTCGCGGTTCCCAGCAATGCAGCCCAGCGAGGTGAAGCAAGGACTTACCTCCACCAAACTTGGACTGAAGAGTCACTGGACTGTGGGGGTCACTTGGACAGAGTCGCTGGATTCGAGGGACCTCGCTCGTCGTGCTGAGAGGAGACCCAAGGGACCGGTAATGCAGCTTTTTGGTGCCTGCGGTTGCAGGGGGAAGATTCCGTCGACCCACGGGAGATTTCTTCGGAGCTTCTGGTGCAGAGAGGAGGCAGACTACCCCCACAGCATGCACAAGCAGGAAAACAGTCGAGAAGGCGGCAGGATCAGCGTTACAGAGTTGCAGTAGTCGTCTTTGCTACTATGTTGCAGGTTTGCAGGCTTCCAGCGCGGTCATCAGTCGATTCCTTATCAGAAGGTGAAGAGAGAGATGCAGAGGAACTCGGCTGAGCTCATGCATTCGTTATCTGAAGTTTCCCCAGAGACAGAGACCCTAAATAGCCAGAAAAGAGGGTTTGGCTACCTAGGAGAGAGGATAGGCTACTAACACCTGAAGGAGCCTATCAGCAGGAGTCTCTGACGTCACCTGGTGGCACTGGCCACTCAGAGCAGTCCAGTGTGCCAGCAGCACCTCTGTTTCCAAGATGGCAGAGGTCTGGAGCACACTGGAGGAGCTCTGGACACCTCCCAGGGGAGGTGCAGGTCAGGGGAGTGGTCACTCCCCTTTCCTTTGTCCAGTTTCGCGCCAGAGCAGGGGCTAAGGGGTCCCTGAACCGGTGTAGACTGGCTTATGCAGAATTGGGCACCTCTGTGCCCAACAAAGCATTTCCAGAGGCTGGGGGAGGCTACTCCTCCCCTGCCTTCACACCATTTTCCAAAGGGAGAGGGTGTCACACCCTCTCTCAGAGGAAGTTCTTTGTTCTGCCATCCTGGGCCAGGCCTGGCTGGACCCCAGGAGGGCAGATGCCTGTCTGAGGGGTTGGCAGCAGCAGCAGCTGCAGTGAAACCCCAGGAAGGGCAGGTTGGCAGTACCAGGGTCTGTGCTACAGACCACTGGGATCATGGGATTGTGCCAACTATGCCAGGATGGCATAGAGGGGGCAATTCCATGATCATAGACATGTTACATGGCCATTTTCGGAGTTACCATTGTGAAGCTACATATAGGTAGTGACCTATATGTAGTGCACGCGTGTAATGGTGTCCCCGCACTCACAAAGTTCAGTGAATTGGCTCTGAACAATGTGGGGGCGCCTTGGCTAGTGCCAGGGTGCCCACACACTAAGTAACTTTGCACCTAACCTTTACCAGGTAAAGGTTAGACATATAGGTGACTTATAAGTTACTTAAGTGCAGTGTAAAATGGCTGTGAAATAACGTGGACGTTATTTCACTCAGGCTGCAGTGGCAGGCCTGTGTAAGAATTGTCAGAGCTCCCTATGTGTGGCAAAAGAAATGCTGCAGCCCATAGGGATCTCCTGGAACCCCAATACCCTGGGTATCTCAGTACCATATACTAGGAAATTATAAGGGTGTTCCAGTAAGCCAATGTAAATTGGTAAAAATGGTCACTAGCCTGTTAGTGACAATTTGGAAAGAAATGAGAGAGCATAACCACTGAGGTTCTGATTAGCAGAGCCTCAGTGAGACAGTTAGTCACTACACAGGTAACACATTCAGGCTCACTTATGAGCACTGGGGCCCTGGGTTACCAGGGTCCCAGTGACACATACAACTAAAACAACATATATACAGTGAAAAATGGGGGTAACATGCCAGGCAAGGTGGTACTTTCCTACAACCCCCCCCCCTGCAGAAGGAGAACCACCCCGCAAACGGTCTCTGAGATCCAGGAACAAGACAGAGAACATTGCCAAAACCCCCGCCAAGAAATAAGACCCTCCTGAATGTCACCCTTCTGTCCCACTTTATCACCCTGCCCACCATAAACTGCCACAGCTCCACTTCCTATGCCCCATTGGACAATGCACCTGTGAATCCAAGAGATTGGACTCTGCCATGGACATTCCTCCACCATTACCCCAGCCCATTTCACACAACCCTCCACTTATTTGCACAGAAATAAACATCCTTGAATCACAAATCAATCTGGAGTCAGTCTGTGTTTTCACAAATGTGTAATTGCAAAATCTGTGGAATATAGCAATGTCAATGTACTTGTTCACATTCCAATGTTACACAGCTGTAGGCCAGGAGTAAACATAGCAGAGGGCACAAATTGGGACCCAGATCGGTGAAATGGAAAGCCAAAGTGACAAGTCAGGGTCCATACACAGAGGTAAAAAGGTAGATTTATGCTAGGTCTTACAATGGTATGACATGTGGGAAGCAGTTCCATCTTCTTACCTGTGTCTCACTGGAAGTATTGCATGATGTTGTTTCGGTTGTCTACATCTTCCTCTTCTGCCTCCTCTTCTTCACTGTCCACAGGCTCCACAGCTGCCACAAGACCAGCATCAGGCCCATCCTCCTGCAGAAAGGGCACCTGCCGTGGCAAAGTCAGGTTGTGCAATATACAGCAGGCCACAATGATCTGGCACACCTTCTTCGGAGAGTAGTAAAGGGAGTCACCTGTCAGATGGAGGCACCGGAATCTGGCCTTCAGGAGGGCAAAGGTGCGCTCTATTATCCTCCTAGTTCGCCCATGTGCCTCATTGTAGCGTTCCTCTGCCCTTGTCCTGGGATTCCTCACTGGGGTCAGTAGCCATGACAGGTTGAGGTAACCAGAGTCACCTGCAAAGATCGAGGGACAACTGTTAGACATCCTCCAAACATTAGGGAATCTCCCATACCCAGACAGCAAATGAAACTGTGTGGGGACTTTAGGCTCACCTATTAGCCACACACGGTGCCTCTGGAGTTGGCCCATCACATAAGGGATGCTGCTATCCCTTAAAATGTAAACGTCATGCACTGAGCCAGGATACTTGGCATTCACCTGGGAGATGTACTGGTCTGCCAAACACACCATCTGCACATTCATAGAATGGTAGCTTTTCCGGTTTCTGTACACCTGTTCATTCCTGCGGGAGGGGACAAATGCCACATGTGTACCGTCAATGGCTCCAATGATGTTGGGAATATGTCCCAGGGCATAAAAGTCACCTTTCACTGTGAACAAATCCTCCACTTGAGGGAAAACAATGTAGCCGCGGATGTGTTTCAGCAGGGCAGATAACACTCTGGACAACACGTTAGAGAACATTGGCTGGGACATCCCTGATGCCATGGCCACTGTTGTTTGAAAAGACCCACTGGCCAGAAAATGGAGTACAGACAGGACCTGCACTAGAGGGGGTATTCCAGTGCTATGGCGGATAGCTGAAATCAGGTCTGGCTCCAACTGGGCACACAGTTCCTGGATTGTTGCACGAACAAGTCTGTAGGTGATAATTATGTGTCTCGCTTCCATTGTCGACAGGTCCACCAAGGGTCTGTACACCGGAGGATGCCGCCATCTCATCACCTGCCCCAGCGGATGTGCCCTTTGGAGGAGAACGGTGAGCAGAGGGTCATACAACACTTAGGTGTCACAATGCTGTTTAGTAAAAACGTAACAATTTCTCAATGTGCCTTTGTCTGTCCGTATTCCTGGGCTAAATAGGTGTGACTCAGTTATTTGGCCTGCCATGTGGCCCCCTGAAATGGCGGATGCATGACCTGTAAGGTAGGACAAGGGGAAATGAGGTAACCGTGCTGGTGTTGGACACCGTTGCGGTAGGCAGTCGAAGACCACGGCGCAATTCAGCATTGGTTAACATTGGGCCCCATGGCTTCCAGGAGCCAATAATGATATACGCCGGTGGTGACGGTACGCACCGCCGCGGACGTGGCCGTCATTTCCTATCTGTTCATTTACTTGATACCTGACCTTCAACAGGAGAGGACCTACACTGCAAGTGCTGCTGTGACCTGTGTCTGGAAGCGACAATGGCTAGAGTGTCTGTGGAAAGGGCCCCTGCTTTCACTTCGGAGGAGTTGGAGAAACTAGTGAATGGGGTCCTCCCCCAGTACACGCAACTGTACGGTCCTCCAGACAAACAGGTGAGTACACTATGAGCATGGTGGATTGCACATGATTGTATGGAGTGTCGTGGATAGAAGAGGGAGGGGAGGGGGACAGGCCAGCATGTGCTGATAGTGTGTGTGTATGTATGTCTGGGCCAGGGTGGGAGGTTTTTAGGCAATGCGTGAGAAGAACAGTACGGCATAGTAACATCCATTATTAATTCACTTTTCCTATAGGTCAGCGCCCACCAGAAGAAGGGGATTTGGCGTGCCATAACCAAGGAAGTGCGGACCCTAGTGGTCTACCATAGACGGAGCACCCACTGCTGGAAAAGATGGGAGGACCTGCGCCGCTGGAGCAAGAAGACGGTGGAGGCCCAGCTGGGGATGGCCTCCCTACGTGGAAGGGGTGCCCGTCGCACCATTACACCCCTGATGCACCGGATCCTGGCGGTGGCAAATCCGGAGTTGGATGGGTGCTTGAGGGCATCACAGTAGCCACAAGGGAGTGAGTACACTATCATTAAGCTGACTCTGCACGCTTGACGAGGTGTTTGGGTGGAGGTGGTGGCCTGTGGGTTCACCTACGCAAGGGCAGACACCCAAAGGTAGAACCATTGTTTTGCAGGCTCATTCCGAGTTCAACCGCAAAGGTGGTATTTGTACTTTACACCTACTCAGGCTCCCATGGGTTCCAGCTGTGCATGAAATGGGTCTAGACATAGCCCCCTTGGGCATGTGCTTTTATCCTGCACTGTTAGTGTATGGGTTAGTGCATAGGGCTGCTCCCTGTGTGTTGTGTCCGCCAACAGTAGTGATGTTGCATGCACTGACCATGTGTATCTTCTGTCTCCCCCCCCCCTTTTTGTTTTGTCACACTGTTCTTGCCTGCATTAGCATCATCTGGCGGAGGAGCAGTGGCACCGGAGCAGGAGGGAGCTGCATCCCACATGGGCCTGGAGGGTGAAGTGACGGAGTCTGAAGGCACCAGTGGGACGGAGGGCGAGGGGAGCTCCACGACGGGACAGGAGCAAACACCAGCGACAGCGACTCCTCCTCTGATGGGAACTCCCTTGCAGTGGCTGTAGGAAAGTACCATCTTGTCTGGCATGTTACCCCCATATTCCACTGTATATATGTTGTTTTAGTGTATGTGTCACTGAGACCCTGCCAGCCAGGGCCCAGGTACTCATAAGTGTGCCCTGTATGTGTTCCCTGTGTGATGACTAACTGTCTCTCTGAGGCTCTGCTAATCAGAACCTCAGTGGTTATGCTCTCTCTGCTTTCTAAATTGTCACTAACAGGCTAGTGACCAATTTCACCAATTCACATTGGCCTACTGGAACATCCTTATAATTCCCTAGTATATGGTACTGAGGTACCCAGGGTATTGGGGTTCCAGGAGAGCCCTATGGGCTGCAGCATTTCTTTTGCCACCCATAGGGAGCTCTGTCAATTCTTACACAGGCCTGCCACTGCAGCCTGAGTGAAATAACGTCCACATTATTTCACAGCTATTTACCACTGCACTTAAGTAACTTATAAGTCACCTATATGTCTAACCTTTACCTGGTAAAGGTTGTGTGCTAAGTTACTTAGGGGGTTATTCTAACTTTGGAGGAGTGTTAATCCGTCCCAAAAGTGACGGTAAAGTGCCGGATATACCACCAGCCGTATTACGAGTTCCATAGGATATAATGGACTCGTAATACGGCTGGTGGTAAATCTGTCACTTTTCCGTCACTTTTGGGACGGATTAACACCTCCTCCAAAGTTAGAATAACCCCCTTAGTGTGTGGGCACCCTGGCACTAACCAAGGTGCCCCCACATCGTTCAGGGCAAATTCCCCGGACTTTGTGAGTGCGGAGACACCATTACACGCGTGCACTGTTCATAGGTCACTACCTATGTACAGCGTCACAATGGTAACTCCGAACATGGCCATGTAACATGTCTAAGATCATGGAATTGTCACCCCAATGCCATTCTGGCATTGGGGAGACAAATCCAGGATCCCCTGAGTCTCTAGCACAGACCCGGGTACTGCCAAACTGCCTTTCCCGGGGGTTTCACTGCAGCTGCTGCTGCTGCCAACCCCTCAGACAGGTTTCTGCCCTCCTGGGGTTCAGCCAGGCTTGGCCCAGGAAGGTAGAACAAAGGACTTCCCCAGAGAGAGGGTGTTACACCCTCTCCCTTTGGTAAAAGGTGTCAGGGCTGGGGAGGAGTAGCCTCCCCCAGCCTCTGGAAATGCTTTCATGGGCACAGATTGTGCCTATCTCTGCATAAGCCAGTCTACACCGGTTCAGGGATCCCCCAGTCCTGCTCTGGCGCGAAACTGGACAAAGGAAAGGGGAGTGACCACTCCCCTGACCTGCACCTCCCAGGGGAGGTGCCCAGAGCTCTTCCAGTGTGCTCCAGACCTCTGCCATCTTGGAAACAGAGGTGCTGCTGGCACACTGGACTGCTCTGAGTGGCCAGTGCCAGCAGGTGAGGTCAGAGACTCCTTCTGATAGGCTCTTACCTGTGTTGCTAGCCTATCCTCCTTCCTAGGTATCCAAACCTACTTTTCTGGCTATTTAGGGTCTCTGCTTTGGGGAATTCTTTAGATAACGAATGCAAGAGCTCATCAGAGTTCTTCTGCATCTCTCTCTTCACCTTCTGCCAAAGGATCGACCGCTGACTGCTCAGGACGCCTGCAAAACTGCAACAAAGTAGCAAAGACAACTACGGCAACCTTGTATCGCTGATCCTGCCGCCTTCTCGACTGTTTTCCTGGTGGTGCATGCTCTGGGGGTAACCTGCCTCCTCTCTGCACTAGGAGCTCTGAAGAAATCTCCTGTGGTTCGATGGAATCTTCCCCCTGCAACCGCAGGCAACAAAAGACTGTATCACCGGTCCTCTGGGTCCCCTCTCAGCACGACGAGCGTGGTCCCTGGAACTCAGCAACTCTGTCCAAGTGACTCCCACAGTCCAGTGACTCTTCAGTCCAAGTTTGGTGGAGGTAAGTCCTTGCCTCCCCACGCTAGACTGGATTGCTGGGTACCACGTGATTTGCAACTGCTCCGGCTCCTGTGCACTCTTCCAGGATTTCCTTTGTGCACAGCCAAGCCTGGGTCCCCGACACTCTAACCTGCAGTGCACGACCTCCTGAGTTGTCCTCCGACGTCGTGGGACCTTCTTTTGTGACTTCAGGTGAGCTCCGGTTCACTCCTCTTCGTAGTGCCTGTTCCGGCACTTCTGAGGGTGCTGCCTTCTTCTGAGTGGGCTCCTTATCTTGCTGGGCACCCCTTCTGTCTCCTCACGCAATTGGCGATATCCTGGTCCCTCCTGGGCCACAG
Organism: Pleurodeles waltl; assembly: GCF_031143425.1. Taxonomy (NCBI): domain Eukaryota; kingdom Metazoa; phylum Chordata; class Amphibia; order Caudata; family Salamandridae; genus Pleurodeles; species Pleurodeles waltl. The sequence continues at coordinate 1,554,744,551 of NC_090446.1, forward strand.
CAGCGTCCAAAAACCCTAACCGCGACCCTTGCAGATAGCAAGGCTTGTTTGCGGTCTTTCTGCATGGAAACACATCTGCAAGCTTCTTCACGAAGCGGGACATCCGTCCTCCAAAGGGGAAGTTCCTAGTCCTCTTCATTCTTGCAGAATCCACAGCTTCTACCATCCGGTGGCAGCTTCTTTGCACCCTCAGCTGGCATTTCTTGGGCATCTGCCCACTCATGACTTGAGTGTGACTCTTGGACTTGGTCCCCTTGTTCCACAGGTACTCTTGTCTGGAAATCCATTGTTGTTGCATTGCTGGTGTTGGTCTTCCTTGCAGAATTCCCCTATCACGACTTCTGTGCTCTCTGGGGAACTTAGGTGCACTTTACACCTACTTTTCAGGGTCTTGGGGTGGGCTATTTTTCTAACCCTCACTGTTTTCTTACAGTCCCAGCGACCCTCTACAAGGTCACATAGGTTTGGGGTCCATTTGTGATTCGCATTCCACTTTTGGAGGATATGGTTTGTATTGCCCCTATCCCTATGTGCTCTCATTGCAATCTATTGTGACTGTACATTGCTTGCATTGCTTTCTATTGCTATTACTGCATATTTTTGGTATTGTGTACATATATCTTGTGTATATTTACTATCCTCATACTGAGGGTACTCACTGAGATACTTTTGGCATATTGTCATAAAAATAAAGTACCTTTATTTTTAGTATATCTGTGTATTGTGTTTTCTTATGATATTGTGCATATGACAACAGTGGTATAGTAGGAGCTTTACACGCCTCGTAGTTCAGCCTAAGCTGTTCTGCTAAGCTACCTTTTCTATCAGCCTAAGCTGCTAGACACCTCTTCTATGCTAATAAGTGATACCTGGATCTGGTGCAGAGTGTAAGTACCCCTTGGTACTCCCTACAAACCAGGCCAGCCACCTACATTGGTTGCGCAGCGGTGGGATTAGTACTTGCAACTACTTACCACTTTGTCATTTTGTACTTTTCATAAGAGAAAAATATACAAAACAAGTTCAGTGTATGTGCACCTAACCAAAAAGTTTTGCTTTTCTTCTCTTACTCTATTGCTAAGTGCTGAAAAGTACCTCTAAAACTTTCAAAACATTCTAAAAAGTTGAAAAAAGTTTTTTTCCTGTTCCTTAAAAAGTTCTGAAAAATTTTTCTTTCTTTTTCTGTCCCTTAAACCCTTTTCTGTCATGTCTGGTACAGGTCAAACTCTGGATCTGGCCAGCACAGCTTATGACCACCTTAACTGGAAAGGTGTAAGGAGTCTCTGCATTGATAGAGGTTTAGGGGTAGGGAAGAATCCCTCTAGAGAATTGTTGGTTAATATGCTCATTGAACATGATAAGGCCATAGCTGGCACATCTGGTGAGAGATTAGCTGATGGTTCACACTCTGATTCTGGGGTAGCCCCAGCAAAAGTGTTACATGAGAATCTTCCCAACCTGCCCCTTAGCAGGCCACCTACCAGGGCTGGTACTGATGTGAGCTCTCATCACAGTAGGGATGTCACTCCTTTAGGCCAGGTTGTTAGAGTGCCATCTGTTAGGGACAGGTCTCCCTCTGTCCATTCACACCATTCTTCTGTGTCTATGCATGCCCAACCCACCCACCCTGATGACAGAATGTTATGAAAGGGAACTCAATAGATTGAGAGTGGAAGAGTCCAGACTGAAGCTTAAACAGCAACAGCTGGCTCTAGACAGGGAAACATTTGACTTAGAAAAAGAAAGGCAGAGGTTGGGGTTTGGACCCCATGGTGGCAGCAGCAGTATTACAGATAGTAATCCTGTTAAAGAGCATGATTCTAGGAATCTGCACAAGATAGTTCCCCCTTACAAGGAGGGGGATGACATTAACAAGTGGTTTGCTGCACTTGAGAGGGCCTGTGTTGTACAGGCCTCAAAGGCAGTGGGCTGCTATCCTATGGCTATCTTTCAGTGGAAAGGGTAGGGACAGGCTCCTTACTGTGAAGGAAAGTGATGCCAATAATTTTACAGTTCTTAAGAATGCACTCCTAGATGTTTATGGCTTAACCACTGAACAGTACAGGATCAAGTTCAGAGAAACCAAACAGGAGTCTTCACAAGACTGGGTAGACTTTGTTGACCATTCAGTGAAGGCCTTGGAGAGGTGGTTACATGACAGTAAAGTTTCTGACTATGAAAGCCTGTCTAACTTAATCCTGAGAGAGCATATTCTTAATAACTGTGTGTCTGATTTGTTGCACCAATATCTAGTGGACTCAGATCTGACCTCTCCCCAAGAATTGGGAAAGAAGGCAGACAAATGGGTCAGAACAAGAGTGAACAGAAAAGTTCATACAGGGGGTGACAAGGATGGAAAGAAGAAGGATGGTAAGCCTTCTGACAAGGGTGGGAACAAATCTAAAAATGAGTCTTCATCAGGCCCACAAAAACACTCTGGTGGGGGTGGTGGGCCCAAATCCTCTTCTAATCAAGTAAAGAAACCATGGTGCTATTTATGTAAAGTAAAAGGCCATTGGACAACTGATGCCAGTTGTCCGAAGAAAAGCACCAAGCCTCCCACCACTACACCCCCTGCTGCTACACCTAGTGCCCCTAGTAATAGCAGTGGTGGTGGGAGCAAACCTACTAATAGCCAATCCAAGGGAGTAGCCGGGCTCACTTTTGGTAATTTAGTTGGAGTTGGTCTTGTTAGGGAGACCACAGAGGCTGTGTTAGTCTCTGAAGGTGCCATTGATTTGGCTACCTTGGTTGCTTGTCCCCTTAATATGGATAAGTACAAGAAACTTCCCCTAATAAATAGTGTTGAGGTTGAGGCCTACAGGGACACAGGTGCCAGTGTTACCATGGTAATAGAGAAACTGGAAACTGGTACACCCTGAACAACACCTACTTGGTCACCAGTACCAAGTGACTGATGCTCATAACAACACTCTTAGCCACCCCATGGCTGTTGTAAATCTCAACTTTTTTACTGGTCCAAAGAAAGTTGTGGTTGCCTCAGATTTGCCTGTAGACTGTCTACTAGGGAACGATTTAGAGACATCAGCTTGGGCAGAAGTGGAGTTGGAGGCTCATGCAGCAATGCTGGGCATTCCTGGGCATATTTTTGCTTTAACCAGGGCTCGGGCCAAAAAGCAAAAAGGACAGGGTGACTTGGATCCTGGAACAATGGACCAAGTGTCCCCTAAAGCTAGGGTTAGTAAAGGCAAAACACTACCTAATATCCCTCCCTCTACAGTGGATTCAACTTCTGAGGAAGAAGAATGTCCCCCCTGTGCAGAACCTTCAACAGAGGAGCTGAAAGCAGACACTGCTGAGCTTTTGGGTGGAGGGGGGCCTGCCAGGGAGGAGCTGAGTGTGGCACAGCAGACCTGTCCCACACTAGAGGGTCTAAGACAGCAAGCTGCCAAACAGCAAAATGGGGATGTCAGTGACTCTCAAAGAGTTTACTGGGAGGACAACCTCTTGTATACAGAGGCAAGGGACCCAAAACCTGGAGCTGCCATGAGATTGGTCATTCCCCTGCAATACAGAGAGTCCCTCCTAACTCTAGCCCACGACATTCCCTTGGCTGGACATTTGGGGCAAATGAAAACATGGGACAGGCTTGTTCCCTTGTTTCATTGGCCTAGAATGTCAGAGGTCACAAAGGAATTTTGTAAGTCCAGTGAAACTTGTCAAGCCAGTGGCAAAACAGGTGGCACACCAAAGGCTCCCCTTATTCCACTACCTGTGGTTGGGGTTCCCTTTGAAAGGGTAGGGGTTGACATAGTTGGCCCCCTTGAGCATCCTACTGCTTCATGCAAACGGTTTATTATGGTAGTAGTAGACCATGCCACCAGATATCCTGAAGCAATTCCTCTAAGGACCACTACAGCTCCTGCAGTGGCATAGGCCCTCCTGGGAATCTTTTCCAGGGTGAGCTTCCCAAAAGAGGTGGTATCAGACAGGGGTAGCAACTTTATGTCTGCTTACTTAAAGGCCATGTGGAAGGAATGTGGTGTAACATACAAATTCACCACACCCTATCATCCACAAACAAATGGACTGGTTGAGAGGTTTAATAAAACTCCCAAAGGAATGATAATGGGACTCCCTGAAAAACTCAGGAAGAGATAGGATGTCCTGTTACCTTGCCTCCTTTTTGCTTACAGGGAGGTACCCCAAAAAGGAGTGGGCTTCAGCCCCTTTGAACTCCTATTGGACACCCTGTAAGAGGTCCTCTAACACTTGTAAAGGAGGGTTGGGAACAACCTTTAAAAGCTCCTAAGCAAGACATAGTGGACTATGTACTTGGCCTAAGATCCAGAATGGCTGAGTATATGAAAAAGGCCAGCAAAAACCTTCAGGCCAGCCAAGAGCTCCAAAAGCAATGGCATGACCAGTGGCCCCAAGATCACTCCAAGACAAATGGAGTGGTCCCTACATTATTGTTGAGAAAAAGGGAGATGTCACTTACTTGGTTCACTTAGGCACTGCCAGGAGTCCCCTTAGGGTGCTCCATGTCAATCGCCTAAAACCCTACTATGACAGGGCTGATCTCACCCTGCTCACTGCAACAGATGAAGGACAGGAAGAAGAGAGTGACCCTCTCCCTGATCTCTTCTCTTCCACAGAACAAGATGCTCTAGTGGAAGGTATAGTTTTGGCAGATTGTCTTACTGCTGAGCAGAAAGACCACTGCATAAATCTCCTGGGTCAGTTTTCAGAACTCTTTTCTGCTGTGTCAGGCACCACTTCTTGGTGTGAGCACACTATAGATACTGGAGACAGCTTGCCTGTCAAAAGTAAGATCTATAGGCAGCCTGACCATGTCAGGGATTGCATAAAACAAGAGGTTCAGAAAATGCTTGAACTGGGAGTGGTTGAGCACTCTGAAAGTCCATGGGCCTCTCCTGTGGTACTTGTACCAAAACCTCATTCCAAAGAAGGAAAGAAGGAAATTAGATTTTGTGTTGATTACAGAGGTCTCAACCAGGTAACTAAAACTGATGCTCACCCTATACCCAGGGCAGATGAGCTAATAGATACACTGGCATCTGCCAAGTATCTAACCACCTTTGATTTGACTCCAGGGTATTGGCAGATCAAGTTATCAGAGGATGCTAAAGCAAAAACTGCATTTTTGACTATTGGAGGGCACTACCAATTCACAGTAATGCCCTTTGGTTTGAAAAATGCACCTGCCACTTTTCAGAGGTTGGTGAATACAGTCCTGCAAGGTTGGGACGCTTTTAGTGCAGCATATCTTGATGATATAGCTGTCTTTAGCTCCACCTGGGATGATCACCTGGTCCACCTATGGAAAGTTTTGGAGGCCCTGCAAAAGGCAGGCCTTACTATCAAGGCTTCAAAGTGCCAGATAGAGCAGGGGAAAGTGGTTTATCTAGGACACCTGGTAGGTGGAGAACAGATTGCACCACTGCAAGGGAAAATCCAAACTATTATAGATTGGGTTCCCCCTACAACTCAGACCCAGGTGAGAGCCTTCTTAGGCCTCACTGGGTATTACAGGAGGTTCATAAAGAATTATGGCTCCATAGCAGCCCCTCTTAATGACCTCACATCTAAGAAAATGCCTAAAAAGGTATTATGGACAGCTAGCTGTCAGAAAGCTTTTGAGGAGCTGAAACAGGCCATGTGCTCTGCACCTGTCCTAAAAAGCCCTTGTTACTCCAAAAAATTCATTGTTCAAACTGATGCATCTGAATTAGGGGTAGGGGCAGTCTTATCACAACTCAATTCTGAGGGCCAGGATCAACCTGTTGCTTTTATCAGCAGGAGGTTGACCCCTAGAGAAAAGCGTTGGTCTGCCATAAAGAGGGAGGCCTTTGCTGTGGTCTGGTGTAGGAAAGTACCATCTTGCCTGGCATGTTACCCCCATTTTTCACTGTATATATGTTGTTTTAGTTGTATGTGTCACTGGGACCCTGGTAACCCAGGGCCCCAGTGCTCATAAGTGTGCCTGAATGTGTTACCTGTGTAGTGACTAACTGTCTCACTGAGGCTCTGCTAATCAGAACCTCAGTGGTTATGCTCTCTCATTTCTTTCCAAATTGTCACTGACAGGCTAGTGACCATTTTTACCAATTTACATTGGCTTACTGGAACACCCTTATAATTCCCTAGTATATGGTACTGAGGTACCCAGGGTATTGGGGTTCCAGGAGATCCCTATGGGCTGCAGCATTTCTTTTGCCACCCATAGGGAGCTCTGACAATTCTTACACAGGCCTGCCACTGCAGCCTGAGTGAAATAACGTCCACGTTATTTCACAGCCATTTTACACTGCACTTAAGTAACTTATAAGTCACCTATATGTCTAACCTTTACCTAGTAAAGGTTAGGTGCAAAGTTACTTAGTGTGAGGGCACCCTGGCACTAGCCAAGGTGCCCCCACATTGTTCAGAGCCAATTCCCTGAACTTTGTGAGTGCGGGGACACCATTACACGCGTGCACTACATATAGGTCACTACCTATATGTAGCTTCACAATGGTAACTCCGAATATGGCCATGTAACATGTCTATGATCATGGAATTGCCCCCTCTATGCCATCCTGGCATAGTTGGCACAATCCCATGATCCCAGTGGTCTGTAGCACAGATCCTGGTACTGCCAAACTGCCCTTCCTGGGGTTTCACTGCAGCTGCTGCTGCTGCCAACCCCTCAGACAGGCATCTGCCCTCCTGGGGTCCAGCCAGGCCTGGCCCAGGATGGCAGAACAAAGAACTTCCTCTGAGAGAGGGTGTGACACCCTCTCCCTTTGGAAAATGGTGTGAAGGCAGGGGAGGAGTAGCCTCCCCCAGCCTCTGGAAATGCTTTGTTGGGCACAGATGTGCCCAATTCTGCATAAGCCAGTCTACACCGGTTCAGGGACCCCTTAGCCCCTGCTCTGGCGCGAAACTGGACAAAGGAAAGGGGAGTGACCACTCCCCTGACCTGCACCTCCCCTGGGAGGTGTCCAGAGCTCCTCCAGTGTGCTCCAGACCTCTGCCATCTTGGAAACAGAGGTGCTGCTGGCACACTGGACTGCTCTGAGTGGCCAGTGCCACCAGGTGACGTCAGAGACTCCTGCTGATAGGCTCCTTCAGGTGTTAGTAGCCTTTCCTCTCTCCTAGGTAGCCAAACCCTCTTTTCTGGCTATTTAGGGTCTCTGTCTCTGGGGAAACTTTAGATAACGAATGTATGAGCTCAGCCGAGTTCCTCTGCATCTCTCTCTTCACCTTCTGATAAGGAATCGACCGCTGACCGCGCTGGAAGCCTGCAAAACTGCAACATAGTAGCAAAGACGACTACTGCAACTCTGTAACGCTGATCCTGCCGCCTTCTCGACTGTTTTCCTGCTTGTGCATGCTGTGGGGGTAGTCTGCCTCCTCTCTGCACCAGAAGCTCCAAAGAAATCTCCCGTGGGTCGACGGAATCGTCCCCCTGCAACCGCAGGCACCAAAAAGCTGCATTACCGGTCCCTTGGGTCTCCTCTCAGCACGACGAGCGAGGTCCCTCGAATCCAGCGACACCGTCCAAGTGACCCCCACAGTCCAGTGACTCTTCAGCCCAAGTTTGGTGGAGGTAAGTCCTTGCCTCACCTCGCTGGGCTGCATTGCTGGGAACCGCGACTTTGCAAGCTACTCCGGCCCCTGTGCACTTCCGGCGGAAATCCTTCGTGCACAGCCAAGCCTGGGTCCACGGCACTCTAACCTGCATTGCACGACTTTCTAAGTTGGTCTCCGGCGACGTGGGACTCCTTTGTGCAACTTCGGCGAGCACCGTTTCACACATCCTCGTAGTGCCTGTTTCTGGCACTTCTCCGGGTGCTACCTGCCTCAGTGAGGGCTCTTTGTCTTGCTCGACGTCCCCTCTCTCTGCAGGTCCAATTTGCGACCTCCTCGTCCCTCCTGGGCCCCAGCAGCGTCCAAAAACGCCAAACGCACGATTTGCGTGTAGCAAGGCTTGTTGGCGTCCATCCGGCGGGAAAACACTTCTGCACAACTCTCCAAGGCGTGGGGGATCCATCCTCCAAAGGGGAAGTCTCTAGCCCTTGTCGTTCCTGCAGTATTCACAGTTCTTCAGCCTAGTAAGAGCTTCTTTGCACCAACCGCTGGCATTTCTTGGGCATCTGCCCATCTCCGAGTTGCTTGTGACTTTTGGACTTGGTCCCCTTGTTCCACAGGTACCCTCAGTCAGGAATCCATCGTTGTTGCATTGCTGATTTGTGTTTTCCTTGCATTTTCCCTCTAACACGACTATTTTGTCCTTAGGGGAACTTTAGTGCACTTTGCACTCACTTTTCAGGGTCTTGGGGAGAGTTATTTTTCTAACTCTCACTATTTTCTAATAGTCCCAGCGACCCTCTACAAGGTCACATAGGTTTGGGGTCCATTCATGGTTCGCATTCCACTTTTGGAGTATATGGTTTGTGTTGCCCCTATCCCTATGTTTCCCCATTGCATCCTATTGTAACTATACATTGTTTGCACTGTTTTCTAAGACTATACTGCATATTTTTGCTATTGTGTATATATATCTTGGGTATATTTCCTATCCTCTCACTGAGGGTACACTCTAAGATACTTTGGCATATTGTCATAAAAATAAAGTACCTTTATTTTTAGTATAACTGTGTATTGTGTTTTCTTATGATATTGTGCATATGACACTAAGTGGTACTGTAGTAGCTTCACACGTCTCCTAGTTCAGCCTAAGCTGCTCTGCTAAGCTACCATTATCTATCAGCCTAAGCTGCTAGACACCCTATACACTAATAAGGGATAGCTGGGCCTGGTGCAAGGTGCAAGTACCCCTTGGTACTCACTACAAGCCAGTCCAGCCTCCTACATTGGTTGTGCAGTGGTGGGATAAGTGCTTGAGACTACTTACCACTCTTGTCATTGTACTTTTCATAAGAGAAAAATATACAAAACAAGGTCAGTGTATATACACATAGCCAAAAAGTTTTGCATTTCCTCTTTTCACTCTTTTCTAAGTGCTGAAAAGTACTCCTAAACTTTCAAAAAGTTCTTAAAAGTTTAAAAAGTTTTTTTCTGTCTTTCCAAAAAGTTCTGAAAACTTTTTTCTCTTTTTCTATCACTTCAACTCTCTCTAAAAATGTCTGGCACAGGCCAAAATGTTGAACTGTCCAAACTTGCATATGATCACCTTAGCTGGAAAGGAGCAAGGAGTCTCTGCATAGAGAGAGGTTTGAGTGTAGGGAAGAATCCTTCCTTAGAACTGTTAATTAATATGCTTAGAGTACAAGATAAGGCCATAAGTGCCCAATCTGTAGAAAAAGTAGCTAATGGTTCTCAATCTGATCCAGGGACTCCCCCAGGAAAAGGTTCCGGAAAGAAACTTCTTAGCCTGCCCATTACTAGACAGTCTAGCATAGTTGGTACAGAGGTTGAATCACACCATACTAATGGTGTGCTCTCACATTATGCTGGTAGCCAAGCTGTTAGGGTGCCCTCTGTAAGGGACAGGTCTACATCTGTTCATTCCCATCATACCTCTGTATCTAGAAATGTCCCTCCCACCCACCCTGATGACAGATTGTTAGAAAGGGAGCTCAATAGATTGAGAGTGGAGCAAACCAGACTGAAGCTCAAGAAGCATCAGCTGGATTTGGATAGACAGTCTTTAGAAATAGAGAGGGAAAGACAGAAGATGGGTTTAGATACCCATGGTGGCAGCAGCAGTATTCCCCATAGTCATCCTGCAAAAGAGCATGATTCCAGGAATCTGCACAAGATAGTTCCCCCTTATAAGGAGGGGGATGACATTAACAAGTGGTTTGCTGCACTTGAGAGGGCCTGTGCTGTACAGGATGTCCCTCAAAAGCAGTGGGCTGCTATCCTATGGCTATCATTTACTGGAAAAGGTAGGGATAGGCTCCTTACTGTAAAAGAAAATGATGCAAACAATTTCCAAGTTCTTAAGAATGCACTCCTGGATGGTTATGGCTTAACCACTGAACAGTACAGGATAAAGTTCAGAGATACCAAAAAGGAGTCTTCACAAGACTGGGTTGATTTCATTGACCAGGCAGTGAAGGCCTTGGAGGGGTGGTTACATGGCAGTAAAGTTACTGATTATGACAGCCTGTATAACTTGATCCTGAGAGAGCATATTCTTAATAATTGTGTGTCTGATTTGTTGCACCAGTACTTGGTGGACTCTGATCTGACCTCTCCCCAAGAATTGGGAAAGAAGGCAGACAAATGGGTCAGAACAAGAGTGAACAGAAAAGTTCATACAGAGGGTGACAAAGATGGCAACAAAAAGAAGGATGGTAAGTCTTCTGACAAGGGTGGGGACAAATCTAAAAATGAGTCTTCATCAGGCCCACAAAAACACTCTGGTGGGGGTGGTGGGCCCAAATCCTCCTTTAATCAGAACAAGGAAAAGAAACCATGGTGCTATTTATGTAAAATTAAAGGCCATTGGACAACAGATCCCAGTTGTCCAAAGAAAGGCACCACAGCTCCTACCACTACAACCCCTACTGCTACACCTAGTGTCCCTACTAATAGCAGTGGTGGTGGGAGCAAACCTACTAATAGCCAATCCAAGGGAGTAGCTGGGCTCACTTTTGGTAATTTAGTTGGGGTTGGTCTGATTAGGGAGACCACAGAGGCTACTTTAGTCTCTGAAGGGGCTATTGATTTAGCCACTTTGGTTGCTTGCCCCCATAACTTGGAGAAGTACAAGCAACTAACCCTAATAAATGGTGTTGAGGTCCAGGCCTACAGAGACACAGGTGCCAGTGTCACAATGGTGATTGAGAAACTGGTGCACCCTGAACAACACATACTTGGACACCAGTACCAAGTAACCGATGCTCACAACATAACACAAAGCCACCCCATGGCTGTTGTAAATCTCAACTGGCGGGGGGTAACTGGTCCAAAGAAAGTTGTGGTAGCTTCAGATTTACCTGTAGACTGTCTATTAGGGAATGATTTGGAGACATCAGCTTGGTCAGATGTGGAGTTGGAGGCCCATGCAGCAATGCTGGGCATCCCAGGGCATATTTTTGCTTTGACAAGGGCTCAGGCCAAAAAGCAAAAAGCAAAAAGGACAGGGAAGCTTGGATCCTGGAACAATGGACCAAGTGCTCCCTAAAGCTAGGGCTAGTAGAAGCAAACCACTTCCTACTATCCCTCCCTCTACAGTGGATTCTACTTCTGAGGAAGAAGAATTCCCTCCCTGTGCAGAACCTACACCAGAGGAGCTGGAAGCAGACACTGCTGAGCTTTTGGGTGAAGGGGGGCCTGCCAGAGAGGAGCTGAGTGTGGCACAGCAAACCTGTCCCACATTAGAGGGTCTCAGACAGCAAGCTGTCAAACAGGCTAATGGGGATGTCAGTGACTCTCACAGAGTTTACTGGGAGGACAACCTCTTGTACACTGAGCATAGGGATCCTAAACCTGGAGCTGCCAGGAGATTAGTGATTCCTCAGGAGTACAGAAAGTTCCTCCTAACACTGGCACATGACATTCCCTTAGCTGGGCACCTGGGTCAAATGAAAACTTGGGACAGATTGGTACCATTGTTTCATTGGCCTAGGATGTCTGAGGACACAAAAGAATTTTGTAAGTCCTGTGAAACCTGTCAAGCCAGTGGCAAGACAGGTGGCACTCCAAAGGCACCCCTTATCCCACTGCCTGTGGTTGGGGTTCCCTTTGAAAGGGTAGGGGTTGACATAGTTGGCCCCCTTGACCCTCCTACTGCTTCAGGCAATAGGTTTATCTTAGTGGTAGTGGACCATGCCACAAGATATCCTGAAGCTATTCCTTTAAGGACCACTACAGCTCCTGCAGTGGCAAAGGCCCTCCTGGAAATATTTTCCAGGGTGGGCTTCCCAAAGGAAGTAGTATCAGACAGAGGAAGCAATTTCATGTCTGCATACTTAAAGGCCATGTGGAAGGAGTGTGGTGTAACTTACAAGTTCACAACACCCTATCATCCACAAACAAATGGACTGGTGGAGAGATTTAATAAAACTCTCAAAGGCATGATTATGGGACTCCCTGAAAAACTCCGCAGGAGATGGGATATCCTTCTACCATGCCTCCTTTTTGCCTACAGGGAGGTACCCCAGAAAGGAGTGGGCTTCAGCCCCTTTGAACTTCTTTTTGGACACCCTGTTAGGGGTCCACTCACACTTTTAAAGGAGGGTTGGGAACAACCTTTAAAAGCTCCTAAGCAGGATATTGTGGATTATGTACTTGGCCTCAGATCAAGGATGGCTGAGTACATGAAAAAGGCCAGTAAAAACCTTCAGGCCAGCCAAGAGCTCCAGAAGCAACGGCATGATCAGAAGGCTGTTTTGGTTCAGTACCAACCAGGGCAGAAAGTGTGGGTCTTAGAGCCTGTGGCCCCAAGAGCACTCCAAGATAAATGGAGTGGACCCCACACAATTGTTGAAAAGAAGGGTGAAGTCACCTACTTGGTTGACTTAGGCACTGCCAGGAGTCCCCTTAGGGTGCTCCATGTCAACCGCCTGAAACCCTACTATGACAGGGCTGATCTCACCCTGCTCATGGCAACGGATGAGGGACAGGAAGAAGACAGTGATCCTCTACCTGATCTCTTCTCTTCCACAGAACAAGATGTTCTTGTGGAAGGTGTAGTTTTGGCTGATTGTCTTACTGCTGAGCAGAAAGATAATTGCATAAATCTCCTAGGACAATTTTCAGAACTCTTCTCCTTTGTGCCAGGCACCACTTCTTGGTGTGAGCACACTATAGATACTGGAGACAGTTTACCTGTCAAAAGTAAGATCTATAGGCAGCCTGACCATGTCAGGGACTGCATAAAGCAAGAAGTTCAGAAAATGTTGGAACTAGGAGTGGTTGAGCACTCTGACAGTCCATGGGCTTCTCCTGTGGTACTGGTACCAAAACAAAATTCTAAAGATGGAAAGAAGGAAATGAGGTTTTGTGTAGACTATAGAGGTCTCAACTTGGTAACCAAAACTGATGCTCACCCTATACCCAGGGCAGATGAGCTCATAGATACACTGGCATCTGCCAAGTATCTAAGCACTTTTGATTTGACTGCAGGGTATTGGCAGATCAAATTGTCAGAAGATGCTAAACCTAAAACTGCATTTTCTACCATTGGAGGACGTTACCAGTTTACTGTAATGCCTTTTGGTTTGAAAAATGCACCTGCCACTTTTCAGAGGTTGGTGAACACAGTCCTGCAAGGGCTGGAAGCTTTCAGTGCAGCATATTTGGACGATATAGCTGTCTTTAGCTCCAGCTGGGATGATCACCTGGTCCACCTATGGAAAGTTTTGGAGGCTCTGCAAAAAGCAGGCCTCACTATCAAGGCTTCAAAGTGCCAGATAGGGCAGGGTAAGGTGGTTTATCTGGGACACCTTGTTGGTGGGGAACAGATTGCACCACTTCAGGGGAAAATCCAAACAATTATTGATTGGGTTCCCCCTACTACTCAGACTCAGGTGAGAGCCTTTCTAGGCCTCACTGGGTATTACAGGAGGTTCATTAAGAACTATGGCCCCATTGCAGCCCCTCTTAATGACCTCACATCCAAGAAAATGCCTAAAAAGGTATTATGGACAGCAAGCTGTCAGAAAGCTTTTGAGGAGCTAAAGCAGGCCATGTGCTCTGCACCTGTCCTGAAAAGCCCTTGTTACTCTAAAAAATTCTATGTCCAAACTGATGCATCTGAATTAGGAGTAGGGGCAGTCCTATCACAACTTAATTCTGAGGGCCAGGATCAACCTGTTGCTTTTATTAGTAGGAGGTTGACCCCTAGAGAAAAGCGTTGGTCTGCCATTGAGAGGGAGGCCTTTGCTGTGGTCTGGGCTCTGAAGAAGTTGAGGCCATACCTGTTTGGCACTCACTTCATTGTTCAGACAGACCACAAACCTCTACTTTGGCTAAAACAAATGAAAGGTGAAAATCCTAAATTGTTGAGGTGGTCCATATCCCTACAGGGAATGGACTATACAGTGGAACATAGACCTGGGAGTAGCCACTCCAATGCAGATGGACTCTCCAGATATTTCCACTTAGACAATGAAGACTCATCAGGTAATGGCTAGTCTTATTGTCCTTCGTTTGGGGGGGGGTTGTGTAGGAAAGTACCATCTTGCCTGGCATGTTACCCCCATTTTTCACTGTATATATGTTGTTTTAGTTGTATGTGTCACTGGGACCCTGGTAACCCAGGGCCCCAGTGCTCATAAGTGTGCCTGAATGTGTTACCTGTGTAGTGACTAACTGTCTCACTGAGGCTCTGCTAATCAGAACCTCAGTGGTTATGCTCTCTCATTTCTTTCCAAATTGTCACTGACAGGCTAGTGACCATTTTTACCAATTTACATTGGCTTACTGGAACACCCTTATAATTCCCTAGTATATGGTACTGAGGTACCCAGGGTATTGGGGTTCCAGGAGATCCCTATGGGCTGCAGCATTTTTTTTGCCACCCATAGGGAGCTCTGACAATTCTTACACAGGCCTGCCACTGCAGCCTGAGTGAAATAACGTCCACGTTATTTCACAGCCATTTTACACTGCACTTAAGTAACTTATAAGTCACCTATATGTCTAACCTTTACCTAGTAAAGGTTAGGTGCAAAGTTACTTAGTGTGAGGGCACCCTGGCACTAGCCAAGGTGCCCCCACATTGTTCAGAGCCAATTCCCTGAACTTTGTGAGTGCGGGGACACCATTACACGCGTGCACTACATATAGGTCACTACCTATATGTAGCTTCACAATGGTAACTCCGAATATGGCCATGTAACATGTCTATGATCATGGAATTGCCCCCTCTATGCCATCCTGGCATAGTTGGCACAATCCCATGATCCCAGTGGTCTGTAGCACAGACCCTGGTACTGCCAAACTGCCCTTCCTGGGGTTTCACTGCAGCTGCTGCTGCTGCCAACCCCTCAGACAGGCATCTGCCCTCCTGGGGTCCAGCCAGGCCTGGCCCAGGATGGCAGAACAAAGAACTTCCTCTGACAGAGGGTGTGACACCCTCTCCCTTTGGAAAATGGTGTGAAGGCAGGGGAGGAGTAGCCTCCCCCAGCCTCTGGAAATGCTTTGTTGGGCACAGATGTGCCCAATTCTGCCTAAGCCAGTCTACACCGGTTCAGGGACCCCTTAGCCCCTGCTCTGGCGCGAAACTGGACAAAGGAAAGGGGAGTGACCACTCCCCTGACCTGCACCTCCCCTGGGAGGTGTCCAGAGCTCCTCCAGTGTGCTCCAGACCTCTGCCATCTTGGAAACAGAGGTGCTGCTGGCACACTGGACTGCTCTGAGTGGCCAGTGCCACCAGGTGACGTCAGAGACTCCTGCTGATAGGCTCCTTCAGGTGTTAGTAGCCTTTCCTCTCTCCTAGGTAGCCAAACCCTCTTTTCTGGCTATTTAGGGTCTCTGTCTCTGGGGAAACTTTAGATAACGAATGTATGAGCTCAGCCGAGTTCCTCTGCATCTCTCTCTTCACCTTCTGATAAGGAATCGACCGCTGACCGCGCTGGAAGCCTGCAAAACTGCAACATAGTAGCAAAGACGACTACTGCAACTCTGTAACGCTGATCCTGCCGCCTTCTCGACTGTTTTCCTGCTTGTGCATGCTGTGGGGGTAGTCTGCCTCCTCTCTGCACCAGAAGCTCCGAAGAAATCTCCCGTGGGTCGACGGAATCGTCCCTCTGCAACCGCAGGCACCAAAAAGCTGCATTACCGGTCCCTTGGGTCTCCTCTCAGCACGACGAGCGAGGTCCCTCGAATCCAGCGACACCGTCCAAGTGACCCCCACAGTCTAGTGACTCTTCAGCCCAAGTTTGGTGGAGGTAAGTCCTTGCCTCACCTCGCTGGGCTGCATTGCTGGGAACCGCGACTTTGCAAGCTACTCCGGCCCCTGTGCACTTCCGGCGGAAATCCTTCGTGCACAGCCAAGCCTGGTTCCACGGCACTCTAACCTGCATTGCACGACTTTCTAAGTTGGTCTCCGGCGACGTGGGACTCCTTTGTGCAACTTCGGCGAGCACCGTTTCACGCATCCTCGTAGTGCCTGTTTCTGGCACTTCTCCGGGTGCTACCTGCTTCAGTGAGGGCTCTTTGTCTTGCTCGACGTCTCCTCTCTCTGCAGGTCCAATTTGCGACCTCCTGGTCCCTCCTGGGCCCCAGCAGCGTCCAAAAACGCCAAACGCACGATTTGCGTGTAGCAAGGCTTGTTGGCGTCCATCCGGCGGGAAAACACTTCTGCACGACTCTGCAAGGCGTGGTGGATCCATCCTCTAAAGGGGAAGTCTCTAGCCCTTGTCGTTCCTGCAGTATTCACAGTTCTTCAGCCTAGTAAGAGCTTCTTTGCACCAACCGCTGGCATTTCTTGGGCATCTGCCCATCTCCGAGTTGCTTGTGACTTTTGGACTTGGTCCCCTTGTTCCACAGGTACCCTCAGTCAGGAATCCATCGTTGTTGCATTGCTGATTTGTGTTTTCCTTGCATTTTCCCTCTAACACGACTATTTTGTCCTTAGGGGAACTTTAGTGCACTTTGCACTCACTTTTCAGGGTCTTGGGGAGGGTTATTTTTCTAACTCTCACTATTTTCTAATAGTCCCAGCGACCCTCTACAAGGTCACATAGGTTTGGGGTCCATTCGTGGTTCGCATTCCACTTTTGGAGTATATGGTTTGTGTTGCCCCTATCCCTATGTTTCCCCATTGCATCCTATTGTAACTATACATTGTTTGCACTGTTTTCTAAGACTATACTGCATATTTTTGCTATTGTGTATATATATCTTGTGTATATTTGCTATCCTCTCACTGAGGGTACACTCTAAGATACTTTGGCATATTGTCATAAAAATAAAGTACCTTTATTTTTAGTATAACTGTGTATTGTGTTTTCTTATGATATTGTGCATATGACACTAAGTGGTACTGTAGTAGCTTCACACGTCTCCTAGTTCAGCCTAAGCTGCTCTGCTAAGCTACCATTATCTATCAGCCTAAGCTGCTAGACACCCTATACACTAATAAGGGATAACTGGGCCTGGTGCAAGGTGCAAGTACCCCTTGGTACTCACTACAAGCCAGTCCAGCCTCCTACATCTGGGCACTGAAAAAGTTGAGGCCATACCTGTTTGGCACTCACTTCATTGTTCAGACAGACCACAAACCTCTACTTGGCTAAAACAAATGAAAGGTGAAAACCCTAAATTGTTGAGGTGGTCCATATCGCTACAGGGAATGGACTATACAGTGGAACATAGACCTGGGAGTACCCACTCCAATGCAGATGGACTCTCCAGATATTTCCAGTTAAACAATGAAGACTCATCAGGTCATGGCTAGTCTTATTGTCCTTCGTTTACGGGGGGGGGTTGTGTAGGAAAGTACCATCTTGCCTGGCATGTTACCCCATATTTCACTGTATATATGTTGTTTTAGTTGTATGTGTCACTGGGACCCTGCCAGCCAGGGCCCCAGTGCTCATAACAGGCTAGTGACCAATTTCACCAATTCACATTGTCATACTGGAACACCCTTATAATTCCCTAGTATATGGTACTGGCGTACCCAGGGTATTGGGGGCGTCCACGTTATTTCCCAGCCATTTACCACTGCACTTAAGTAACTTATAAGTCACCTATATGTCTAACCTTTACCTGGTAAAGTTTGGGTGCTAAGTTACTTAGTGTGTGGGCACCCTGGCACTAGCCAAGGTGCCCTCACATTGTTCAGGGCGGTGAAAAAGTAGCCTCTTTCTAGCCTTGTTACCCCCACTTTTGGCCTGTTTGTGAGTGTATGTCAGGGTGTTTTCACTGTCTCACTGGGATCCTGCTAGCCAGGGCCCAGTGCTCATAGTGAAAACCCTATGTTTTCAGTATGTTTGTTATGTGTCACTGGGACCCTGCTAGTCAGGACACCAGTGCTCATAGGTTTGTGGCCTATATGTATGTGTTCCCTGTGTGGTGCCTAACTGTCTCACTGAAGCTCTGCTAACCAGAACCTCAGTGGTTATGCTCTCTCATTTCTTTCCAAATTGTCACTAACAGGCTAATGACCAATTTCACCAATTTACATTGGCATACTGTAACACCCTTATAATTCCCTAGTATATGGTACTGAGGTACCCAGGGTATTGGGGTTCCAGGAGATCCCTATGGGCTTCAGCATTTCTTTTGCCACCCATAGGGAGCTCTGACAATTCTTACAAAGGCCTGCCACTGCAGCCTGAGTGAAATAACGTCCATGTTATTTCACAGCCATTTACCACTGCACTTAAGTAACTTATAAGTCACCTATATGTCTAACCTTTACCTGGTAAAGGTTAGGTGCAAAGTTACTTAGTGTGAGGGCACCCTGGCACTAGCCAAGGTGGCCCCACATTGTTCAGGGCCAATTCCCCGGACTTTGTGAGTGCGGGGACACCATTACACGTGTGCATTACATATAGGTCACTACCTATATGTAGCTTCACAATGGTAACTCCGAATATGGCCATGTAACATGTCTATGATCATGGAATTGCCCCCTCTATGCCATCCTGGCATAGTTGGCACAATCCCATGATCCCAGTGGTCTGTAGCACAGACCCTGGTACTGCCAAACTGCCTTTCCTGGGGTTTCACTGCAGCTGCTGCTGCTGTCAACCCCTCAGACAGGTTTCTGCCCTCCTGGGGTCCAGCCAGGCTTGGCCCAGGATGGCAGAACAAAGGACTTCCTCTGAGAGAGGGTGTTACACCCTCTCCCTTTGGAAAATGGTGTGAAGGCTGGGGAGGAGTAGCCTCCACCAGCCTCTGGAAATGCTTTCATGGGCACACATGGTGCCCATTTCTGCATAAGCCAGTCTACACCGGTTCAGGGACCCCTTAGCCCTGCTCTGGCGCGAAACTGGACAAAGGAAAGGGGTGTGACCACTCCCCTGACCTGCACCTCCCCTGGGAGGTGTCCAGAGCTCCTCCAGTGTGCTCCAGACCTCTGCCATCTTGGAAACAGAGGTGCTGCTGGCACACTGGACTGCTCTGAGTGGCCAGTGCCACCAGGTGACGTCAGAGACTCCTTCTGATAGGCTCCTTCAGGTGTTGCTAGCCTATCCTCTCTCCTAGGTAGCCAAACCCTCTTTTCTGACTATTTAGGGTCTCTGTCTCTGGGGATTCCTTAGATAACGAATGCAAGAGCTCATCCGAGTTCCTCTGCATCTCTCTCTTCACCTTCTGCAAAGGAATCGACTGCTGACCGCGCTGGAATCCTGCAAAACTGCAACAAAGTAGCAAAGTTGACTACTGCAACTCTGTAACGCTGATCCTGCCGCCTTCTCGACTGTTTTCCTGGTGGTGCATGCTGTGGGGGTAGTCTGCCTCCTCTCTGCACTAGAAGCTCCGAAGAAATCTCCCGTGGGTCGACGGAATCATCCCCCTGCAACCGCAGGCACCAAAGAACTGCATCACTGGTCCCCTGGGTCTCCTCTCAGCACGACGAGCGAGGTCCCTTGAATCCAGCAACTCTGTCCAAGTGACTCCCACAGTCCAGTGACTCTTCAGTCCAAGTTTGGTGAAGGTAAGTCCTTGCCTCCCCACGCCAGACTGCATTGCTGGGAACTGCGACTTTTGCATCTACTCCGGCCTCCGTGCACTTCCGGCAGAAATCCTTTGTGCACAGTCTAGCCTGGGTCCACGGCACTCTAACCTGCATTGCACGACTTCCTAAGTTGTCCTCCGGCGATGTGGGACTCCTTTGTGCGACTTCGGGTGAGCACTGTTTCACGCATCCTCGTAGTGCCTGTTTCTGGCACTTCTGCGGGTGCTACCTGCTGCTGAGAGGGCTCCTTGTCTTGCTCGATGCCCCCTCTATCCCCAGACGCAATTGGCGACATCCTGGTCCCTCCTGGGCCACAGCAGCATCCAAAAACCCTAACCGCACGATTTGCAGCTAGCAAGGCTTGTTGGCGGTCTTTCGGCGGGAAAACACTTCTGCACGACTCTACACGGCGTGGAGGATCCATCCTCCAAAGGGGAAGTCTCTAGCCCTTGTCGTTCCTGCACAAACCTCAGCTTCTACTGTCCAGTAGCAGCTTCTTTGCACCCACAGCTGGCATTTCCTGGGCATATGCCCATCTCCGACTTGCTTGTGACTTTTGGACTTGGTCCCCTTGTTCCACAGGTACCCTCGACTGGAAATCGATCGTTGTTGCATTGCTGGTTTGTGTCTTTCCTGCAGAATTCCCCTATAACGACTTCTATGTCCTTTGGGGAACTTTAGCGCACTTTGCACTCACTTTTCAGGGTCTTGGGGTGGGCTATTTTTCTAACCCTTACTATTTTCTTATAGTCCCAGTGACCCTCTACAAGGTCACATAGGTTTGGGGTCCATTCGTGATTCGCATTCCACTTTTGGAGTATATGCTTTGTGTTGCCCCTATCCCTATGTGTCTCCATTGCATCCTATTGTAACTATACATTGTTTGCACTGTTTTCTAAGACTATACTGCATATTTTTCTTATTGTGTACATATATCTGGTGTATATGTACTATCCACATACTGAGGGTACAATCTGAGATACTTTGGCATATTGTCATAAAAATAAAGTACCTTTATTTTTAGTATATCTGTGTATTGTGTTTTCTTATGATATTGTGCAAGTGACTCTAGTGGTACTGTAGGAGCTTCACTCGTCTCCTAGTTCAGCCTAAGCTGCTCTGCTAAGCTACCATTATCTATCAGCCTATGCTTCTAGACACCCTATACACTAATAAGGGATAACTGGGCCTGGTGAAAGGTGCAAGTACCCCTTGGTACTCACTACAAGCCAGTCCAGCCTCCTACATTGGTTGTGCAGCGGTGGGATAAGTGCTTTGAGACTACTTACCACTCTTGTCATTGTACTTTTCATAAGAGAAAAATATACCAAACAAGTTCAGTGTATGTACACCTAACCAAAAAGTTTTGCATTTCCTCTTTTCACTCTTTTCTAAGTGCTGAAAAGTACCTCTAAACTTTCTAAAAGTTCTTAAAAGTTTAAAAAGTTTTTTTTTTCTGTCTTTCCAAAAGTTCTGAAAAACGTTTTTTTCACTTTTTCTATCAATTAAACTCTTTCTAAAATGTCTGGCACAGGCCAAAATGTGGATCTGTCCAAACTTGCATATGACCACCTTAGCTGGAAAGGAGCAAGGAGTCTCTGTATAGAAAGAGGTTTGAGTGTTGGGAAGAATCCTTCCTTGGAATTATTGCTTAACATGCTTAGAGAACAAGATAAGGCCAAAAGGGCCCCATCTGTTGAAAAAGTAGCTAATGGTTCCCAATCTGATCCAGGGACTCCCCTAGGAAAAGATTCAGGAATGAAACTTCAGAGCCTGCCCATTACTAGACAGTCTAGCATAGTTGGTACTGATGTAGAGTCAAACCATACAGATAGTGTTGTCTCACATCATAGCAAGAGCATTCCTTCTCACCACAGTAGAAGTGAGGTTTCTGTTAACCAAGCTGTTAGGGTGCCTTCTGTAAGGGACAGGTCTCCTTCTGTCCATTCTCACCATACTTCTGTTTCCAGGCATGTCCCTCCCACCCACCCTGATGACAGATTGTTAGAAAGGGAGCTCAATAGATTGAGAGTGGAACAAAGCAGACTGAAGCTCAAGAAGCAACAGCTGGATTTGGAGAGACAGACCTTAGAAGTAGAGAAGGAAAGACAGAAGTTGGGTTTAGAAACCCATGGTGGCAGCAGCAGTATTCCCCATAGTCATCCTGCAAAAGAGCATGATTCCAGGAATCTGCACAAGATAGTTCCCCCTTATAAGAAGGGGGATGACATTAACAAGTGGTTTGCTGCACTTGAGAGGGCCTGTGCTGTACAGGATGTCCCTCAAAGGCAGTGGGCTGCTATCCTATGGCTATCATTTAGTGGAAAAGGTAGGGATAGGTTCCTTACTGTGAAAGAAAGTGAAGCCAATGATTACAAAGTTCTTAAGAATGCACTCCTGGATGGTTATGGCTTAACCACTGAACAATACAGGATAACGTTCAGAGAGACCAAAAAGGAGTCTTCACAAGACTGGGTTGATTTCATTGACCATTCAGTGAAGGCCTTGGAGGGGTGGTTACATGGCAGTAAAGTTACTGATTATGACAGCCTGTATAACTTGATCCTGAGAGAGCATATTCTTAATAATTGTGTGTCTGATTTGTTGCACCAGTACTTGGTGGACTCTGATCTGACCTCTCCCCAAGAAATGGGAAAGAAGGCAGACAAATGGGTCAGAACAAGGGTGAACAGAAAAGTTCATACAGGGGGTGACAAAGAGAACAATAAGAAGAAAGATGGTGAAAAATATCAAGATAAGCATGGGGATAAGGGTAAAACCAAAGATCCCACTTCAAATCTTAAACACTCTTCAGGGGGTGGGGATAAAACAAATTCTTCCTCTTCTTCTCAACCTACACAATTTAAAAAGCCTTGATGCTTTGTGTGTAAAAATAGAGGCCATAGGCCAGGGGATAAGTCCTGTCCAGGTAAACCCCCTGAGCCTACCACCACTAATACATCAAGCTCTAGTGCCCCTAGCAGTAGTGGTACTAGTGGTGGGACTGCTGGCAACAGTCAAGTTAAAGGTGTAGTTGGGATCACTTATGGGTCCATAGTAGAAACTGGGGTAGTCAGTCCCAAGACAGTTTCTGTCACACCTAGTGGCATTGGCCTTGCCACACTGGCTGCTTGTCCCCTTACAATGGATAAGTACAGGCAGACGGTTTCAATAAATGGGGTTGAGGCCTTGGCCTACAGGGACACAGGTGTCAGTATCACTTTGGTGACTGAAAACCTAGTGAATCCTGAACAACACATCATTGGACAACAGTATAAGATTATTGATGTCCATAACTCCACTAAGTTTCTTCCCTTAGCTATAATTCAGTTTAGTTGGGGTGGAGTTACTGGCCCTAAGCAGGTGGTAGTATCACCTAGCTTACCTGTAGACTGTCTCTTAGGTAATGACCTAGAGGCCTCAGGTTGGGCTGATGTAGAGTTTTATGCCCATGCAGCCATGCTGGGCATCCCAGAGGAATTGTTCCCTCTCATTTCTACTGAAATGAAAAAGCATAGGAGAGAAGAACTGAAAACTCAGGATCCCTCTCCAACAACAGGTAAAAAGGGTATCACAGTATCCCCTAACCACCCTACCATTCAGGATACCATTCCTGTGGTGGGAGAAACCTCTCCTGGGGTGGCACCTGTTCCAAGGGAATCATCAGTTGGCAAAACTTTACCCCCTGAGGTAGAAGTACCTCTCTGTGGGATAACTAACATTGGTGAGAAAAAGAGCACCATTTTAGTTAACATGGAGCATCCCTCCAACCCTCCCAGAGAAACTTTAGTGCAGAAACCCTGCACTACCTCACAACACTTAGGACAGCATCCCTGCCCTAGTGTGGAGCTCATAGGACAGCATCCCTGCCCTGCTCCAACTCAAGAGAAACAGCATCCCTGTTCTCTCTTCCAGCCATATGGACAAAGTTTTTGCCCAGCTATGGCTTTTCTGAGACAGCATCCCTGTCTGGCATTTCCATCACTACAAATAGGTTCAGTGGACTATTCCCACTGCTCTAAACTAAAATTTACTGATAGAAACTCTGAAAATACATCTTCACATTGTTGCTTAGCTAAAAAACTTCAAACAGGGTGGTTTACATCCCCACAAGGAAGTAACCATATAGTGGATGATAAAGGGAGTAACCAGTCTATTGCAGAGCTATTCTCTACTTATCACCACTTAGACAATAAAGTCTCAACTGGCCAAGGTTAGCCTTATTGTCCTTAGTTTGTGGGGGGGTTGTGTGAGAAAGTAGCCTCTTTCTAGCCTTGTTACCCCCACTTTTGGCCTGTTTGTGAGTGTATATCAGGGTGTTTTCACTGTCTCACTGGGATCCTGCTAGCCAGGGCCCAGTACTCATAGTGAAAACCCTATGTTTTCAGTATGTTTGTTATGTGTCACTGGGACCCTGCTAGTCAGGACCCCAGTGCTCATAAGTTTGTGGCCTATATGTATGTGTTCCCTGTGTGGTGCCTAACTGTCTCACTGAGGCTCTGCTAACCAGAACCTCAGTGGTTATGCTCTCTCATTTCTTTCCAAATTGTCACTAACAGGCTAGTGACCAATTTCACCAATTTACATTGGCATACTGGAACACCCTTATAATTCCCTAGTATATGGTACTAAGGTACCCAGGGTATTGGGGTTCCAGGAGATCCCTATGGGCTGCAGCATTTCTTTTGCCACCCATAGGGAGCTCTGACAATTCTTACACAGGCCTGCCACTGCAGCCTGAGTGAAATAACGTCCACGTTATTTCACAGCCATTTACCACTGCACTTAAGTAACTTATAAGTCACCTATATGTCTAACCTTTACCTGGTAAAGGTTAGGTGCAAAGTTACTTAGTGTGAGGGCACACTGGCACTAGCCAAGGTGCCCCCACATTGTTCAGGGCCAATTCCCCGGACTTTGTGAGTGCGGGGACACCATTACACGCGTACACTACATATAGGTCACTACCTATATGTAGCTTCACAATGGTAACTCCGAATATGGCCATGTAACATGTCTATGATCATGGAATTGCCCCCTCTATGCCATCCTGGCATAGTTGGCACAATCCCATGATCCCAGTGGTCTGTAGCACAGACCCTGGTACTGCCAAACTGCCTTTCCTGGGGTTTTACTGCAGCTGCTGCTGCTGCCAACCCCTCATACAGGTTTCTGCCCTCCTGGGGTCCAGCCAGGCTTGGCCCAGGATGGCAGAACAAAGGACTTCCTCTGAGAGAGGGTGTTACACCCTCTCCCTTTGGAAAATGGTGTGATGGCAGGGGAGGAGTAGCCTCTCCCAGCCTCTGGAAATGCTTTCATGGGCACACATGGTGCCCATTTCTGCATAAGCCAGTCTACACCGGTTCAGGGACCCCTTAGCCCTGCTCTGGCGCGAAACTGGACAAAGGAAAGGGGAGTGACCACTCCCCTGACCTGCACCTCCCCTGGGAGGTGTCCAGAGCTCCTCCAGTGTGCTCCAGACCTCTGCCATCTTGGAAACAGAGGTGCTGCTGGCACACTGGACTGCTCTGAGTGGCCAGGGCCAGCAGGTGACGTCAGAGACTCCTTCTGATAGGCTCCTTCAGGTGTTGCTAGCCTATCTTCTCTCCTAAGTAGCCAAACCCTCTTTTTGTGGTTCCAGGAACCACGCTCGTCATGCTGAGAGGGGACCCAGAGGACCGTTGATGCAGTCTTTTGGTGCCTGCGGTTGCAGGGGGAAGATTCCGTCGACCCACTGGAGATTTCTTCAGAGCTCCTGATGCAAGAAGGAGGCAGACTACCCCCACAGCATGCACCACCAGGAAAGCAGTTGAGAAGGCGGCTGGATCAGCGATACAAGGTTGCAGTAGTCGTCTTTGCTACTTTGTTGCAGTTTTGCAGGCGTCCAGAGCAGTCAGCGGTCGATTCCTTGGCAGAAGGTGAAGAGAGAGATGCACAGGAACTCTGATGAGCTCTTGCATTCGTTATTTGAATAATTCCCCAAAGCAGAGACCCTAAATAGCCAGAAAAGGAGGTTTGGCTACCTAGGAAGGAGGATAGGCTAGCAACACAGGTAAGAGCCTATCAGAAGCAGTCTCTGATGTCACCTGCTGGCACTGGCCACTCAGAGCAGTCCAGTGTGCCAGCAGCACCTCTGTTTCCAAGATGGCAGAGGTCTGGAGCATACTGGAGGAGCTCTGGACACCTCCCAGGGGAGGTGCAGGTCAGGGGAGTGGTCACACCCCTTTCCTTTGTCCAGTTTCGCGCCAGAGCAGGGCTGGGGGATCCCTGAACCGGTGTAGACTGGCTTATACAGAGATGGGCACCATCTGTGCCCATCAAAGCATTTCCAGAGGCTGGGGGAGGCTACTCCTCCCCAGCCCTGACACCTTTTTCCAAAGGGAGAGGGTGTAACACCCTCTCTCTGAGGAAGTCCTTTGTTCTGCCTTCCTGGGCCAAGCCTGGCTGGACCCCAGGAGGGCAGAAACCTGTCTAAGGGGTTGGCAGCAGAAGCAGCTGCAGTGAAACCCCGGGAAAGGTAGTTTGGCAGTACCCGGGTCTGTGCTAGAGACTCGGGGGATCATGGAATTGGACAATTCCATGATCTTAGACATGTTACATGGGCATGTTTGGAGTTACTATTGTGACGCTGTACATAGGTAGTGACCTATGTACAGTGCACGCGTGTAATGGTGTCCCCGCACTCACAAAGTCCGGGGAATTTGCCCTGAACAGTGTGGGGGTACCTTGGCTAGTGCCAGGATGCCCACACACTAAGTATCTTAGCACCCAACCTTTACCAGGTAAAGTTTGACATATAGGTGACTTATAAGTTACTTAAGTGCAGTGGTAAATGGCTTTGAAATAACGTGGACGTTATTTCACTCAGGCTGCAGTGGCAGGCCTGTGTAAGAATTGTCAGAGGTCCCTATGGGTGGCAAAAGAAATGCTGCAGCCCATAGGGATCTCCTGGAACCCCAATACCCTGGGTACCTCAGTACCATATACTAGGTGTAGGAAAGTACCATCTTGCCTGGCATGTTACCCCCATTTTTCACTGTATATATGTTGTTTTAGTTGTATGTGTCACTGGGACCCTGGTAACCCAGGGCCCCAGTGCTCATAAGTGTGCCTGAATTTGTTACCTGTGTAGTGACTAACTGTCTCACTGAGGCTCTGCTAATCAGAACCTCAGTGGTTATGCTCTCTCATTTCTTTCCAAATTGTCACTGACAGGCTAGTGACCATTTTTACCAATTTACATTGGCTTACTGGAACACCCTTATAATTCCCTAGTATATGGTACTGAGGTACCCAGGGTATTGGGGTTCCAGGAGATCCCTATGGGCTGCAGCATTTCTTTTGCCACCCATAGGGAGCTCTGACAATTCTTACACAGGCCTGCCACTGCAGCCTGAGTGAAATAACGTCCAGGTTATTTTACAGCCATTTTACACTGCACTTAAGTAACTTATAAGTCACCTATATGTCTAACCTTTACCTGGTAAAGGTTAGGTGCAAAGTTACTTAGTGTGAGGGCACCCTGGCACTAGCCAAGGTGCCCCCACATTGTTCAGAGCCAATTCACTGAACTTTGTGAGTGCGGGGACACCATTACACGCGTGCACTACATATAGGTCACTACCTATATGTGGCTTCACCATGGTAACTCCGAATATGGCCATGTAACAAGTCTATGATCATGGAATTGCCCCCTCTATCCCATCCTGGCATTGTTGGTACAATTCCATGATCCCAGTGGTCTGTAGCACAGACCCTGGTACTGCCAGACTGCCCTTCCTGGGGTTTCACTGCAGCTGCTGCTGCTGCCAACCCCTCAGACAGGCAGCTGCCCTCCTGGGGTCCAGCCAGGCCTGGCCCAGGATGGCAGAACAAAGAACTTCCTCTGAGAGAAGGTGTGACACCCTCTCCCTTTGGAAAATGGTGTGAAGGCAGGGGAGGAGTAGCCTCCCCCAGCCTCTGGAAATGCTTTGTTGGGCACAGATGTGCCCAATTCTGCATAAGCCAGTCTACACCGGTTCAGGGACCCCTTAGCCCCTGCTCTGGCGCGAAACTGGACAAAGGAAAGGGGAGTGACCACTCCCCTGACCTGCACCTCCCCTGGGAGGTGTCCAGAGCTCCTCCAGTGTGCTCCAGACCTCTGCCATCTTGGAAACAGAGGTGCTGCTGGCACACTGGACTGCTCTGAGTGGCCAGTGCCACCAGGTGACGTCAGAGACTCCTGCTGATAGGCTCCTTCAGGTGTTAGTAGCCTTTCCTCTCTCCTAGGTAGCCAAACCCTCTTTTCTGGCTATTTAGGGTCTCTGTCTCTGGGGAAACTTGAGATAACGAATGCATGAGCTCAGCCGAGTTCCTCTGCATCTCCCTCTTCACCTTCTGATAAGGAAACGACCGCTGACCGCGCTGGAAGCCTGCAAACCTGCAACATAGTAGCAAAGACGACTACTGCAACTCTGTAACGCTGATCCTGCCGCCTTCTCGACTGTTTTCCTGCTTGTGCATGCTGTGGGGGTAGCCTGCCTCCTCTCTGCACCAGATGCTCCGAAGAAATCTCCCGTGGGTCGACGGAATCTTCCCCCTGCAACCGCAGGCACCAAAAAGCTGCATCACCGGTCCCTTGGGTCTCCTCTCAGCACGACGAGTGAGGTCCCTCGAATCCAGCGACTCTGTCCAAGTGACCCCCACAGTCCAGTGACTCTTCAGCCCAAGTTTGGTGGAGGTAAGTCCTTGCCTCACCTCGCTGGGCTGCATTGCTGGGAACCGCGACTTTGCAGCTACTCCGGCCCCTGTGCACTTCCGGCGGAAATCCTTTGTGCACAGCCAAGCCTGGGTCCACGGCACTCTAACCTGCATTGCACGACTTTCTAAGTTGGTCTCCGGCGACGTGGGACTCCTTTGTGCAACTTTAGCGAGCACCGTTTCACGCATCCTCGTAGTGCCTGTTTCTGGCACTTCTCCGGGTGCTACCTGCTTCAGTGAGGGCTCTTTGTCTTGCCCGACGTCCCCTCTCTTTTCAGGTCCAATTTGCGACCTCCTGGTCCCTCCTGGGCCCCAGCAGCGTCCAAAAACGCCAAACGCACGATATGCGTGTAGCAAGGCTTGTTGGCGTCCTTCCGGCGGGCAAACACTTCTGCACGACTCTCCAAGGCGAGAGGGATCCATCCACCAAAGGGGAAGTCTCTAGCCCTTTTCGTTCCTGCAGAAACCTCAGCT
Organism: Pleurodeles waltl; assembly: GCF_031143425.1. Lineage (NCBI taxonomy): Eukaryota > Metazoa > Chordata > Amphibia > Caudata > Salamandridae > Pleurodeles > Pleurodeles waltl. The sequence continues at coordinate 1,554,773,340 of NC_090446.1, forward strand.
TCTTCTGTCCAGTCGAAGCTTCTTTGCACCCGCAGCTGGCATTTCCTGGGCATCTGCCCATCTCCGACTTGCTTGTGACTTTTGGACTTGGTCCCCTTGTTCCACAGGTACCCTAGATTGGAAATCCACAGTTGTTGCATTGCTGGTTTGTGTCTTTCCTGCATTATTCCTCTAACACGACTCTTTTGTCCTTAGGGGAACTTTAGTGCACTTTGCACTCACTTTTCAGGGTCTTGGGGAGGGTTATTTTTCTAACTCTCACTATTTTCTAATAGTCCCAGCGACCCTCTACAAGGTCACATAGGTTTGGGGTCCATTCGTGGTTCACATTCCACTTTTGGAGTATATGGTTTGTGTTGCCCCTATCCCTATGTTTCCCCATTGCATCCTATTGTAACTCTACATTGTTTGCACTGTTTTCTAAGACTATACTGCATATTTTTGCTATTGTGTATATATATCTTGTGTATATATATCTTGTGTATATTTCCTATCCTCTCACTGAGGGTACACTCTAAGATACTTTGGCATATTGTCATAAAAAATAAAGTACCTTTATTTTTAGTATAACTGTGTATTGTGTTTTCTTATGATATTGTGCATATGACACTAAGTGGTACTGTAGTAGCTTCACACGTCTCCTAGTTCAGCCTAAGCTGCTCTGCTAAGCTACCATTATCTATCAGCCTAAGCTGCTAGACACCCTATACACTAATAAGGGATAACTGGGCCTGGTGCAAGGTGCAAGTACCCCTTGGTACTCACTACAAGCCAGTCCAGCCTCCTACGTTGGTTGTGCAGTGATGGGATAAGTGCTTGAGACTACTTACCACTCTTGTCATTGTACTTTTCATAAGAGAAAAATATACAAAACAAAGTCAGTGTATATACACATAGCCAAAAAGTTTTGCATTTCCTCTTTTCACTCTTTTCTAAGTGCTGAAAAGTACTTCTAAACTTTCAAAAAGTTCTTAAAAGTTTAAAAAGTTTTTTTTCTGTCTTTCCAAAAAGTTCTGAAAACTTTTTTCTCTTTTTCTATCACTTTAACTCTCTCTAAAAAATGTCTGGCACAGGCCAAAATGTTGAACTGTCCAAACTTGCATATGATCACCTTAGCTGGAAAGGAGCAAGGAGTCTCTGCATAGAGAGAGGTTTGAGTGTAGGGAAGAATCCTTCCTTAGAACTGTTAATTAATATGCTTAGAGTACAGTATAAGGCCATAAGTGCCCAATCTGGTGAAAAAGTAGCTAATGGTTCTCAATCTGATCCAGGGACTCCCCCAGGAAAAGGTTCAGGAAATAAACTTCTCAGCCTGCCCATTACTAGACAGTCTAGCATAGTTGGTACAGAGGTTGAATCCCACCATACTGATGGTGTGCTCTCACATTATACTGGTAGCCAAGCTGTTAGGGTGCCCTCTGTAAGGGACAGGTCTCCTTCTGTTCATTCCCATCATACCTCTGTATCTAGAAATGTCCCTCCCACCCACCCTGATGACAGATTGTTAGAAAGGGAGCTCAATAGATTGAGAGTGGAACAAACCAGACTGAAGCTCAAGAAGCAACAGCTGGATTTGGATAGACAGTCTTTAGAATTAGAGAAGGAAAGACAGAAGTTGGGTTTAGATACCCATGGTGGCAGCAGCAGTATTCCCCATAGTCATCCTGCAAAAGAGCATGATTCAAGGAATCTGCACAAGATAGTTCCCCCTTATAAGGATGGGGATGACATTAACAAGTGGTTTGCTGCACTTGAGAGGGCCTGTGCTGTACAGGATGTCCCTCAAAAGCAGTGGGCTGCTATCCTATGGCTATCATTTAGTGGAAAAGGTAGGGATAGGCTCCTTACTGTGAAAGAAAATGATGCCAATAATTTCCAAGTTCTTAAGAATGCACTCCTGGATGGTTATGGCTTAACCACTGAACAGTACAGGATAAAGTTCAGAGAGACCAAAAAGGAGTCTTCACAAGACTGGGTTGATTTCATTGACCAGGCAGTGAAGGCCTTGGAGGGGTGGTTACATGGCAGTAAAGTTACTGATTATGACAGCCTGTATAACTTGATCCTGAGAGAGCATATTCTTAATAATTGTGTGTCTGATTTGTTGCACCAGTACTTGGTGGACTCTGATCTGACCTCTCCCCAAGAATTGGGAAAGAAGGCAGACAAATGGGTCAGAACAAGAGTGAACAGAAAAGTTCATACAGGGGGTGACAAAGATGGCAACAAAAAGAAGGATGGTAAGTCTTCTGACAAGGGTGGGGACAAATCTAAAAATGAGTCTTCATCAGGCCCACAAAAACACTCTGGTGGGGGTGGTGGGTCCAAATCCTCCTTTAATCAGAACAAGGAAAAGAAACCATGGTGCTATTTATGTAAAATAAAAGGCCATTGGAAAACAGATCCCAGTTGTCCAAAGAAAGGCACCACAGCTCCTACCACTACAACCCCTACTGCTACACCTAGTGTCCCTACTAATAGCAGTGGTGGTGGGAGCAAACCTACTAATAGCCAATCCAAGGGAGTAGCTGGGCTCACTTTTGGTAATTTAGTTGGGGTTGGTCTAATTAGGGAGACCACAGAGGCTACTTTAGTCGCTGAAGGGGCTATTGATTTAGCCACTTTGGTTGCTTGCCCCCATAACTTGGAGAAGTACAAGCAACTAACCCTAATAAATGGTGTTGAGGTCCAGGCCTACAGGGACACAGTTGCCAGTGTCACAATGGTGATTGAGAAACTGGTGCACCCTGAACAACACATACTTGGACACCAGTACCAAGTAACCGATGCTCACAACATAACACAAAGCCACCCCATGGCTGTTGTAAATCTCAACTGGGGGGGGGGTAACTGGTCCAAAGAAAATTGTGGTAGCTTCAGATTTACCTGTAGACTGTCTATTAGGGAATGATTTTGAGACATCAGCTTGGTCAGATGTGGAGTTGGAGGCCCATGCAGCAATGCTGGGCATCCCAGGGCATATTTTTGCTTTAACAAGGGCTCAGGCCAAAAAGCAAAAAGGACAGTGTGAGAAGGTAGCCTCTTTCTAGCCTTGTTACCCCCACTTTTGGCCTGTTTGTGAGTGTATGTCAGGGTGTTTGTCACTGTTTTCACTGTCTCACTGGGATCCTGATAGCCAGGCCTCAGTGCTCATAGTGAAAACACCATGTTTTCAGTATGGTTGTTATGTGTCACTGGGATCCTGCTAGTCAGGACCCCAGTGCTCATAGGGTTGTGGCCTATATGTATGTGTCACTGGGACCCTGTCACACAGGGCCCCAGTGCTCATAGGTGTGCATGTATATGTTCCCTGTGTGGTGCCTAACTGTCTCACTGAGGCTCTGCTAACCAGAACCTCAGTGGTTATGCTCTCTCATTACTTTCAAATTGTCACTAACAGGCTAGTGACCAATTTTACCAATTTACATTGGCTTACTGGAACACCCTTATAATTCCCTAGTATATGGTACTGAGGTACCCAGGGTATTGGGGTTCCAGGAGATCCCTATGGGCTGCAGCATTTCTTTTGCCACCCATAGGGAGCTCTGACAATTCTTACACAGGCCTGCCACTGCAGCCTGAGTGAAATAACGTCCACGTTATTTCACAGCCATTTTACACTGCACTTAAGTAACTTATAAGTCACCTATATATCTAACCTTTACCTGGTAAAGGTTAGGTGCAAAGTTACTTAGTGTGAGGGCACCCTGGCACTAGCCAAGGTGCCCCCACATTGTTCAGAGCCAATTCACTGAACTTTGTGAGTGCGGGGACACCATTACACGCGTGCACTACATATAGGTCACTACCTATATGTAGCTTCACCATTGTAACTCCGAATATGGCCATGTAACATGTCTATGATCATGGAATTGCCCCCTCTATGCCATCCTGGCATTGTTGGTACAATTCCATGATCCCAGTGGTCTGTAGCACAGACCCTGGTACTGCCAGACTGCCCTTCCTGGGGTTTCACTGCAGCTGCTGCTGCTGCCAACCCCTCAGACAGGCAGCTGCCCTCCTGGGGTCCAGCCAGGCCTGGCCCAGGATGGCAGAACAAAGAACTTCCTCTGAGAGAGGGTGTGACACCCTCTCCCTTTGGAAAATGGTGTGAAGGCAGGGGAGGAGTAGCCTCCCCCAGCCTCTGGAAATGCTTTGTTGGGCACAGATGTGCCCAATTCTGCATAAGCCAGTCTACACCGGTTAAGGGACCCCTTAGCCCCTGCTCTGGCGCGAAACTGGACAAAGGAAAGGGGAGTGACCACTCCCCTGACCTGCACCTCCCCTGGGAGGTGTCCAGAGCTCCTCCAGTGTGCTCCAGACCTCTGCCATCTTGGAAACAGAGGTGCTGCTGGCACACTGGACTGCTCTGAGTGGCCAGTGCCACCAGGTGATGTCAGAGACTCCTGCTGATAGGCTCCTTCAGGTGTTAGTAGCCTTTCCTCTCTCCTAGGTAGCCAAACCCTCTTTTCTGGCTATTTAGAGTCTCTGTCTCTGGGGAAACTTTAGATAACGAATGCATGAGCTCAGCCGAGTTCCTCTGCATCTCTCTCTTCACCTTCTGATAAGGAATCGACCGCTGACCGCGCTGGAAGCCTGCAAACCTGCAACATAGTAGCAAAGACGACTACTGCAACTCTGTAACGCTGATCCTGCCGCCTTCTCGACTGTTTTCCTGCTTGTGCATGCTGTGGGGGTAGTCTGCCTCCTCTCTGCACCAGAAGCTCCGAAGAAATCTCCCGTGGGTCGACGGAATCTTCCCCCTGCAACCGCAGGCACCAAAAAGCTGCATTACCGGTCCCTTGGGTCTCCTCTCAGCACGACGAGCGAGGTCCCTCGAATCCAGCGACGCTGTCCAAGTGACCCCCACAGTCCAGTGACTCTTCAGCCCAAGTTTGGTGGAGGTAAGTCCTTGCCTCACCTCGCTGGGCTGCATTACTGGGAACCGCGACTTTGCAGCTACTCCGGCCCCTGTGCACTTCCGGCGGAAATCCTTCATGCACAGCCAAGCCTGTGTCCACGGCACTCTAACCTGCATTGCACGACTTTCTAAGTTGGTCTCCGGTGACGTGGGACTCCTTTGTGCAACTTCGGCGAGCACTGTTTCACGCATCTTCGTAGTGCCTGTTTCTGGCACTTCTCCGGGTGCTACCTGCTTCAGTGAGGGCTCTTTGTCTTGCTCGACGTCCCCTCTCTCTGCAGGTCCAATTTGCGACCTCCTGGTTCCTCCTGGGCCCCAGCAGCGTCCAAAAACGCCAAACGCATGATTTGCGTGTAGCAAGGCTTGTTGGCGTCCTTCCGGCGGAAAAACACTTCTGCACGACTCTCCAAGGCGAGAGAGATCCGTCCACGAAAGGGGAAGTCTCTAGCCCTTTTCGTTCCTGCAGAAACCTCAGCTTCTTCCGTCCAGTTGAAGCTTCTTTGCACCCGCAGCTGGCATTTCCTGGGCATCTGCCCATCTCCGACTTGCTTGTGACTTTTGGACTTGGTCCCCTTGTTCCACAGGTACCCTAGATTGGAAATCCACAGTTGTTGCATTGCTGGTTTGTGTCTTTCCTGCATTATTCCTCTAACACGACTCTTTTGTCCTTAGGGGAACTTTGGTGCACTTTGCACTCACTTTTCAGGGTCTTGGGGAGGGTTATTTTTCTAACTCTCACTATTTTCTAATAGTCCCAGCGACCCTCTACAAGGTCACATAGGTTTGGGGTCCATTCGTGGTTCGCATTCCACTTTTGGAGTATATGGTTTGTGTTGCCCCTATCCCTATGTTTCCCCATTGCATCCTATTGTAACTATACATTGTTTGCACTGTTTTCTAAGACTATACTGCATATTTTTGCTATTGTGTATATATATCTTGTGTATATTTCCTATCCTCTCACTGAGGGTACACTCTAAGATACTTTGGCATATTGTCATAAAAATAAAGTACCTTTATTTTAGGTATAACTGTGTATTGTGTTTCTTATGATATTGTGCATATGACACTAAGTGGTACTGTAGTAGCTTCACACGTCTCCTAGTTCAGCCTGAGCTGCTTTGCTAAGCTACCATTATCTATCAGCCTAAGCTGCTAGACACCCTATACACTAATAAGGGATAACTGGGCCTGGTGCAAGGTGCAAGTACCCCTTGGTACTCACTACAAGCCAGTCCAGCCTCCTACATTGGTTGTGCAGTGGTGGGATAAGTGCTTTGAGACTACTTACCACTCTTGTCATTGTACTTTTCATAAGAGAAAAATATACAAAACAAGGTCAGTGTATATACACATAGCCAAAAAGTTTTGCATTTCCTCTTTTCACTCTTTTCTAAGTGCTGAAAAGTACTTCTAAACTTTCAAAAAGTTCTTAAAAGTTTAAAAAGTTTTTTTCTGTCTTTCCAAAAAGTTCTGAAAACTTTTTTCTCTTTGTCTATCACTTTAACTCTCTCTAAAAAATGTCTGGCACAGGCCAAAAAGTTGAACTGTCCAAACTTGCATATGATCACCTTAGCTGGAAAGGAGCAAGGAGTCTCTGCATAGAGAGAGGTTTGAGTGTAGGGAAGAATCCTTCTTTAGAACTGTTAATTAATATGCTTAGAGTACAGGATAAGGCCATAAGTGCCCAATCTGTAGAAAAAGTAGCTAATGGTTCTCAATCTGATCCAGGGACTCCCCCAGGAAAAGGTTCAGGAAAGAAACTTCTCAGCCTGCCCATTACTAGACAGTCTAGCATAGTTGGTACAGAGGTTGAATCACACCATACTGATGGTGTGCTCTCACATTATACTGGTAGCCAAGCTGTTAGGGTGCCCTCTGTAAGGGACAGGTCTCCTTCTGTTCATTCCCATCATACCTCTGTATCTAGAAATGTCCCTCCCACCCACCCTGATGACAGATTGTTAGAAAGGGAGCTCAATAGATTGAGAGTGGAACAAACCAGACTGAAGCTCAAGAAGCAACAGCTGGATTTGGATAGACAGTCTTTAGAATTAGAGAAGGAAAGACAGAAGTTGGGTTTAGATACCCATGGTGGCAGCAGCAGTATTCCCCATAGTCATCCTGCAAAAGAGCATGATTCCAGGAATCTGCACAAGATAGTTCCCCCTTATAAGGAGGGGGATGACATTAACAAGTGGTTTGCTGCACTTGAGAGGGCCTGTGCTGTACAGGATGTCCCTCAAAAGCAGTGGGCTGCTATCCTATGGCTATCATTTACTGGAAAAGGTAGGGATAGGCTCCTTATTGTAAAAGAAAATGATGCTAACAATTTCCAAGTTCTTAAGAATGCACTCCTGGATGGTTATGGCTTAACCACTGAACAGTACAGGATAAAGTTCAGAGATGCCAAAAAGGAGTCTTCACAAGACTGGGTTGATTTCATTGACCAGGCAGTGAAGGCCTTGGAGGGGTGGTTACATGGCAGTAAAGTTACTGATTATGACAGCCTGTATAACTTGATCCTGAGAGAGCATATTCTTAATAATTGTGTGTCTGATTTGTTGCACCAGTACCTGGTAGACTCTGATCTGACCTCTCCCCAAGAATTGGGAAAGAAGGCAGACAAATGGGTCAGAACAAGGGTGAACAGAAAAGTTCATACAGGGGGTGACAAAGATGGCAATAAGAAGAAAGATGGTGAAAAATCTCAAGATAAGCATGGGGATAAGGGTAAAGCCAAAGATCCCACTTCAAATCTTAAACACTCTTCAGAGGGTGGGGATAAAACAAATTCTTCCTCTTCTTCCCAACCTGCACACATTAAAAAGCCTTGGTGCTTTGTGTGTAAAAACAGAGGCCATAGGCCAGGGGATAAGTCCTGTCCAGGTAAACCCCCTGAGCCTACCACCACTAATACATCAAGCTCTAGTGCCCCTAGCAGTAGTGGTACTAGTGGTGGGACTGCTGGCAACAGTCAAGCAAAGGGTGTAGTTGGGTTCACTTATGGGTCCATAGTGGAAACTGATGTCATCAGTCCCAAGACAGTTTCTGTCACACCTAGTGGCATTGGCCTTGCCACACTGGCTGCTTGTCCCCTTACAATGGATAAGTACAGGCAGACAGTTTCAATAAATGGTGTTGAGGCCTTGGCCTACAGGGACACAGGTGCCAGTTTCACTTTGGTGACTGAAAACCTAGTGCCTCCTGAACAACACATCATTGGACAACAGTATAAGATTATTGATGTCCATAACTCCACTAAGTTTCTTCCCTTAGCTATAATTCAGTTTAGTTGGGGTGGAGTTACTGGCCCTAAGCAGGTGGTGGTATCACCTAGCTTACCTGTAGACTGTCTCTTAGGTAATGACCTAGAGGCCTCAGGTTGGGCTGATGTAGAGTTTTATGCCCATGCAGCCATGCTGGGCATCCCTGAGGAATTGTTCCCTCTCATTTCTACTGAAATGAAAAAGCAAAGGAGAGAAGGCCTGAAAACTCAGGATCCCTCTCCATCAACAGGTAAAAAGGGTATCACAGTATCCCCTAACCACCCTACCATTCAGGATACCATTCCTGTGGTGGGAGAAACCTCTCCTGGGGTGGCACCTGTTCCAAGGGAATCATCAGCTGGCATAGCTGGACTCCCTGAGGTAGAAGTACCTCTCTGTGGGATAACTAACATTGGTGACAAAAAGAACACCATTTTAGTTAACATGGAGCATCCCTCCAACCCTCCCAGAGAAACTTTAGTGCAGAAACCCTGTACTGCCTCACAACACTTAGGACAGCATCCCTGCCCTAGTGTGGAGCTCATAGGACAGCATCCCTGCCCTGCTCCAACTCAAGAGAAACAGCATCCCTGTTCCCTCTTCCAGCCAAATGGACAAAGTTTTTGCCCAGCTATGGCTTTACTGAGACAGCATCCCTGTCTGGCATTTCCATCATTACAAATAGGTTCAGTGGATAATTCCCACTGCTCTAAACTAAAACTTACTGATAGAAACTCTGAAAATACATCTTCACATTGTTGGTTAGCTAAAAAACTTCAAACAGGGTGGTTTACATCCCCACAGGGAAGTAACCATATAGTGGATGATAAAGGGAGTAACCAGTCTATTGCAGAGCTACTCTCTACTTATCACCACTTAGACAATAAAGTCTCAACTGGCCAAGGTTAGCCTTATTGTCCTTCGTTTGGGGGGGGGTTGTGTGAGAAGGTAGCCTCTTTCTAGCCTTGTTACCCCCACTTTTGGCCTGTTTGTGAGTGTATGTCAGGGTGTTTGTCACTGTTTTCACTGTCTCACTGGGATCCTGATAGCCAGGCCTCAGTGCTCATAGTGAAAACACCATGTTTTCAGTATGGTTGTTATGTGTCACTGGGATCCTGCTAGTCAGGACCCCAGTGCTCATAGGGTTGTGGCCTATATGTATGTGTCACTGGGACCCTGTCACACAGGGCCCCAGTGCTCATAGGTGTGCATGTATATGTTCCCTGTGTGGTGCCTAACTGTCTCACTGAGGCTCTGCTAACCAGAACCTCAGTGGTTATGCTCTCTCATTACTTTCAAATTGTCACTAACAGGCTAGTGACCAATTTTACCAATTTACATTGGCTTACTGGAACACCCTTATAATTCCCTAGTATATGGTACTGAGGTACCCAGGGTATTGGGGTTCCAGGAGATCCCTATGGGCTGCAGCATTTCTTTTGCCACCCATAGGGAGCTCTGACAATTCTTACACAGGCCTGCCACTGCAGCCTGAGTGAAATAACGTCCACGTTATTTCACAGCCATTTTACACTGCACTTAAGTAACTTATAAGTCACCTATATATCTAACCTTTACCTGGTAAAGGTTAGGTGCAAAGTTACTTAGTGTGAGGGCACCCTGGCACTAGCCAAGGTGCCCCCACATTGTTCAGAGCCAATTCACTGAACTTTGTGAGTGCGGGGACACCATTACACGCGTGCACTACATATAGGTCACTACCTATATGTAGCTTCACCATTGTAACTCCGAATATGGCCATGTAACATGTCTATGATCATGGAATTGCCCCCTCTATGCCATCCTGGCATTGTTGGTACAATTCCATGATCCCAGTGGTCTGTAGCACAGACCCTGGTACTGCCAGACTGCCCTTCCTGGGGTTTCACTGCAGCTGCTGCTGCTGCCAACCCCTCAGACAGGCAGCTGCCCTCCTGGGGTCCAGCCAGGCCTGGCCCAGGATGGCAGAACAAAGAACTTCCTCTGAGAGAGGGTGTGACACCCTCTCCCTTTGGAAAATGGTGTGAAGGCAGGGGAGGAGTAGCCTCCCCCAGCCTCTGGAAATGCTTTGTTGGGCACAGATGTGCCCAATTCTGCATAAGCCAGTCTACACCGGTTAAGGGACCCCTTAGCCCCTGCTCTGGCGCGAAACTGGACAAAGGAAAGGGGAGTGACCACTCCCCTGACCTGCACCTCCCCTGGGAGGTGTCCAGAGCTCCTCCAGTGTGCTCCAGACCTCTGCCATCTTGGAAACAGAGGTGCTGCTGGCACACTGGACTGCTCTGAGTGGCCAGTGCCACCAGGTGATGTCAGAGACTCCTGCTGATAGGCTCCTTCAGGTGTTAGTAGCCTTTCCTCTCTCCTAGGTAGCCAAACCCTCTTTTCTGGCTATTTAGAGTCTCTGTCTCTGGGGAAACTTTAGATAACGAATGCATGAGCTCAGCCGAGTTCCTCTGCATCTCTCTCTTCACCTTCTGATAAGGAATCGACCGCTGACCGCGCTGGAAGCCTGCAAACCTGCAACATAGTAGCAAAGACGACTACTGCAACTCTGTAACGCTGATCCTGCCGCCTTCTCGACTGTTTTCCTGCTTGTGCATGCTGTGGGGGTAGTCTGCCTCCTCTCTGCACCAGAAGCTCCGAAGAAATCTCCCGTGGGTCGACGGAATCTTCCCCCTGCAACCGCAGGCACCAAAAAGCTGCATTACCGGTCCCTTGGGTCTCCTCTCAGCACGACGAGCGAGGTCCCTCGAATCCAGCGACGCTGTCCAAGTGACCCCCACAGTCCAGTGACTCTTCAGCCCAAGTTTGGTGGAGGTAAGTCCTTGCCTCACCTCGCTGGGCTGCATTACTGGGAACCGCGACTTTGCAGCTACTCCGGCCCCTGTGCACTTCCGGCGGAAATCCTTCATGCACAGCCAAGCCTGTGTCCACGGCACTCTAACCTGCATTGCACGACTTTCTAAGTTGGTCTCCGGTGACGTGGGACTCCTTTGTGCAACTTCGGCGAGCACTGTTTCACGCATCTTCGTAGTGCCTGTTTCTGGCACTTCTCCGGGTGCTACCTGCTTCAGTGAGGGCTCTTTGTCTTGCTCGACGTCCCCTCTCTCTGCAGGTCCAATTTGCGACCTCCTGGTTCCTCCTGGGCCCCAGCAGCGTCCAAAAACGCCAAACGCATGATTTGCGTGTAGCAAGGCTTGTTGGCGTCCTTCCGGCGGAAAAACACTTCTGCACGACTCTCCAAGGCGAGAGAGATCCGTCCACGAAAGGGGAAGTCTCTAGCCCTTTTCGTTCCTGCAGAAACCTCAGCTTCTTCCGTCCAGTTGAAGCTTCTTTGCACCCGCAGCTGGCATTTCCTGGGCATCTGCCCATCTCCGACTTGCTTGTGACTTTTGGACTTGGTCCCCTTGTTCCACAGGTACCCTAGATTGGAAATCCACAGTTGTTGCATTGCTGGTTTGTGTCTTTCCTGCATTATTCCTCTAACACGACTCTTTTGTCCTTAGGGGAACTTTGGTGCACTTTGCACTCACTTTTCAGGGTCTTGGGGAGGGTTATTTTTCTAACTCTCACTATTTTCTAATAGTCCCAGCGACCCTCTACAAGGTCACATAGGTTTGGGGTCCATTCGTGGTTCGCATTCCACTTTTGGAGTATATGGTTTGTGTTGCCCCTATCCCTATGTTTCCCCATTGCATCCTATTGTAACTATACATTGTTTGCACTGTTTTCTAAGACTATACTGCATATTTTTGCTATTGTGTATATATATCTTGTGTATATTTCCTATCCTCTCACTGAGGGTACACTCTAAGATACTTTGGCATATTGTCATAAAAATAAAGTACCTTTATTTTAGGTATAACTGTGTATTGTGTTTCTTATGATATTGTGCATATGACACTAAGTGGTACTGTAGTAGCTTCACACGTCTCCTAGTTCAGCCTGAGCTGCTTTGCTAAGCTACCATTATCTATCAGCCTAAGCTGCTAGACACCCTATACACTAATACGGGATAACTGGGCCTGGTGCAAGGTGCAAGTACCCCTTGGTACTCACTACAAGCCAGTCCAGCCTCCTACAGACAGGGAAGCTTGGATCCTGGAACAATGGACAAGTGCTCCCTAAAGCTAGGGCTAGTAGAAGCAAACCACTTCCTACTATCCCTCCCTCTACAGTGGATTCTACTTCTGAGGAAGAAGAATTCCCTCCCTGTGCAGAACCTACACCAGAGGAGCTGGAAGCAGACACTGCTGAGCTTTTGGGTGAAGGGGGGCCTGCCAGAGAGGAGCTGAGTGTGGCACAGCAAACCTGTCCCACATTAGAGGGTCTCAGACAGCAAGCTGTCAAACAAGCTAATGGGGATGTCAGTGACTCTCACAGAGTTTACTGGGAGGACAACCTCTTGTACACTGAGCATAGGGATCCTAAACCTGGAGCTGCCAGGAGATTAGTGATTCCTCAGGAGTACAGAAAGTTCCTCCTAACACTGGCACATGACATTCCCTTAGCTGGGCATCTAGGACAAATGAAAACTTGGGACAGGCTTGTTCCCCTGTTTCATTGGCCTAGGATGTCTGAGGACACAAAGGAATTTTGTAAGTCTTGTGAAACCTGTCAAGCCAGTGGCAAGACAGGTGGCACCCCAAAGGCACCCCTTATCCCACTGCCTGTGGTTGGGGTTCCCTTTGAAAGGGTAGGGGTTGACATAGTTGGCCCCCTTGACCCTCCTACTGCTTCAGGCAATAGGTTTATCTTAGTGGTAGTGGACCATGCCACAAGATATCCTGAAGCTATTCCTTTAAGGACCACTACAGCACCTGCAGTGGCAAAGGCCCTCCTGGGAATATTTTCCAGGGTGGGCTTCCCAAAGGAAGTAGTATCAGACAGGGGAAGCAATTTCATGTCTGCATACTTAAAGGCCATGTGGAAGGAGTGTGGTGTAACTTACAAGTTCACAACACCCTATCATCCACAAACAAATGGACTGGTGGAGAGATTTAATAAAACTCTCAAAGGCATGATTATGGGTCTCCCTGAAAAACTCCGCAGGAGATGGGATATCCTTCTACCATGCCTCCTTTTTGCCTACAGGGAGGTACCCCAGAAAGGAGTGGGCTTCAGCCCCTTTGAACTTCTTTTTGGACACCCTGTTAGGGGTCCACTCACACTTGTAAAGGAGGGTTGGGAACAACCTTTAAAAGCTCCTAAGCAGGATATTGTGGATTATGTACTTGGCCTCAGATCAAGGATGGCTGAGTACATGAAAAAGGCCAGTAAAAACCTTCAGGCCAGCCAAGAGCTCCAGAAGCAATGGCATGATCATAAGGCTGTTTTGGTTCAGTACCAACCAGGGCAGAAAGTGTGGGTCTTGGAGCCTGTGGCCCCAAGAGCACTCCAAGATAAATGGAGTGGACCCCACACAATTGTTGAAAAGAAGGGTGAAGTCACCTACTTGGTTGACTTAGGCACTGCCAGGAGTCCCCTTAGGGTGCTCCATGTCAACCGCCTGAAACCCTACTATGACAGGGCTGATCTCACCCTGCTCATGGCAACAGATGAGGGACAGGAAGAAGACAGTGATCCTCTACCTGATCTCTTCTCTTCCACAGAACAAGATGCTCTTGTGGAAGGTGTAGTTTTGGCTGATTGTCTTACTGCTGAGCAGAAAGATAATTGCATAAATCTCCTAGGACAATTTTCAGAACTCTTCTCTACTGTGCCAGGCACCACTTCTTGGTGTGAGCACAATATAGATACTGGAGACAGTTTACCTGTCAAAAGTAAGATCTATAGGCAGCCTGACCATGTCAGGGACTGCATAAAGCAAGAAGTTCAGAAAATGTTGGAACTAGGAGTGGTTGAGCACTCTGACAGTCCATGGGCTTCTCCTGTGGTACTGGTACCAAAACCCAATTCTAAAGATGGAAAGAAGGAAATGAGGTTTTGTGTAGACTATAGAGGTCTCAACTTGGTAACCAAAACTGATGCTCACCCTATACCCAGGGCAGATGAGCTTATAGATACACTGGCATCTGCCAAGTATCTAAGCACTTTTGATTTGACTGCAGGGTATTGGCAGATCAAATTGTCAGAAGATGCTAAACCTAAGACTGCATTTTCTACCATTGGAGGACATTACCAGTTTACTGTAATGCCTTTTGGTTTGAAAAATGCATCTGCCACTTTTCAGAGGTTGGTGAACACAGTCCTGCAAGGGCTGGAAGCTTTCAGTGCAGCATATTTGGACGATATAGCTGTCTTTAGCTCCAGCTGGGATGATCACCTGGTCCACCTATGGAAAGTTTTGGAGGCTCTGCAAAAGGCAGGCCTCACTATCAAGGCTTCAAAGTGCCAGATAGGGCAGGGTAAGGTGGTTTATCTGGGACACCTTGTTGGTGGGGAACAGATTGCACCACTTCAGGGGAAAATCCAAACTATTATTGATTGGGTTCCCCCTACCACACAGACTCAGGTGAGAGCCTTCCTAGGCCTCACTGGGTATTACAGGAGGTTCATTAAGAACTATGGCTCCATTGCAGCCCCTCTTAATGACCTCACATCCAAGAAAATGCCTAAAAAGGTATTGTGGACAGCAAGCTGTCAGAAAGCTTTTGAGGAGCTGAAGCAGGCCATGTGCTCTGCACCTGTCCTGAAAAGCCCTTGTTACTCTAAAAAATTCTATGTCCAAACTGATGCATCTGAATTAGGAGTAGGGGCAGTCCTATCACAACTTAATTCTGAGGGCCAGGATCAACCTGTTGCTTTTATTAGTAGGAGGTTGACCCCTAGAGAAAAGCGTTGGTCTGCCATTGAGAGGGAGGCCTTTGCTGTGGTCTGGGCTCTGAAGAAGTTGAGGCCATACCTGTTTGGCACTCACTTCATTGTTCAGACAGACCACAAACCTCTACTTTGGCTAAAACAAATGAAAGGTGAAAATCCTAAATTGTTGAGGTGGTCCATATCCCTACAGGGAATGGACTATACAGTGGAACATAGACCTGGGAGTAGCCACTCCAATGCAGATGGACTCTCCAGATATTTCCACTTAGACAATGAAGACTCATCAGGTCATGGCTAGTCTTATTGTCCTTCGTTTGGGGGGGGGGTTGTGTAGGAAAGTACCATCTTGCCTGGCATGTTACCCCCATTTTTCACTGTATATATGTTGTTTTAGTTGTATGTGTCACTGGGACCCTGGTAACCCAGGGCCCCAGTGCTCATAAGTGTGCCTGAATGTGTTACCTGTGTAGTGACTAACTGTCTCACTGAGGCTCTGCTAATCAGAACCTCAGTGGTTATGCTCTCTCATTTCTTTCCAAATTGTCACTGACAGGCTAGTGACCATTTTTACCAATTTACATTGGCTTACTGGAACACCCTTATAATTCCCTAGTATATGGTACTGAGGTACCCAGGGTATTGGGGTTCCAGGAGATCCCTATGGGCTGCAGCATTTCTTTTGCCACCCATAGGGAGCTCTGACAATTCTTACACAGGCCTGCACTGCAGCCTGAGTGAAATAACGTCCACGTTATTTCACAGCCATTTTACACTGCACTAAAGTAACTTATAAGTCACCTATATGTCTAACCTTTACCTGGTAAAGGTTAGGTGCAAAGTTACTTAGTGTGAGGGCACCCTGGCACTAGCCAAGGTGCCCCCACATTGTTCAGAGCCAATTCACTGAACTTTGTGAGTGCGGGGACACCATTACACGCGTGCACTACATATAGGTCACTACCTATATGTGGCTTCACCATGGTAACTCCGAATATGGCCATGTAACATGTCTATGATCATGGAACTGCCCCCTCTATGCCATCCTGGCATTGTTGGTACAATTCCATGATCCCAGTGGTCTGTAGCACAGACCCTGGTACTGCCAGACTGCCCTTCCTGGGGTTTCACTGCAGCTGCTGCTGCTGCCAACCCCTCAGACAGGCAGCTGCCCTCCTGGGGTCCAGCCAGGCCTGGCCCAGGATGGCAGAACAAAGAACTTCCTCTGAGAGAGGGTGTGACACCCTCTCCCTTTGGAAAATGGTGTGAAGGCAGGGGAGGAGTAGCCTCCCCCAGCCTCTGGAAATGCTTTGTTGGGCACAGATGTGCCCAATTCTGCATAAGCCAGTCTACACCGGTTCAGGGACCCCTTAGTCCCTGCTCTGGCGCGAAACTGGACAAAGGAAAGGGGAGTGACCACTCCCCTGACCTGCACCTCCCCTGGGAGGTGTCCAGAGCTCCTCCAGTGTGCTCCAGACCTCTGCCATCTTGGAAACAGAGGTGCTGCTGGCACACTGGACTGCTCTGAGTGGCCAGTGCCACCAGGTGACGTCAGAGACTCCTGCTGATAGGCTCCTTCAGGTGTTAGTAGCCTTTCCTCTCTCCTAGGTAGCCAAACCCTCTTTTCTGGCTATTTAGGGTCTCTGTCTCTGGGGAAACTTGAGATAACGAATGCATGAGCTCAGCCGAGTTCCTCTGCATCTCTCTCTTCACCTTCTGATAAGGAAACGACCGCTGACCGCGCTGGAAGCCTGCAAACCTGCAACATAGTAGCAAAGACGACTACTGCAACTCTGTAACGCTGATCCTGCCGCCTTCTCGACTGTTTTCCTGCTTGTGCATGCTGTGGGGGTAGCCTGCCTCCTCTCTGCACCAGAAGCTCCGAAGAAATCTCCCGTGGGTCGACAGAATCTTCCCCCTGCAACCGCAGGCACCAAAAAGCTGCATCACCGGTCCCTTGGGTCTCCTCTCAGCACGATGAGTGAGGTCCCTCGAATCAAGCGACTCTGTCCAAGTGATCCCCACAGTCCAGTGACTTCAGCCCAAGTTTGGTGGAGGTAAGTCCTTGCCTCACCTCGCTGGGCTGCATTGCTGGGAACTGCGACTTTGCAGCTACTCCGGCCCCTGTGCACTTCCGGCGGAAATCCTTTGTGCACAGCCAAGCCTGGGTCCACGGCACTCTAACCTGCATTGCACGACTTTCTAAGTTGGTCTCCGGCGACGTGGGACTCCTTTGTGCAACTTCGGCGAGCACCGTTTCACGCATCCTCGTAGTGCCTGTTTCTGGCACTTCTCCGGGTGCTACCTGCTTCAGTGAGGGCTCTTTGTCTTGCTCGACGTCCCCTCTCTCTTCAGGTCCAATTTGCGACCTCCTGGTTCCTCCTGGGCCCCAGCAGCGTCCAAAAACGCCAAACGCACGATTTGCGTGTAGCAAGGCTTGTTGGCGTCCTTCCGGCGGGCAAACACTTCTGCACGACTCTCCAATGCGAGAGGGATCCGTCCACCAAAGGGGAAGTCTCTAGCCCTTTTCGTTCCTGCAGAAACCTCAGCTTCTTCTGTCCAGTCGAAGCTTCTTTGCACCCGCAGCTGGCATTTCCTGGGCATCTGCCCGACTTGCTTGTGACTTTTGGACTTGGTCCCCTTGTTCCACAGGTACCCTAGATTGGAAATCCACAGTTGTTGCATTGCTGGTTTGTGTCTTTCCTGCATTATTCCTCTAACACGACTCTTTTGTCCTTAGGGGAACTTTAGTGCACTTTGCACTCACTTTTCAGGGTCTTGGGGAGGGTTATTTTTCTAACTCTCACTATTTTCTAATAGTCCCAGCGACCCTCTACAAGGTCACATAGGTTTGGGGTCCATTCGTGGTTCACATTCCACTTTTGGAGTATATGGTTTGTGTTGCCCCTATCCCTATGTTTCCCCATTGCATCCTATTGTAACTATACATTGTTTGCACTGTTTTCTAAGACTATACTGCATATTTTTGCTATTGTGTATATATATCTTGTGTATATATATCTTGTGTATATTTCCTATCCTCTCACTGAGGGTACACTCTAAGATACTTTGGCATATTGTCATAAAAAATAAAGTACCTTTATTTTTAGTAAAACTGTGTATTGTGTTTTCTTATGATATTGTGCATATGACACTAAGTGGTACTGTAGTAGCTTCACACGTCTCCTAGTTCAGCCTAAGCTGCTCTGCTAAGCTACCATTATCTATCAGCCTAAGCTGCTAGACACCCTATACACTAATAAGGGATAACTGGGCCTGGTGCAAGGTGCAAGTACCCTTTTGGTACTCACTACAAGCCAGTCCAGCCTCCTACACTAGGGAATTATAAGGGTGTTCCAGTATGCCAATGTGAATTGGTGAAATTGGTCACTAGCCTGTTAGTGGCAATTTGGAAAGCAAAGAGAGAGCATAACCACTGAGGTTCTGGTTAGCAGAGCCTCAGTGAGACAGTTAGTCATCACACAGGGAACACATACAGGGCACACTCATGAGCACTGGGGCCCTGGCTGGCAGGGTCCCAGTGACACATACAACTAAAACAACATATATACAGTGAAATATGGGGGTAACATGCCAGGCAAGATGGTACTTTCCTACCCTGGGTGCACAAAGCCATTTGTGAATCAGGTCACAAATATCTTCCAGCTCTTCTAGATACAACCATAAACTTATGATAATTCAAATGTGAACAGAAAACACACATTTCTGTGGGACGAATACAGGTGCTTTTGCTGGCACTTGCTCACAACTTTAAAGCACTCTCCAACCACAAATACAGTGTTGTGTTGTGCACTTAAAGGCTCCAAACCTGCTACCAAGGTGTTCCACAGGACTCACAGATGCTTTCTGAAGTAGTAGATGTAGGAAAGTACCCTCTTTCTTGGCATGGTTACCCCCTTTTCTCCCTGATGTCAGTGTGTTTGGCTGTGTTCACTGGGATCCTGCTAAACAGGACCACAGTGATTATGCTCTCTCTCCCAAAACTCTGCATTTCATCCCTCAATTGGCATACTGATGCCCCCATGTAAGCCCCTAGTATATGGTACTCAGGTACCAGGGCGTTGGAGGTCCAGGCGATCCCTATGGGCCGCAGCCGTTATTCTGCCAACCATAGCGAGCTGATGAAAAGGGTTCTGCAGTCCTGCCATTGCAGTCTGCGTGAACTGGGTGTATGCACCCGTTTTCACTATTGGTCACTGCAGCAGGTCACTATACATCACCCCTGTGGTAGACCCTCTCAGCCCAGAGGGCTAGATGCAGGTACCTGTGTGTGAGGGCTCCCACCCCTGCACTAGCAGAGGTGCCCAAACAAACTCCAGATCTATTTTCCTGGACTTTGTGAATGCGGGACACTTTACCTGGGTACTGGACAAAGGTCACTACCTGTGTCCAGCTACATAACTGTAACTCTGAACCTAGGCATGTTTGGTATCAAACATGTTGGAATCATACCCCAATACTTCTACAAGTATTTTTTGTATGATTCCATGCACTCTGGGGGCTCCCTGGAGGACCCCCAGCATTGCTCCCACAGCCTTCTGAGGTTTGCCAGGCAGCCCAAGCTGCTGCCACCTCACAGTCAGGTTTCTGTCCTCCTGTTGCTTGAGCAGCTCAAGCCCAGGAAGGCAGAACAAATGATTCCATTTGGGAGAGGGGTGTTACACCCACTCCCTTTGGAAATAGGTGTTACTGGACTTAGAAGGGGTAGCCTCCCCAAGCCACTGGTAGGCTTTGAAGGGCACATTTGGTGCCCTCTGTGCATACACCAGTCTACACCGGTTTAGGGACCTCCACTCGCTGCTCTGGTGTGAAGCTGGACAATGGAAAGGGGTGTAACTACTCCCCTGTCCATCACCGCCCCAGGGGTGGTGGCCAGAGCTCCTCCAGAGGGTCCCTGGGTTTTGCAATCTTGGATCCAAGGGTGGCAGGGAACTCTGGGAGAATCTTAGTGGCCAGGTCAATTAGGTGACGTCAGAGCCCCCTCCTGATAGGTGGTCACCCAGTTAGGTGGCCAATCCCCCTTTCAGGGCTATTTAGGGTCTCTTGTTTGGGTGGTTCCTCAGATTCGGCTTTCAAGATCCCAGCAGGATTCCTCTGCATCCCTTACTTCAACTTCTGACCAAAGAAACTGCATCTGTACTCTCCAGAACCCGACAATCTGCAACAAAGACAAAGACTTTGCCTGCAACATTGTTTCTCTGGCGTCTTCCAGCTTCTGCGACATTCCCCCTTTCGTGCATCCTCTGAGGAAAGCCCATCTTCAGTCTGCAAAGGAAAGAAGAAGGAATCTCCCTTGGAGTGAAGGAGTCACTCCCCTGCATCTGCAGACACCAACAGCAACGATGACTGGCTGTGCGGTTCCCCTCTCCTGCTGAGTTGTGTGGATCCTGCAACACAGGTGGTGGTCAGAAATGGTCCAGACGGTCCTCTCTACCAGCTGTCCAACTTGGGTGGAAGTAAGCCATTGCCTTCCCATGCAGAATAGTACTCCCTGTGCACCACGTCTTTTGCAGCTGACAAGGCTTGTTGGCACTTTTTCCAAGGGGTCTTCAGGCATCATATAGCTCCATTACCCAGCACTTCCTTCCTGTGACACACAGCACCCTGAGTGGCTCTCCTGCAGCATAGGACTCCTTTTCGTGGTATTGCATGGGCTCCATTTGCACCTTCTGTGTCCCAGTCCTGTAGGACTCCTGTGCATGCTGCCTGTGTTTCTGTGGGCTCTCTGCGACGTTGAGGGACCCCTCTGACTTCCCCTCCTGGGTTGAGTCCTCCTGGGACTTGCCGTCCCCGGCAACACCACTTTCATTCAACCACAAGTTTTGCCTGTGCCAAGGCTTGTTGGTGGAATCTGAACACGCAAACCTGACTGCAATCTTCCTTCCAGCGTGGGACATCACCTGGATCCTCCAGGAACTTGACTCAGACTCCAGGGCTGCAGTGCTGAATTTCCTTCCTCACCGTTGACCAGCTCCTGCATCCTCAGCTTGGTGGGTAGGGGCTCCTGCCCCCACTGGACTCTGCTGTGTCTTCTGGACTTGTTCCCCTCTTTCCACATGTCTTCTTCTTCAGGAATCCACCATTGGTTTCTTGCAGTTGCCTCTGGGTTTTGCATTTCTCTTCTTTTCTTCTATGTGGGTGTTTTGGGGAAATTCTAGTAATTTACTCCTGCTTTCCTGGTCGCGGGGGTGTTGTGGTACTTACCTTTGGTCTTTCCTTGTACTCCCAGCTCCCCTCTACACACTCCACTTACCTAGGTGGGGGTCCAACTCTCGTATTCCATTTTTTTAGTATATGGTTTGTGCTCCCCCTAGGGCCACTATTCTCTATTGTGTTTTACACTGCACTGTTTTCTAACTATTCTTATGCCTATTTCTGACAACAAGTGTATCCATCTTGTTTATTATTGTATCCATAGTATTTTTGGTGTTGTGTTACCATAATAAAGTACCTTTATTTTTGTAACACTGAGTGTATTCTTACAATTAGCGACTCGCAATTTGCGAGCATGTGTGACTCGCAATTTGCGTGTCGCTAACTGGAATGCAGGTAGAATTTGCGGGGACAAATTGCGACTCGCACCCGGAGTCGCACCGCAGATAGCGAGTCCGCTGTTTTCGAGCTCGCTTTTGCGACCGCGCATAAAACTGACTCGCAATTTGCGAGCGGATGTCGCAAATTGCGACTGTGCTGAAAATTGAATGCAGGTGCTGCAGAACACTCCAGAAACCACTCCAGAACACTCTGGAAACACTTCCTGGCACATGATGATGACATCACAGCCAGGAAGTTTACAAATACACCTGGGAGGAGGGAGGACCACACCCTTTTTAACTGCTGCACAGCTAACAGAGCAACAGCAACCATGGCTGACATTCCCAGAAAGAGAAAGCTGAAATTTGCAGAGAAGGAGCTGGAGGTGCTCACAGAGGAATGCTGTCAGCACCATGATGAGCTATTTGGGAAGGCAGCCCTCAATGTGCCAGACTCTGCCAAAAAACGAATTTGCCAGGAAATTCAGGAGAAGGTAAACTCCCTGGGGGTCAGCCACAGGAGTGTGGATGAAATAAAGAAGAGGTGGTACGACCTCCGCTCCCGGACCAAGGAAAGGGTGGCAGAAAGGCTCCGGGAGATGAGAGGCACAGGAGGGGGACCATCTTCCATACCACCACCCACACCCCTGGAGGAAAGGGTGGAGGAGACCCTGGAGCCGGAGTCTGTAACAGGATTTGGAGAACTGGACACCTCTGAGCCCAGAACATCAACCGGTGAGTACAATGTTATATGCCTGTACCCCCATCAATGCCATACCCCCACCCACCATGTACACAGGGGCATGCACAACCAAGATAGCTCCATTTCAGAGTAGCAGATACCAGCATGATGCATTATGGGCAATGTAGTCAAGTAGGCAGTTAATAGGCAAATGTTTATTAGGAAGTGTGCAACAGATAGTAGACACTGACAG
Organism: Pleurodeles waltl; assembly: GCF_031143425.1. Classification (NCBI taxonomy): domain Eukaryota; kingdom Metazoa; phylum Chordata; class Amphibia; order Caudata; family Salamandridae; genus Pleurodeles; species Pleurodeles waltl. The sequence goes on from NC_090446.1 coordinate 1,554,795,799, forward strand.
TGTTTTCCCCATGTCCCACAGGTCTCCCACAAGACACCACCACCAGCCACAGCAGCCAGGTGCCACTGGTCAGCCAGCCCCATGAGGAGACAACAGGAGCAGCCACCACTCCCACCTGCACCACCAACACCATCCCCTCTATGGCAACACCCGCTGCAACAGTGGTTTCGGAGCCTGCACCAGCAACAACCAGGAGTGCCACAGCACACATCACAGGGCATCCACCGCTGCGCAGGCGACGCAGGATGAGGAGAGCAGGGCTGCAGGCAGAGTCAGGGCTTCCATCCACCACACCGACAGAGGCACAACTGCTACGTGGTCAGCGCCTGCAGAATCAAATGTTAGGGCGGATTAGTGGGGTTCTGCAGTGCTTCGTAAGGAACAATGAAAACAGCATGCAGCAGGTTCAGGCACAACTGGAGGTAATTGGCAACAACACTGGTGAGCTAGCCCTGTCAATGCGTGAACTGGTGGCTGGACTGCTAACGCAGAGTGAGGGTGCGCGGCGCAGGGACTGCCAGCTGCTCCAAAGTCTGGACAGGATGGCCTCCTCTATCGTCAGACTGGCAGTGAACACAACTGGGCTGTCAAGGAGAACAGTCAGCCTCCAGGTTGACATGGGCCACTTTGCGGGTGATGTGGCAAGGGGCCTGGGCCGGATCACCCACGTGATAGACCTCATGGAGGCACGGCAGGTGTCCAGGTGTACAGGGGACACCCCACAAGACAGCGAGGAAGGCTCCACTGTCAGCAGTGTCTCTGCTGGTGACACCAGGGTGCCCCGGAGTGGGAGTATGAGGCAGAGCACTGCTGAGCAACCTGGTACCAGCCAGGCTGGCAGAGGCCACTGTAGGCTGTAGCTGAACACTGTCCCTGATGTTGGGGCACATGATGGCAATGTGTCCCATGCCAGGTGGGCTTTTTGAAGTCCCTGAACAGTTTTTCATTGTATATAGTTCGGTTTTTGCACATCTTAAATAATTTTTTTGTTCCACTTAACAAATGGAGTGTTTGTTCAATTGGTGAGTATGGTAGAAGTTGGCACGTACCTTCCAAAGTATTGTGTTGCAATGTGTTCCCGTCTCAGTCTGCCTTGATTTGCGATGCTCCTATCCCCATTATGGCGATGTGGTTGCTCGTCATCCTCAGAATCTGGGTCTGCAGGGGTGAGAGGTAGCCTACGTCGGGTGGCAATGCTGTGCAGGATAGCGCATGCGACAACTATTTTGAATGTCGTTATGGGGGTATACTGGAGGGCACCTCCACTTCGGTGAAGGCATCTGAACTGTGCTTTCAGCAATCCAAAGGTTCGCTCTATCAGGTTCCTGGTCCTCTTATGTGCACTGTTGTATCGCCTCTCACATTCATTGCTGGGTGTTAAGTACGGAGTCAGTATCCATGGCTGTAAGGCATATGCACTGTCACCTGTTGGGCACAAAAAGTACACTGTTAGAAAGTCCTGGTTGGTGTGCACATTGATCTGTGTGCATGTCTACAAGGTGTACGCAGCTCTACCTAGGAGGTATCCGTCTCCAAACTCCCCACGTTCCAGGCGTTGGTGTATCCTACTGTGCCTAAAAATGTAGGAGTCATGAGTACTGCCTGGAAATTTCGCTACAATGTCAGTGATGACATAATGGGCGTCACAAACAACCTGAATATTGAGTGAGTGGGTACACTTTCTATTGCGGAACAGATATTCAGGGTTTGCAGGAGGGCATATTTGAATATATGTCCCATCTACACACCCTATGACATGGGGAAAGTTGGCAATCCGGTAAAAGTCCAACTTGGTGCTGTTAATTTCTGGCTCATTCCTGGGTAGGTATATGTATTTGGACATGTGTGTGAGTAAGGCATCTAGGAAAGCCCTGAGGAACCTTGATAGTGCACTTTGGGATACCCCACCTGCCACAGCAATGACCCCCTGATAGCTCCTGAGGCCAAGAGGTGCAGTGAGCACAGCACTTGCACATGCGTAGGGATGGTGCAGCCGCGCAGAGTCTGGCGTTCTAGCTGTGGTTTGAGTAATTCTATTAAATCTAGTATAGCTGCGCTACTAAGTCTATATTTATCGTATATTTCCTCCTCGGTTTGCTGGAAGAGTGTCTGCCTTGTTCTGTAAATCTTCTCCTGTCTCTGGCTTCTCCTCCTCCTCTGCTGGGCTGCGTGGGCTCCCCTCCTCACTGCTATCAGGTATATCTCCACCATCTTGAGTAACCCAGATGCATTCTGGGTCTCCTTTTATACTTTGGTAATGATTACCACCTGCTCTGAGTTAGTGGTAAATTGGACATGCAAACTGGGCTTTTTGCGACTAGTCGCAATTTTCGAGTTGCTATTGCATATGGTTTGCGACTCGCAAATTGCGACTTCCTATTTGCGGGTCGCACAATGGGGTCGCAAATTATGCGAGTCGGTAACGGCTCGCATCGCTTTTTGTGAGTCGGAAATGGGATTTTTGCATCCCATTTCCGATTTTGCGCAGTCGCAAATAGCGATTCAGGCCATTTGCGACTCGCAAACGTTTGCTACATCTGGCCCTAAGTGCTGTGTGACTACAGTGGTATTGCATGAGCTTTGCATGTCTCCTAGATAAGCCTTGGCTGCTCGTCCAGAGCTTCCTCTATAGAGCCTGGCTTCTAGACACTGCCTACATTACACTAATAGGGGATACCTGGACCTGGTATAAGGTGTAAGTACCCTAAGTACCCACCACACACCAGGCCAGCTTCCTACATTGGTGGTGCAGCGGTGATAAAAGCACTTGCAACTGCCTTATCCCTCTGTCACTTGGGGCCACATGTACAAATATTAGGTTTTGCGACTTTCATATTGTGAGTCTCAAAACCTCATGTACAACAGTGTCAAGATTCTCAATAGGATCGCAAGTGACCTACTTCATGAATATTCATGAGGTAGGTCGCAATTTATGACCCCATTGGGAATGGCCGCACTCACAGGAATGGTAGCCTGCTGGGGACAGCAGACCACCATGTCTGTGACTGCTTTCAAATAAAGCAGTTTTTTTTAAAAAATGCAGCCCGTTTTCCTTAAAGGAAAATGGGATGCATTTCAAAAACAAAAACTAAAAGTTTTCTTTTCATTTTCTCAGAGCAGGCAGTGGTCCCTGGGACCACTGCCTTTTATGAAAAAATATTTTTGCATCCATTCACAAAGGGGAAGGGGTTTGAAATTGGTGCTAACTGAGATTGTTTTGTGACCGCATTTACAGTCACAAAACAATCATATATCGCAATGCGACTCGTAATTAGGAATCGGACACCCCTTCCTAATTGCGACTCACAAACCTATTTTGCGGTAAATAGATTACCGAACCTCAAAATAGGGTTTGTACATACCAAAATGCTTTTTTCTTGTTGCAAATCGCCTGATTCTGCTAATCGGGCCGTTTGCGACAAGAAAAAAGCTTTGTACATCTGGCCCCTGGTACTTTCCAAAGAAAAGACCACTCTTTACTTAGAGGTACACATAGTACCTAGTGTCGGGGATCTAGTCTCTGGATTTGGGTAAGCTAGGGGTCTAGGCATAGCCCTTGTTCCAAACGTCTTGATAGAGACTAGAAGGCACACCCTGCACCACTCTAACACATACCATGTCTACAACTGGGCACATCTCTGAGGCCATGGATTCTCCTTATGAGAACCTGACCTTCAAGGAATTGAAAGGGATGTGTGCTGAAAGGAAGTTAGACATGGGGAGGGATCCAAATAAAAGCCTGCTCTTAGGCCTCCTCCTCCAGGATTACCAGGGACAAGCTGGTGACCAGGAAGAGGAGGAGGAAGGAGGACATTCTAGCCCCTCAGAGGTAGAAAAATACATTTTAGATCTGGGGGGATCAACAGGGTACCTCAGAGGGTCACAAGGATCCTGGCAGACCCACTAGCATAGCAGGAAGAACTTCAAGAACTGGGAGGGGAAGCCATACTGGTAGGGCTCCCTTTACACGCAGAGGGATAGTGGAAAGGGTCAGTAAGCCTAGGGACAGATCCTCCTCTGCCCATTTCCATGTCACCTCAGTGTCTGAGGGGACCAACTGCTCCAATCCAGAGCGAGACTCCTTAGACAGGGAACTCAGGAAACTGAGGCTGGAAGAGGCCAGGCTGAGGCCACAGCAGCAACAGCTAGCCCTAGATAGGGAGGCCATAAAAGTTGAGAGGGAAAGGCAGGGGTTGGGGATAACACCCCATGGTGGCAGTAGCTCAGGTTTTAGAGAGCACATGGTCATGGAGGACTCTTTTGACTCTAGAAACCTGCAGAAGATTGTTCCCTCCTACAAGGTAGGGGATGATATCTATAAGTGGTTTGCTGCAATTGAGAGGACATGTAAAGTTCAGAGGGTCCCTCAAATGCAGTGGGGTGCTATCCGCTGTTTGTCCTTCTCTGACAAGGGGAGGGATAAACTTCTCACTGTCAGAGAAGAGGATGCAGACAATTACAATATCCTTAAGTCTGCACTCTTAGATGGGTTTGGTCTCACCACTGAGCAACATAGAATAAAGTTCAGGGAGACCAGAACAGAGTCCTCACAATGATTGGATAGACTTTGTGGACTGTTCTCTTAAAGCATTGAAAGGCTGGTTACATGGCAGCAAAGTGTCTGATTATGAGGGCCTGTATAACTTAATTCTGAGAGAGCATATACTTAATAATTGTGCATCTGATTTGTTGCACCAGTATCTTGTGGACTCAGATCTGACCTTTCCCCAGTAATTGGGTAAGAAGGAAGACAAATGGGTCAGAACTAGGGTGAGCAGAAACGCTCACACAGGGGGTGACAAAGGCAAGAAAAAAGGAAACAGGTAAGTCACATGACAAAGATGGGGACAAAGATAAAAAAGAGTCTTCATCAGGCCCACAAAACTCCTCTTGGGTGGCACTAAAACCTCTTCCTCCTCTGCACATGTTAAGAAGCCCTGGTGCTATGTGTGCAGAAATAAAGGCCATAGGCCAGGGGACAGCTCCTGTCCTGAAAAAAGGCCCTGAGCCTTCCACTACTACTACATCCACTTCTACTCCTAGTGCCCCTAGTAGTAGTAGTAATAGTGGCGGGACTACTGGCAACAGTCCGCCCAAAGGTGTAGTTGGGTTCACATTTGGGTCCATAGTAGAAACTGAGGTAGGTGTAGAAACCCGCAAAACAGTTTCTATCTCACAGGGTGGCATTGGCCTTGCCACCCTAGCTGCTTGTGGCGTTAACATGGATAAGTACAAGCAGCACATTCAGATACATGGTGTTGAGGCCTAGGCCTACAGGGACACAGGTGCTAGTGTCACCATAGTTACTGAAAACGTAGGGTCATCTCCACAACACCTACTTGGTCACCAGTACCTAGTCACTGATGTCCAAAACTCCACTCAATCCCTCCCCTTAACTGTAGTACACCTTAGCTGGGGTGGAGTTACTGGCCCTAAACATATGGTAGTCTCACCTAGCTTACCTGTTGAGTGTCTTTTAGGGAATTACCTAGAGACCTCAGATTGGGCTGAGGTAGAGTTCCTTACCCATGCATCCATGCTGGGTATTCCCAAGAAATTGCTCCCTTTAATGTCAAGAGAGACTAAAAAGCAAAGTAGGGAAGGAGCCCTGGAGCCTGAAATATTGGTCCAGGACGCTTCTAAAAATACAGGCATGCAGGATACCAAATTATCCCCTCCCCACCCTCCCAATAAAGATTCCATTTCTCTAACGGAGGATACCACCCCCAGGGTGGAGCTTGTACCCTCCTACACCAGATCCACAACTCTGCATGGTGTCTGTGTTGCGCAACTCCTGCAATGTCTGTCCTCCTCTCTATGTGTCTTCCTACATCAGATCCATAGTTCTGCATGTGTCTCCAACTGCAGAACTCCAGGAAGCCTTTCCTCCCCTGCATGGTTTCCCTAATCAGATCCACACCCCTGCATAATTCTTATTTGGTAAAACTCTAGCAATGCATGCATTCTACTACCACCAGTGCATGTTTCTTCCTATATCAGAGGAAGCATGCGCAGACCTCAGCAGTCTGTACACCCCTTCATGTTTCTATACACAGCCTATCCTCAGCAGTCCCTGATCCCCTGCTTTCTTGCACCTTCACCAGATGCCCAGTCTTGCAAGCTTCTGGTGCTTCAGAATAGCAATGCCAGCTGTCTCGTGCATGCTTCTCCTGCACCATATTCCTGCACTCTATACTTCCAATGAAGTATAACCCCTTTCCTATGAGGAAGAACCCCTCCAATGCCTGCCTTTCTCTGCATGCTCCATTATACACCATTTTCCAGCCTGTATTCTCCTACTCCATGCCAGCAATACTTACCTTCCTCTTGTTTAACTCAGTTGCAGCAGCATCCTAGTGTGCCTCCCTCCTTGCATCTTTGCAGTAGGAACACAGCCCTGACTACTCACCCTTGTAATCCTTATGTGTTTCTGTCCAATTGCAGAAATCAAACACTGCCTTGTCATTCCCTCCATACAAATCCCAATAGCAAAAACCTGGACCTGCCTTCACTCGCCGAGGCAGTAGGTGACCATATTGACTCTTTTCTACTGCTGCGTCCCACGCTATAATACATGTCTGGGGGACCATCTGTTGTTTTTGCGAATGACATAGAAGTTGTGACTTCATAGAGAAGCTTGAATCATCTCTTCAGTAGGCAAAAGCCAAATCTATTTACTCTGACATTGTTCAGTTTGATTTGTGAACTCCTGCATTATTCCTGAGTCCTTTAGGGGTTGCCAAGGGTCATAGCTGTGTCCCCTGACATGGCCCTTGCGACCCCTAGCACTGCTTTTGAGAAAAAGAAACCAAACCTGGACCCACCGGACCGCAACAACTACAGAACAATTACAAATGGACCTTTCCTGGGCAAACTGATAGAAAGAGCAGCATTCACCTAGATGTCACAATTCATTGAAGATAACTCCATACTTTCAGACTACCAAACTGGATTCCGTCCAGGAAGAGGCACTGAATCAGCACTCATAGCAGTCTCGGATGATCTTAAAAACACAGTTGGCCACAATGGAGTTGCTGTACTACTTCTCTTGGACCTCTCTTTGATACTTTTGACCATGACAGCCTCATTCAATGACTCCACGAGGCTGGCATAGAAGGGACTGCTCTCGACTGGATCACACCTTACCTTCACAACAGAACAATTATCATCTATTCTCCCCACTAATCATCCAAACCTTACCTCACAAACGCAGGAGTCCCTCAAGGATCAATCATCTCACCTATGCTTTTCAACATTGTTGGAAATGGCCTGTCTGCAGGGTCACCCCCAAACTGCTTGCCTTTCTCCTCTTCTTTTTCTAACCTCATTTTTGCTGGCTTTAGGACTCTGGTCACTTTACCACTGCTAACCACTGCTAAAGTGTATACGCTCTCTCCCTATAAATGTGGTAACATTGGTTCATACCCAGTTGGAGTATTTAATTTACTTGTAATTTACTTGTAAGTCCCTACATGTGCCCAGGGCCTGTAAATTGAATGCTACTAGTGGTCCTGCAGCACTGGTTGTGCCACCCACATAAGTAGCCCCTTAACCGTGTCTCAGGCCTGCCATTGCAAGGCCTCTGTGTGCAGTTTCACTGCCACTTCGACCTGGCATTTAAAAGTACTTGCCAAGCCTTAAACTCCCCTTTTTCTACATATAAGTCACCCCTAAAGTAGGCCCTAATAACCCACAGGGCAGGGTGCTGTGAAGGTAAGAGGCAGGCCATGTACATGTGAGTTTTATATGTCGTGGTAGTGGAAAACTCATTAATTGGTTTTCCACTACTGTATGGCTTGAGCCTTTCATCGGCTAGCATTAGGACTACCCTCATATTCTGTTTGAGTGGTAGATTCTGATCTGAAAGGGGTAACCAGGTCATATTTAGTATGGCCAGAATGGTAATAGAAAATCCTGCTAATAGGTGAGGTTGGATTTTATATTACTATTTTAGAAATGCCACTATTAGAAAGTGAACATTTCTCTGCACTTAAAATCCATCTGTGCCTTACAGCCTGTCTCCAATCCACGTCTGGGCTGGGCTGGTTAACAACTCCCTTGTGCATTCCACCCAGACAACCACAAACACAGGACTCTCAGACACATCTGCATTCATCTGCATACAGAATGGGTCTTCCTGGGCTGGAAGGGTGGAGGGCTTGACACTTACAAAGGCTAGTGGCCTGCCCTTACACAATGGACTGCCAAATCCCCTACTGGGACCCTGGCAGACAGACCTGTACTGAAAGGGGACCTTGTGCACTTCAAAACCACTCTTTGAAGTGTTCCCCACTTCAAAGGCATTTTTGGGGTATATAAACTGGGTCCCTGACCCCACCAAATCAGACACTTCTGGACCTGTACCTGCAACCTGTCAAGAGGAACTTCCTGGCTGCCCACAGGACTCATCTGGACTGCTTTGCTGAGAAGAACTGCTGCCTTGCTGTTGCCCTGCTGCCTTGCTGCCCTCTGACTTTGCTGAGAAGTGCTCTCCAAGGGCTTGGATTGAGCTTGCCTCCAGTTTTCTGAAGTCTCAGGGCCAAAAATACTTCATCTCTTCTGGAGACTCATTGTGTGCCGAAAATCGATGCACAGCCTGCAGGAAACGATACACAGCCTGTCTTGCGACGAGAAAATCACCACACAGCCGAACCGGAATGACGCAGCCTGACTTCCGGAGTGAGGATTTGACGCAGCGCCTACCTTGCGACTGGAAATACGACGCACAGCCCTACCGGATCGATGCACAGCCTAACCAGAACAACGCAGCCCAACTTCTTGAGTGAAGAACTGATGCAGCGCCAGCCGTGCAACAGAAAATTCGATGCATCGCCTACTGGATTGAGGCAACACCAGGATTTTCCCCGCATCATCCCTGGATGTAAAAAAAAATTCCTGCATCGCAGTGAGGAACCAAGACTGCGTGCTGGAAATGGACGCAAAGCCCCTTGCATCGTGGAAAGAAACGACACATCGTCTGTGCCGTGCCAGAAATTCCGAAACACCCTATTTTTTCACGCATCTCCTCCTCTGTGGTCTCCGTGCGTGTTATCTTTGAGGCAAACCAGGTACTTTTTGCAAACAAGAGACAACTGTTGATTTCTAAAATGTAAGACTCTTTTAATCTTGCAAAAGTGATATCTCAACTTGTGCTTATTGAATCTTTAGCATTTTTTCCTTAATTTAACCAGATAAATATCCTATATTTTTCCAAACTTGTGTGGTGTATTTATTTAGTGGTGGTTTCACTGTGTTACTGTATGATTGATTGCACAATTACTTTACACATTGCCTTCTAAGTTAAGCCTGATTGCTCAGTGCCAAGCTACCAGAGGGTGGACACAGGATAATTTGGATTGTGTGTAACTTACCCTGACTAGGATTGTGGTCCCTACTTGGACAAGGGTGTATACCTCTGCCAACTAGAGACCCCATTTCTAACAAACAGCTACATGATATCATTACCAGAATTGATCAATGAATTTCAACTCACAGGCTACAACTATGCAGATGACACACAAATGCTCCTTAAATTGGAATGCCCCAAAGACATTGGAAACTCACAAATCTTCAGTTGCCTCAGAGCTGTTGATCAGTGGATGACTTGGAGCCATCTCAAACTGAATGCTTCCAAAACAGAAATACTCACATGGGGTGACTGGAAACATTATGACCCACTCTGCGCCTGGCCTGACTATCTAGGACCTCAAGTATCTAAAGAAGTTAAAAACCTTGGTATTACCATGGACTCTAAGTTAACAATGAATGCCCAAGTGGACAAATTAGCATGATCAAGCTTCATAACCTTGAAAACTCTGCGACGTATCTTCCCCACCTCGGATTTCCACACAAGGTCCAGGCTACTATCTCTCTTTTACTATCCAAACTGGATTACGCCAATGGACTCTAACATGGATCATCTCTATCTAATATTAAAAGACTACAAGGTATTCAGAACTCCGCTGCCAGACTACTACTACATATAAAGCCACAACCCCAAATCTCTCCTGCCTCGAGGGTACTACATTGGTTAACAGTTGCTAGAAGATCCACCTTCAATCTGCTTTGTATCACCCACAAAGAAATACATTGAACAGGACCACTTTTCATCAGGAATAAAATAACCAAATACATTTAACAAGGAAACCTCTGCTCAAGATTGGCACCCCGCCTTAAAACACCACCATAAAAGAAAAAGTCTATCGGTGGAACATGCTTCTCTGTTCAAGTGGCCAACCTATGGAATTCATAACCCCCAAATATAAGATCCACGGATAACTATCTTGTCTTCAGATGACTAGCAAAGAATTGCATATGCCTGTGTTGGTAAACATTTATAATCTGATTTTGTGTATATATCTAGATATGTGTGTTTCTTTAAGAAATATGTATAATTAATATTTCATAATAATAAAATATGTCCATTCTCTCTAAGCCTGTTTAACAAATGTATATTTGCTAATGGTTAAATGTATATATGTGTGTGTGTGTGTTCATAGGTCATTGCATAGTTCCTAGATAACTTGTTAGATTAGATACTTATGAATCCCTGCTTTCATTTTATCTATCACAACGAGAAAATGTTATCTTACCTGTTTTATCAGCAATCATTTCACTATTGAAAATTGAACAAGATAAAATAATGTTAGAAAAGTACACAAATAAATTAACCTCAAATATTGCAAATCTTGAAAGTCTGTGTTTATACAACATAACTTTAAATCTCAAAATATTATATCCATTATTATATTGTATTTACTTACCTATTTATTACTTTAGTCTTACTGTACACAAGGGGAAAAAAATATTAATGATTACTTTCTCGTAAGCTTTACTCTATGTCCCCATCACCCTATACCACTATCAATCTATCCTCCATCCCCACTCTCTGACTCAGCCCAAAACCATTCTACTACTGTGATCTCCAGAATAGCCCTGCCTAAGCTCCACCCTCCTCTACGACTCCTGGCTCACCCCGAACCTCAGTTTATTCCTATGTGTTGTCTTCACGGCAATCATCTACAAGACATGCACATCTCTTGAGAAGCTGGCTCTGTAACCTTTCAGTGTCTACTTCTAAGCAGTATGAGCAACAAAAGAGCATTGTAAATGCTAGTAAGAGATGTCGAACACAAAAAAAGATTCTGAAAACTCATAAGAGACTGCAGACAGTTAACATTTACTCAATGGCCTGTGGTCTCTCAGAAGACACTGCTCCTGGTCTTGGTTAATTTAATCTAACTTCAAGTGTGATTGTAACCCTAATTTCTCCTCATTGACTTGGATCAAACATTATTCTGGGGATATCTTCATTTTCTCCCCAATAGACAGGCCTGCTCCAGTGTCACTGAGAATAATATCAAGAATTTCATTGACAAAGATGTTCTGTTCCATCCTAACAGAATTAGCAGATTCTTGAGCCAAAGTCCATGTTCCTCTCAAATCGACGCATGTAAACTGAGACAATCTTTCTCTTGGGTCACACTATTTTAAAACCCTTATATTGCCTTTAGAGGAGTATGAATGGGTGGCTTTTTTGGATAACTTTGTTCATCTCCCTTATGAGTAATTAGACCTTCAGCATTTCCAATACGGGTCCTTCAACCTGGAAACATCAACCCACCTCCATCTCTGGAGACTGCTTTTTCTTGTCTGTGTTGCCTTGGTTTCCGCATCGCTTCTTGACATTTTGTGAACCTTTAGGAAACTTGTTTTATCACTTATGTACCTTGTATGTTAGTTAGCCTGTTGGAGGCCAGACCCATCCTTCTTGTGGTCTCCCCTTGGGACTTCTTAGACACTCTGATGGTGAGCAAATGATCTGCAGCCCTAGCTAGCTCCCTGAGGCCAGTGAACATGGGCCACAACAAACACTGGAGCAAACCTGCAAAACACATATTCAATATGTGTCCCCAAATCATCAGGTTATGTAGACCAGTTTGGAACCTTTAATCAGGCCATTGAACTTCTTTATAAAAGTATTGGCATACATCTCCAAGATCTGAGCAGATTGTCCTGAGACATCCCTGATTTCTGCAGGTTCTTCAAGGAGTTATCTCAGGATTTTGGACTATAACATCCTTAATGTTTGAGTCTAGTGTGAGGAGTCCAGGGCTCAAGGTAAATTTAACACATGGAGGTAACCCCTTACCCTCTCCTGCCCCATTCGTCTTAGTTTTCATTATGCAAGGTGCAGCTATATTCATCTAACTAATTATCTATGTCCTTGTCTCTAACATATGAGGCGCCCACCTCATTAGGTAGATAACGTCAAGTGCTAAAGAAGTTTGAAGCACAACTCATCCAGCTTGAAAAACTTCTACTGAGGTCATCCAATATTGCAGGTGAAGTCTTCACATGACTTGCATGTGTAGAGTCTCTTCTCCTCCATTACAAGGCTTATGTGCTTGTACACTTGAGCTTGTTGCCTTTCCTCGCAGGTCAGGCAAGAATGGAATCTCCTCTTATCCCTCTTAACCTACTCTCATCTATTTTCATTCTATTAACATCTGGTTTCATGGGAGCCCAGCTTCTTCTGGAGATTCTACTTACACTTCTGGTACCACACCTGATCTCAGCATCTGATCCAACCTGTCAGCAGCTTTTAATGCTTTTGAACTGCAGGTCTTACTTGACAAAGCCTCCTAAGATTTTCAGTCTGCACTTGAAGCATTGGGAGTACTAAGGAGCCAAGATGACATTTCTGTCCACTAAAATGCCAAAACACTAACCAACAATATTGTAATATGATGTCAACTAACAACTACCACATGCTAGGACTCTGTATTAATGTGACAGCTAATCTGGAAGTCTACAAACAGGCCATCTTAGACTCAACCAAAGAATGAGTTAGTCCTTATAGGAGGAGGGGACATAGAGACCTTTAGCAAGGTGTGGCTCAACAATAAGAGTTAAGATGACTCTTTTCCTTGTTTTGAATCTACTGCTAAAGTTCAGGACTTTGTCACTGAGCTTTTTCCTAAAAGACCCTATCAAGAAAAGGCCAAAAAGCATGTTTCCAGCCCACACTGCTCTGAAAACTCCAGCCTTTATTCTCTTTCTTAAATGTTCTAGTCCACATTCCAGGTCCTCACATTCTCATACATGGAAGGATGCAACACAGTACTTGTTAGTCTTCCAGAGTCCTAAATGACACCAGGAAAAAATGTTCTTCCGTCAGTGGCTCACATATTGTTCAACAAGTAGACTATGAGAACAACTCCACTACAATGGAAGAACTGCATTGGGTTCCTCTCCCTGACAGAATTCATTTCACAGCCTGTTGTGTGATCTACAAGACACACCATTCAAGTAAACCTGGCCATCTTACCTTTAGCTTTTTCAGTTCAGAAGCACATTTATGGTTGAACAGGAAATCCAAAAGCATTTCAGAGAACATCTATATCAACATGTTTCTCTTTATATAGTCTTATACTCTGGAAAAAGCTCCTTTTGATCCTCAAATATACTCTTTTGGTGGTGCAATCCAGAGAAGGTATCAGCACAGACTGTATGCCTGTATGATCTAGGCCTCACCACACTGTGAGTCTGTTTCTGATCTAGTCTGTATTTGTACACATTTATTATCCAAATTTCTATTTTTGTTTATAACAAATATTAACAATCTAATTTTCATTCTTTTCTCTTTCTAGAGAAGCGGAAACGGCATCCACAGAGATACAAAGGTAAATGCATATTGAACAATGTATTCAGACATTTACATGTGTTAGTGTTATAGCATATTTTTAATTAATATACTTGTGTATTTTTCACTTATTTATTTTAGTACACTTTTGACCATACTACTGCCACACTAAACTGTGCCATGCGCTTGCCTTGTGTCCCTACCAATGTGCCCTTAGCAGGTAGCCATGATTCTGAATGAACCGTGGTGTAGTTGCTTCCACTAGATGTCAAATAGCTGATTTGCAGCTCCACCAGAGAGCTTAAGGCCAGTTAGGAACCAGGGCCCAGATTTATTAACAATTGGTGCAACGCACAACAGCAAGACAACTTGCTGTGCTACAACAAATGGAGAGATCAGAAATGTGGCATATTTACTAAGATATGGTGCCTTCCTGCACTCTTTCTCTGAGTGCCCAGGGTCACTGATTGCTCCCGAGCAACAAAAGCAATCCTCTAAGACATTTTCCTCTTTCTAGGTGTGAAAGAGGGAATAACAAGTATAACTGGACATATTTCTCCTTGTTACGCCTGTAATGGAATGGTGTACTATTTGAACACATTCCCAGGTTTATTCTTCTTAGTAAATCTGGTAATACACCAAAACCCATGGGTGGATGCGAGAGAAGGCTCACAATCCACCCATGGAAGTACTTCCCGACAGAGTAACACAAGGCAGTGAAGTTTGGGGGACGACCACCCTAAGGCTCACAGGTCTAACACTTATGGAGACAAAAATCTGTCTGACAGATTATAAGACATACATTCAAAAGACAAGACTGTGAAATATGGTAGGCTAAGATCTGCCAGGATGGTTGCAGGATTATTTGTGTGAAGGATTTGTCACGGAACATATACAACAATGCTTTCCATTGTTGGAGTATAACTACATTATCATAAGTGATAGTTGAAGGAGGCTTGCCTGGTTTATAGTGGGTACCTTGAGGTAATTACACCTTGTGCCAGGTCCAGTTATCCCTTAGTAGTAGAATAGAGGTGTTTCTAGCAGCTTAGGCTGATAGAAGGTAGCTATAGCAGAGCAGCTTAAGCTGAACTAGGAGACACGCAAAGCTCCTACTATACCACTTATATCATATAGCACTATATCAGAAGAATCACAATACTCAGAGTTACTAAGAATAAAAGTACTTTATTTTAGTGACAATATGCCCAAAGTATCTCAGAGGATATACTCCCTTAGGAGGTAAGTAATATACACAATATATATAGGCACAAACCAAAATCAGGTGAGTAACAGTTAGAAAAGTAGTGCACACAATCTAGAACACAATAGAATGCAATAGGGAGAAATAGGCCTAGGGGAAACACAAACCATGTACCCCAAAAGTGGAATGCGAACCACGAATGGACCCCAGGCCTAGTGTAGTGTGTAGAGGGTCACTGGGAGTGTAAGAAAACACTAAGGGGGTCCAAGGTACCCCACCCCAAGACCCTGAAAAGTAGGAGTAAAGTTACCCTACTACCCCAGAAAGACAGTAAGGTCGAGATAGGGGATTCTGCAAAGTCAACAACTGACTGCAACGCACTGAAGATGGATTCCTGGACCTGAGGACCTGTAAAGGAAGGGGACCAAGTCCACAAGTCACAAAAGTGTCCGGGGGGGCAGGGGCCCACTAAAACCCGGATGAAGGTGCAAAAGGTCTGCCTCTGGGTGGAAGAAGCTGAAGATGTTGCAACAACAGAAGGTGCCAGGAACTTCTCCTTTGGTCAGTAGATGTCCCACGAAGTGGTGGAGGAAGCAGAGTTGTTTCCACGCAGAAAGACCACAAACAAGCCTTGCTAGCTGCAAGAGTCACGTTTGAAGGTTTTGGATGCTGCCAGGGCCCAGGAAGGTCTAGGAGATCGCACCTTGGAGGAGGAGACAGAGGGGGCGCTCAGCAACACAGAGAGCCCATGCAGAAGCAGACAGCACCCGCAGAAGCACCTGAATAGGCATTCAGAAGATCTGAGCATAGCGGTAATGTCAGCACTACAAAAGAGGGTCCCACAAAGTCAGAGTCCAACTCAGCGAGCTGGGCAATGCAGGACGGAGTGCTGGGGACCTGGGCTAGGCTGTGCACAAAGGAAGTCTTGCAAAAGTGCACAGAAGCACTAGCAGCTGCAGTTCACGCAGTACACAGGATTCCTGTCTGGCGTGGGGAGGCAAGGCCTCACCTCCACCAAATTTGGACAGAAGGGCCACTGGACTGTCAGGGACATTTGGATCCAGCTCCTGTGTTCCAGGGACCACGCTTGTCAAGATGAGAGGGGACCCAGAGGACTGGCGATGCAGAAGTTTGTGCCTGCGGTAAAAGAGGGGAAGACTCCATCAACCCACTGGAGATTTCTTCTTGGCTTCCAGTGCAGGGTGAAGGCAGACAGCCCTCAGAGCATGCACCACCAGGAAACAGTAGAGAAAGCTGGCAGGATTAGGAGCTACAATGTTGCTGGTAGTCTTCTTGCTACTTTGTTGCGGTTTTGCAGGTGTCCTGGAGCAGTTAGCGGTCGATCCTTGGCAGAAGTCGAAGAGGGAAGTGCAGATGAACTTTGGTGAGCTCTTGCATTCGTTATCTGGTGAGATGCCCACAGGAGAGACCCTAACGAGCACACAGAGGAGGATTGGCTACAGAAAAAGGTAAGCACCTATCAGGAGGGGTCTCTGATGTCACCTGCTGGCACTGGCCACTCAGAGCTGTCCATTGTGCCCTCACACCTCTGCATCCAAGATGACAGAGGTCTGGGACACACTGGAGGAGCTCTGGGCACCTCCTCTTGGGAGGTGCTGGTCAGGGGAGTGGTCACTCCCCTTTCCTTTGTCCAGTTTCGCGCCAGAGAAGGGCTGGGGGGATCCATGAACCGGTGTAGACTGGCTTATGCAGAGAGGGCACCATCTGTGCCCTTGAAAGCATTTCCAGAGGCCAGGAAAGGTTACTCCTCTCAGGCCCTTCACACCTATTTCCAAAGGGAGAGGGTGTAACACTCTCCGTCAGAGGAAATCCTTTGTTCTGCCTTCCTGGGACCAGGCTGCCCAGGCCCCAGGGGGGCAGAAACCTGTCTGAGGGGTTTGGCAGCAGCAGTAGCTGCAGTGGAGACCCCGGAAAGTTAGTTTGGCAGTACCCGGGCTCTATGCTGGAGACCCGGGAATGCATGGAATTGTCCCCCCAACACCAGAATGGTATTGGGGTGACAATTCCATGATCTTAGACATGTTACATGGCCATGTTCGGAGTTACCATGGTGACGCTACATATAGGTATTGACCTATATGTAGTGCACGCGTATAATGGTGTCCTTGCACTCGCAAAGTCTGGGGAATTTGCCCTGAACAATGGGAGCACCTTGGTTAGTGCCAGGGTGCTCACACACTAAGAAACTTTGCACCTAACCTTCACCAAGTGAGGGTTAGACATATAGGTGACTTATAAGTTACTTAAGTGCAGTGTAAAATGGCTGTGAAGTAACATGGACGTTATTTCACTCAGGCTGCAGTGGCAGTCCTGTGTGAGAATTGTCTGAGCTCCCTATGGGCTGCAAAAGAAATGCTGCAGCCCATAGGGATCTCCTGGAACCCCAATACCCTGGGTACCTAGGTACCATATACAAGGGAATTATAAGGGTGTTCCAGTGTGCCAATGAGAATTTGTAAAATTAATCACTAGTCTGCAGTGACAATTTTAAAAGCAGAGAAAGCATAAACACTGAGGTTCTGGTTAGCAGAGCCTCAGTGATATAGTTAGGCACCACACAGGGAACACACACAGGGCATACTTTGTGAGCACTGGGGTCCTGACTAGCAGGATCCCAGTGACACAAGGGCAAAAACAAACATACATACTGTAAAAATGGGGGTAACATGCCGGGCAAGATGGTACTTTCCTACAATAATCAACACTGTGAATATTGTGATAAGCATTGATTATTTGCATTATACTTAATCATGTGCTTCTCCCCCACTCCTGCCATACACAATGCTCCCCCAGGCTCCATTCTCAGCCCATGATATGTAACTTGCTCAATAGAAGTGTTTTGCGTCAAATTAAATATTGCCCGATAACGGGATGCTGAAGACTCTCAGTTCTACTGAAAGGTTTTTTTAAGCTACTAACATCCTTTGCCGAAGACCCTGTTTGACATCAATCAGACCTGGATGTGTCCCCTTTGTTTATATTTTATGGCACCGGTAGAGAAACAAACATAATCAGTGTTGTCCCTGTTGCCCCAGTTCATTCCTGAGCCCCACACTATTTAACCGCTATGTCTCCCCATTGGCCAAGCTTATATGCTCCTTTGGGCTGCAGAGCTGATGACACTCCCATAATTGTGTCTATCTGGACAGACTCCGATGCCATTACAGCTAATTTCAATAACTGCATGAAGCCAGTGGTCATCTGGCTGGGCAAGAATTGATTGAAGCTCAACGGTGATAAGACGGAGATTCTGATTTTTGGGAGCCAATCAACTATTTGGAATAGCAACTGGTGGCCAAATATGCTGGGCACTCTACCCACTTCAACGGACTCAGTGAAAAATCTAAGAGTAATCCTGGATAGTGAGTTATCACTAGACTTCAAGGTTAATTGCACGGTGACAACTTGTTTCTGGATTATCAGAATGCTACAGAAAGTCTTTCCATTACCCCCCCTTCTGGCACGCAAACAAGTAGCCCTGGTGCTAATTTCAATAGGAATAATTATTGCAATGCCCTTTACCTTGATACCAACAAGACGACACAATCAAAGCTGTAAATAGTACAGAATGTGGTGGCAAGACTGACCTTGGATATCCCTAAATATCACTCGGTTTCCAGAGGTCCACTCGAACTTCACTGGCTTCCAGTGGAAAAGCGCATTACATTTAGATAACTTCATACAGTTCATAAAGCTCTGTACAATTTGAATCCCTATGGGATCAAAACCATGTTTCAATGGAACATCTAAACTAAAAATCTTCGCTGGCAGATCATGGCTGGGTTGTTTTCCCGAGAATGCTGAAAAAGAGATGGGGAGGCGGAGCTTTCTCAGTTGCGTCAGCTAGGCTTTGGAACTCCCTTCCTCGTCATCTTATTAGTTTGATAATCCATACTCCTTTAAGGAAGGCCTTAAAGACCTGGCTTTTCTCCCTGTACGGAGGTTAGTTTCATCTGTGCAATCAGGAACCAGCCTACAGCCAAGCTGTATGACAGGACTAATTATTTTAGTGCCTTGACGCCTTAGGGCATTTTTGCGCTCATACAAATCCATATCATATCATATCTGTAGGAAAGTGCCCCTTTTGGCATGGTTACCCCCCCCACCTTTTGCCTGATATTGATGCTAACTTGACTGAGTGTGCTGGTAACCTGCTAACCAGGTCCCAGCACCAGTGTTCTTTCCCTAAACTGTACCATTGTTTCCACAATTGGCACACCCTGGCACACAGCTAAGTCCCTTGTAAAAGGTATCAGGGGTACTAAAGACTCTGATACCAGGGAGGGTCCCTAAGGGCTGCAGCATGCATTGTGCCACCCTAAGGGACCACTCACCAAACACATGCACACTGCCATTGTGTGTTGGTGGGGAGAAAAAGGTAAAGTCGACATGGCACCCCTCTCAGGGTGACATGCCCACAAACCACTGTGTGTGGCATAGGTAAGTCACCCCCCTGGCAGGCCTTACAACCCTAAGGCAGGGTGCACTATACCACAGGTGAGGGCATAGCTGCATGAGCAATATGCCCCTACAGTGTCTAAGTCCATTCTTAGACATTGTAAGTGCAGTGTGGCCATATTAAGTACATGGGCTGAGTATGTCATTACGAATTCCACAGCTCCATGATGGCTTCACTGAAGGCTGGGACATTTGGTATCAGACTTCTCAGCACAATAAACCCACACTGATGCCAATGTTGGATTTGTTGTAAAATGCACACAGAGGGCATCTTAGAGATGCCCCCTGTATTTTACCCAACCCTTTAGTGCAGGACTGACCAGTCTGTGCCAGCCTGCCACTAACAGACAAGTTTCTGACCCCATGGCGTGAGAGCCTCTGTGCTCTTTGAGGTCAGAAACAAAGCCTGCTCTGGGTGGAGGTGCTTCACACCTCCCCCCTGTAGGAACTGTAACACTTGGCAGTGAGCCCCAAAGGCTCAGACCTCCTGCTACAGTGCCCCAGGGCACTCCAGCTAGTGGAGATGCCCGCCCCGGACCAAGTCCCACTTTTGGCAGCCGGTCCAGTGGGAAAATTAGATAAAACAGGGAGGAGTGACCACTTCAGCTAGAACCACCCATAAGGTGCCCAGAGTTGAAGTGACCCCATCCTTGCAGAATCCTCCATCTTGTTTTGGAGGAGAGGGACCAATAGTGATAGGTATGTGCCCCCCTCCCTAGAGGGAGGGGGGCTCAAGAAGGGTGTAGCTACCCTCAGGGACAGTAGCCATTGGCTACTGCCCTCTGAACAGTGTAATGCCTCTAAAATTAGCATTAAGGGGCACCCCTGAACCTTACTCACCGAATTCATGGTGACCTAAAGCAGACAGAAGAAAGATGAAAGAAGGACTGCAAAGCAGACCACAGCAGTGAAGACTCCAGATGACAACTGACTTGATCCCAGCCCTACCGGCCTGTGTGCAGCTTTAAGACTCCAGCTCTACATAGGCAACACATCCTACAGGACCAGTGACCTCTACAAACCCCCAGAGGACTGCCTGCCCAGCAGAGGATCACAAACTCCTGAGCACAGCAGCCCTGTCCAGAAGAAACCTCCAAAAAGGACTCCAGAACTGCCCCGTATCCATGAGCCCTACCCACTCTTCACCTGATGTCCACGTCCCGAGTCCAGGTGGCCCACTTGTCCAGAGAAGGTCCTCAGGTGATTCCGACCTCGAGCTTACCCTGGGTTGACCACTCTTGGCCATCAGGCCTGCAGCCTGAATCCAGTGGACACCCCTGACCGCGACTGAATCCGAAGAAGATTCCTGAAGCCCAAGGAGACCCCTGCACTCGCAGCCCCCTGGCCTTGGGGAATCCGATTGATGGTCCAGCAACGTTCAGCTGTCGCCTTTCCTGCCTGTCCAGCCTTTGGTTTCCCAGAACCGACCCCCTGGACCCAGCCTGCAGCATCTTTAGTGACCCCCGGGGTCTCCCTGTTGAAAAGCATTGTGCGTCTGTGTTTTCACCCTGCAAATGGCCACCTCTGTGCCGCTGAGGGTGTGTGCGTTTGGTGTGAGCCTGTGGCCCCCGCTGCTGACCTAAACCCCCGAGGCCTGTGTCCTGGAACCGCAGGTACTTACCTGCAATCTGCTTTTTACCAAACAACCCCAGTCCTCATAGGATTCCATTGTAAACCCAGAGCTAACTTTGACCTCTGCACCTAGCTGGCCCTGTGTTGCTGGTGGTGCACTTTTGGGGTCAGCCTAAACTTTGACCTGTGGACATCCTGACCCCCAAAGACTGAAATCATAAGTTGTGTATTTACCTGTTAACTGTGTTAATACTTTTCCCCCCAGGACTCTATTGATTCCTATGAAAAATTGCACTATGTCAACTTTTGAAATTGAAAAGTGTTACTTACTTGTAAACTGCTTTATCTGCAGAAAAACAAAGTACATTTGATACATATGCTTGATATCTATTTACAACTGTACTTACCTGCAACCAAGATCTTCTGGTTCTAGTAATAAAGTAACAAAATATATTATTGCTGTATAAAAACAATAGGCCTGGAGTTAGTCATTGAGTGTGTGCCTCATTTCTTGACTGTGTATGTACAACAAATGCTTTCCACTACCCTATGATAAGCCTAACTGCTCACTCAACCACACTACCACAAAAGAGAGCATTAGTATTATCTACGTAAGCCTCTGTTAGGCCTCTGGGGATCTCCTGGACTCTGTACACACCATACCTCATTTTGGTAGAGTATATAAAGAGCCATCACCTTGCAATATCATACCATATCACATCATGTCATATCATATCATATAATATCATACCATATCATATCATATCATATCATATCATTGTGAGAAGGTAGCCTCTTTCTAGACTTATTACCCCCACTTTTGGCCTGTTTGTGAGTGTATGTCAGGGTGTTTTCACTGTCTCACTGGGATCCTGCTAGCCAGGGCCCAGTGCTCATAGTTGAAAACCCTATGTTTTCAGTATGTTTGTTATGTGTCACTGGGACCCTGCTAGCCAGGACCCCAGTGCTCATAAGTTTGTGGCCTATATGTATGTGTTCCCTGTGTGATGCCTAACTGTCTCACTGAGGCTCTGCTATCCAGAACCTCAATGGTTATGCTCTCTCTGTACAAATTGTCACTAACAGGCTAGTGACCAATTTCACCAATTCACATTGGCTTACTGGAACACCCTTATAATTCCCTAGTATATGGTACTGAGGTAGCCAGGGTATTGGGGTTCCAGGAGATCCCTATGGGCTGCAGCATTTATTTTGCCACCCATAGGGAGTTCTGACAATTCTTACACAGGCCTGCCACTGCAGCCTGAATGAAATGACGTCCACGTTATTTCACAGCCATTTATCACTGCACTTAAGTAACTTATAAGTCACCTATATGTCTAACCTTTACCTGGTAAAGGTTGGGTGCAAAGTTACTTAGTGTGTGGGCACCCTGGCACTAGCCAAGGTGCCCCCACATTGTTCAGGGCAAATTCCCCAGACTTTGTGAGTGCGGGGACACCATTACACGCGTGCACTACACATAGGTCACTACCTATGTGTAGCTTCACAATGGTAACTCCGAATATGGCCATGTAACATGTCTATGATCATGGAATTGCCCCCTCTATGCCATCCTGGCATAGTTGGCACAATCCCATGATCCCACGGGTCTGTAGCACAGACCTTGGTACTGCCAAACTGCCTTTTCAGGGGTTTCACTGCAGCTGCTGCTGCTGCCAACCCCTCAGACAGGTTTCTGCCCTCCTGGGGTCCAGCCAGGCTTGGCCCAGGATGGCAGAACAAAGGACTTCCTCAGAGAGAGGGTGTTACACCCTCTCCCTTTGGAAAAAGTTGTTAAGGCAGGGGAGGAGTAGCCTCCCCCAGCCTCTGGAAATGCTTTCATGGGCACAGATGGTGCCCATTTCTGCATAAGCCAGTATATACCGGTTCAGGGACCCCTCAGCCCTGCTCTGGCGCGAAACTGGACAAAGGAAAGGGGAGTGACCACTCCCCTGACCTGCACCTCCCCTGGGAGGTGCCCAGAGCTCCTCCAGTGTGCTCCAGACCTCTGCCATCTTGGAAACAGAGGTGCTGCTGGCACAATGGACTGCTCTGAGTGGCCAGGGCCAGCAGGTGACGTCAGAGACTCCTTCTGATAGGCTCCTTCAGGTGTTAGTAGCCTATCCTCTCTCCTAGGTAGCCAAACCCTCTTTTCTGGCTATTTAGGGTCTCTGTCTCTGGGGAAACTTTAGATAACGAATGCATGAGCTCAGCCGAGTTCCTCTGCATCTCTCTCTTCACCTTCTGATAAGGAATCGACTGCTGACCGCGCTGGAAGCCTGCAAACCTGCAACATAGTAGCAAAGACGACTACTGCTACTCTGTAACGCTGATCCTGCCGCCTTCTCGACTGTTTTCCTGCTTGTGCATGCTGTGGGGGTAGCCTGCCTCCTCTCTGCACCAGAAGCTCCGAAGAAATCTCCCGTGGGTCGACGGAATCTTCCCCCTGCAACCGCAGGCACCAAAAAGCTGCATTACCGGTCCCTTGGGTCTCCTCTCAGCACGACGAGCGAGGTCCCTCGAATCCAGCGACTCTGTCCAAGTGACCCCCACAGTCCAGTGACTCTTCAGTCCAAGTTTGGTGGAGGTAAGTCCTTGCCTCACCTCGCTGGGCTGCATTGCTGGGAACGGCGACTTTTGCAGCTACTCCGGCCCCTGTGCACTTCCGGCGGAAATCCTTTGTGCACAGCCAAGCCTGGGTCCACGGCACTCTAACCTGCATTGCTCGACTTTCTAAGTTGGTCTCCCGCGACGTGGGACTCCTTTGTGCAACTTCGGCGAGCACAGTTTCACGCATCCTCGTAGTGCCTGTTTCTGGCACTTCTCCGGGTGCTACCGGCTTCAGAGAGGGCTCCTTGTCTTGCTCGACGTCCCCTCTCTCTGCTGGTCCAATTTGCGATCTTCTCGTCCCTCCTGGGCCTCAGCAGCGTCCACAAACGCTAACCGCACGATTTGCAGCTAGCAAGACTTGTTGGCGTTTTTTCGGCGGGAAAACACTTCTGCACGACTCTACACGGCGAGAGGGATCCGTCCACCAAATGAGAAGTCTCTAGCCCTTTTCGTTCCTGCAGAAACCTCAGCTTCTTCTGTCCAGTAGAAGCTTCTTTGCACCCGCAGCTGGCATTTCCTGGGCATTTGCCCATCTCCGACTTGCTTGTGACTTTTGGACTTGGTCCCCTTGTTCCACAGGTACCCTAGATTGGAAATCCACAGTGGTTGCATTGTTGGTTTGTGTCTTTCCTGCATTATTCCTCTAACACGACTTCTTTGTCCTTAGGGGAACTTAAGTGCACTTTGCACTCACTTTTCAGGGTCTTGGGGAGGGTTATTTTTCTAACTCTCACTATTTTCTAATAGTCCCAGCGACCCTCTACAAGGTCACATAGGTTTGGGGTCCATTCGTGGTTCGCATTCCACTTTTGGAGTATATGGTTTGTGTTGCCCCTATCTCTATGTTTCCCCATTGCATCCTATTGTAACTATACATTGTTTGCACTGTTTTCTAAGACTATACTGCATATTTTTGCTATTGTGTATATATATCTTGTGTATATTGCCTATCCTCTCACTGAGGGTACACTCTAAGATACTTTGGCATATTGTCATAAAAATAAAGTACCTTTATTTTTAGTATAACTGTGTATTGTGTTTTCTTATGATATTGTGCATATGACACTAAGTGGTACTGTAGTAGCTTCACACGTCTCCTAGTTCAGCCTAAGCTGTTCTGCTAAGCTACCATTATCTATCAGCCTAAGCTGCTAGACACCCTATACACTAATAAGGGATAACTGGGCCTGGTGCAAGGTGCACGTACCCCTTGGTACTCACTACAAGCCAGTCCAGCCTCCTACATTGGTTGTGCAGCGGTGGGATAAGTGCTTTGAGACTACTTACCACTCTTGTCATTGTACTTTTCATAAGAGAAAAATATACAAAACAAGGTCAGTGTATATACACATAGCCAAAAAGTTTTCCATTTCCTCTTTTCACTCTTTTCTAAGTGCTGAAAAGTACTCCTAACTTTCTAAAAAGTTCTAAAAAGTTTTAAAAGTTTTTTTTCTCTGTCTTTCTAAAAGCTCTGACAAACTTTTTATCTTTTACTATCACTTTAACTCTCTCTAAAAATGTCTGGCACAGGCCAAAATGTTGATCTGTCCAAACTTGCATATGATCACCTTAGCTGGAAAGGAGCAAGGAGTCTCTGCATAGAGAGAGGTTTGAGGGTAGGGAAGAATCCTTCCTTAGAACTGTTAATTAACATGCTTAGAGTACAGGATAAGGCCATAAGTGCCCCATCTGTTGAAAAAGTAGCTAATGGTTCTCAATCTGATCCAGGGACTCCCCCAGGAAAAGATTCAGGAAAGAAACTTCCTAGCCTGCCCATTACTAGACAGTCTAGCATAGTTGGTACAGAGGTTGAATCACACCATACTGATGGTGTGCTCTCACATTATACTGTTAGCCAAGCTGTTAGGGTGTCCTCTGTAAGGGACAGGTCTCCTTCTGTTCATTCCCATCATACCTCTGTATCTAGAAATGTCCCTTCCACCCACCCTGATGACAGATTGTTAGAAAGGGAACTCTATAGATTGAGAGTGGAACAAACCAGACTGAAGCTTATAAAGCAACAGCTGGATTTGGATAGACAGTCTTTAGAATTAGAGAAGGAAAGACAGAAGTTGGGTTTAGAAACCCATGGTGGCAGCAGCAGTATTCCCCATAGTCATCCTGAAAAAGAGCATGATTCCAGGAATCTGCACAAGATAGTTCCCCCTTATAAGGAGGGGGATGACATTAACAAGTGGTTTGCTGCACTTGAGAGGGCCTGTGTTGTACAGGATGTCCCTCAAAGGCAGTGGGCTGCTATCCTATGGCTATCATTTAGTGGAAAAGGTAGGGATAGGCTCCTTACTGTGAAAGAAAATGATGCTAATAATTTCCAAGTTCTTAAGAATGCACTCCTGGATGGTTATGGCTTAACCACTGAACAATACAGGATAAAGTTCAGAGAGACCAAAAAGGAGTCTTCACAAGACTGGGTTGATTTCATTGACCATTCAGTGAAGGCCTTGGAGGGGTGGTTACATGGCAGTAAAGTTACTGATTATGACAGCCTGTATAACTTGATCCTGAGAGAGCATATTCTTAATAATTGTGTGTCTGATTTGTTGCACCAGTACCTGGTAGACTCTGATCTGACCTCTCCCCAAGAATTGGGAAAGAAGGCAGACAAATGGGTCAGAACAAGGGTGAACAGAAAAGTTCATACAGGGGGTGACAAAGAGAACACTAAGAAGAAAGATGGTGAAAAATCTCAAGATAAGCATGGGGATAAGGGTAAAACCAAAGATCCCACTTCAAATCTTAAACACTCTTCAGAGGGTGGGGATAAAACTAATTCTTCCTCTTCTTCTCAACCTGCACACATTAAAAAGCCTTGGTGCTTTGTGTGTAAAAACAGAGGCCATAGGCCAGGGGATAAGTCCTGTCCAGGTAAACCCCCTGAGCCTACCACCACTAATACATCAAGCTCTAGTGCCCCTAGCAGTAGTGGTACTAGTGGTGGGACTGCTGGCAACAGTCAAGTTAAGGGTGTAGTTGGGTTCACTTTTGCGTCCATAGTAGAAACTGGGGTAGTCAGTCCCAAGACAGTTTCTGTCACACCTAGTGGCATTGGCCTTGCCACACTGGCTGCTTGTCCCCTTACAATGGATAAGTACAGGCAGACAGTTTCAATAAATGGTGTTGAGGCCTTGGCCTACAGGGACACAGGTGCCAGTATCACTTTGGTGACTGAAAACCTAGTGCATCCTGATCAACACATCATTGGACAACAGTATAAGATTATTGATGTCCATAACTCCACTAAGTTTCTCCCCTTAGCTATAATTCAGTTTAGTTGGGGTGGAGTTACTGGCCCTAAGCAGGTGGTGGTATCACCTAGCTTACCTGTAGACTCTCTCTTAGGTAATGACCTAGAGGCCTCAGGTTGGGCTGATGTAGAGTTTTATGCCCATGCAGCCATGCTGGGCATCCCAGAGGAATTGTTCCCTCTCATTTCTACTGAAATGAAAAAGCAAAGGAGAGAAGGCCTGAAAACTCAGGATCCCTCTCCATCAACAGGTAAAAAGGGTATCACAGTATCCCCTAACCACCCTACCATTCAGGATACTATTCATGTGGTGGGAGAAACCTCTCCTGGGGTGGCACCTGTTCCAAAGGAAGCATCAGCTGGCAAAGCTGGACTCCCTGAGGTAGAAGTACCTCTCTGTGGGATAACTAACATTGGTGAGAAAAAGAGCACCATTTTAGTTAACATGGAGCATCCCTCCAACCCTCCCAGAGAAACTTTAGTGCAGAAACTCTGCACTGCCTCACAACACTTAGGACAGCATCCCTGCCCTAGTGTGGAGCTCATAGGACAGCATCCCTGCCCTGCTCCAACTCAAGAGAAACAGCATCCCTGTTCTCTCTTCCAGCCATATGGACAAAGTTTTTGCCCAGCTATGGCTTTACTGAGACAGCATCCCTGTCTGGCATTTCCATCATTACAAATAGGTTCAGTGGATAATTCCCACTGCTCTAAACTAAAACTTACTGATAGAAACTTTGAAAATACATCTTCACATTGTTGGTTAGCTAAAAGACTTCAAACAGGGTGGTTTACATCCCCACAGGGAAGTAACCATATAGTGGATGATAAAGGGAGTAACCAGTCTATTGCAGAGCTACTCTCTACTTATCACCACTTAGACAATAAAGTCTCAACTGGCCAAGGTTAGCCTTATTGTCCTTCGTTTGGGGGGGGGTTGTGTGAGAAAGTAGCCTCTTTCTAGCCTTGTTACCCCCACTTTTGGCCTGTTTGTGAGTGTATGCCAGTGTGTTTTCACTGTCTCACTGGGATCCTGCTAGCCAGGATCCAGTGCTCATAGTGAAAACCCTATGTTTTCAGTATGTTTGTTATGTGTCACTGGGACCCTGCTAGTCAGGACCCCAGTGCTCATAAGTTTGTGGCCTATATGTATGTGTTCCCTGTGTGGTGCCTAACTGTCTCACTGAGGCTCTGCTAACCAGAACCTCAGTGGTTATGCTCTCTCATTTCTTTCCAAATTGTCACTAACAGGCTAGTGACCATTTTTACCAATTTACATTGGCTTACTGGAACACCCTTATAATTCCCTAGTATATGGTACTAAGGTACCCAGGGTATTGGGGTTCCAGGAGATCCCTATGGGCTGCAGCATTTCTTTTGCCACCCATAGGGAGCTCTGACAATTCTTACACAGGCCTGCCACTGCAGCCTGAGTGAAATAACGTCCACGTTATTTCACAGCCATTTTACACTGCACTTAAGTAACTTATAAGTCACCTATATGTCTAACCTTTACCTGGTAAAGGTTAGGTGCAAAGTTACTTAGTGTGAGGGCACCCTGGCACTAGCCAAGGTGCCCCCACATTGTTCAGAGCCAATTCCCTGAACTTTGTGAGTGCGGGGACACCATTACACGCGTGCACTACATATAGGTCAATACCTATATGTGGCTTCACAATGGTAACTCCGAATATGGCCATGTAACATGTCTATGATCATGGAATTGCCCCCTCTATGCCATCCTGGCATAGTTGGCACAATCCCATGATCCCAGTGGTCTGTAGCACAGACCCTGGTACTGCCAAACTGCCCTTCCTGGGGTTTCACTGCAGCTGCTGCTGCTGCCAACCCCTCAGACAGGCATCTGCCCTCCTGGGGTCCAGCCAGGCCTGGCCCAGGATGGCAGAACAAAGAACTTCCTCTGAGAGAGGGTGTGACACCCTCTCCCTTTGGAAAATGGTGTGAAGGCAGGGGAGGAGTAGCCTCTCCCAGCCTCTGGAAATGCTTTTTTGGGCACAGAGGTGCCCAATTCTGCATAAGCCAGTCTACACCGGTTCAGGGGACCCCTTAGCCCTGCTCTGGCGCGAAACTGGACAAAGGAAAGGGGAGTGACCACTCCCCTGACCTGCACCTCCCCTGGGAGGTGTCCAGAGCTCCTCCAGTGTGCTCCAGACCTCTGCCATCTTGGAAACAGAGGTGCTGCTGGCACACTGGACTGCTCTGAGTGGCCAGTGCCACCAGGTGACGTCAGAGACTCCTTCTGATAGGCTCCTTCAGGTGCTAGTAGCCTATCCTCTCTCCTAGGTAGCCAAACCCTCTTTTCTGGCTATTTAGGGTCTCTGTCTCTGGGGAAACTTTAGATAACGAATGCATGAGCTCAGCCGAGTTCCTCTGCATCTCTCTCTTCACCTTCTGATAAGGAATCGACTGCTGACCGCGCTGGAAGCCTGCAAACCTGCAACATAGTAGCAAAGACGACTACTGCAACTCTGTAACCCTGATCCTGCCGCCTTCTCGACTGTTTTCCTGGTGGTGCATGCTGTGGGGGTAGCCTGCCTCCTCTCTGCACCAGAAGCTCCGAAGAAATCTCCCGTGGGTCGACGGAATCTTCCCCCTGCAACCGCAGGCACCAAAAAGCTGCATTACCGGTCCCTTGGGTCTCCTCTCAGCACGACGAGCGAGGTCCCTCGAATCCAGCGACTCTGTCCAAGTGACCCCCACAGTCCAGTGACTCTTCAGTCTAAGTTTGGTGGAGGTAAGTCCTTGCCTCACCTCGCTGGGCTGCATTGCTGGGAACCGCGACTTTTGAAGCTACTCCGGCCCCTGTGCACTTCCGGCGGAAATCCTTTGTGCACATCCAAGCCTGGGTCCACAGCACTCTAACCTGTATTGCTCGACTTTCTAAGTTGGTCTCCGGTGACGTGGGACTCCTTTGTGCAACTTCGGCAAGCACCGTTTCACGCATCCTTGTAGTGCCTGTTTCTGGCACTTTTCCGGGTGCTACCTGCTTCAGAGAGGGCTCCTTGTCTTGCTCGACGTCCCCTCTCTCTGCTGGTCCAATTTGCGACCTCCTGGTCTCTCCTGGGCCTCAGCAGCGTCCAAAAACGCTAACCGCATGATTTGCAGCTAGCAAGGCTTGTTGGCGTTCTTTCGGCGGGAGAACACTTCTGCACGACTCTCCACGGCGAGTGGGATCCGTCCACCAAAGGGGAAGTCTCTAGCCCTTTTCGTTCCTGCAGAAACCTCAGCTTCTTCTGTCCAGTAGAAGCTTCTTTGCACCCGCAGCTGGCATTTCCTGGGCATTTGCCCATCTCCGACTTGCTTGTGACTTTTGGACTTGGTCCCCTTGTTCCACAGGTACCCTAGATTGGAAATCCACAGTGGTTGCATTGTTGGTTTGTGTCTTTCCTGCATTATTCCTCTAACACGACTTCTTTGTCCTTAGGGGAACTTTAGTGCACTTTGCACTCACTTTTCATGGTCTTGGGGAGGGTTATTTTTCTAACTCTCACTATTTTCTAATAGTCCCAGCGACCCTCTACAAGGTCACATAGGTTTGGGGTCCATTCGTGGTTCGCATTCCACTGTTGGAGTATATGGTTTGCGTTGCCCCTATCCCTATGTTTCCCCATTGCATCCTATTGTAACTATACATTGTTTGCACTGTTTTCTAAAACTATACTGCATATTTTTGCTATTGTGTATATATATCTTGTGTATATTGCCTATCCTCTCACTGAGGGTACACTCTAAGATACTTTGGCATATTGTCATAAAAATAAAGTACCTTTATTTTTAGTATAACTGTGTATTGTGTTTTCTTATGATATTGTGCATATGACACTAAGTGGTACTGTAGTAGCTTCACACGTCTCCTAGTTCAGCCTAAGCTGCTCTGCTAAGCTACCATTATCTATCAGCCTAAGCTGCTAGACACCCTATACACTAATAAGGGATAACTGGGCCTGGTGCAAGGTGCAAGTACCCCTTGGTACTCACTACAAGCCAGTCCAGCCTCCTACAGTCGGTCAGCAGGGGGCAGAGGTTTTAAAGGAGATCTGGATTTGCCCCTGCACAGGTCCCGAGTAAGGGCCACCACTGCTTGGAGGACATTGTCTCTACCATCTTGAGACCTTGGTGGTCGTTCAAAAGTCCTGCCTCTTTTCTGTGCTATTGAGTTGGTTCAATGATCACTGAGGGCAGTTTGTGAGGGAGAGCCAGCTGCTAGGGAGGAGCTTGCCAACAGTTCCGTGGGTGCATGTTCCATGGTCTGGCCAATAAAGTCATCCAGATATGAACACAGTTCGGTCAGGTCGAAGAAATCCCTGGACCTGCCATCCTTCGTTATCCACATTGGGCCGGATTGAAGAGGACAAATTTAGGGCCCGATTCATACTTTTTGCCGTAAAACTACACAAACGCATTTTTGTGGCAAAAAGTATAGCACCGGCTTGCACCATTCCACAGCACCAGGCGGGCGCCATATTAAAGGAAAGGCGCAAGCTGGTGTTAAACTTGGGCTAGCATCTTTAAAAAAGACGCTAGCCTGGTGGGGGTGGCGGTAGGGGAGGAGGGGCTTGGGTGTGATCCCATGCATCCCAGGGTCTCCAGCATGGACCCAGGGTACTGCCAAACCAGCTGTCTGGGGTTTTCACTGCAGCTACCGCTGCTTCCAACCCACAGACAGGCTTCTGCCCTCATCGGGTCTGGGCAGCCCAGTCCAAGGAAGGCAGAACAAAGGATTTCCTCTGAGAAAGGGTGTTACACCCTCTCCCTTTGGAAATAGGTGTTAAGGGCCTGAGAGGAGTAGCCTCTCCTGGCCTCTGTAAATGCTTTGAAGGGCACATATGGTGCCCTCCTTGCATCAATCAATCAAAAAAAATTGTAGAGCGTGCTACTCACCAGTGAGGGTCTCAAGGCGCTTTGGGGGGGAAATCGAAGGGGGCATGGAGTGTCACTGATCGAACAACCATGTCTTGAGGTTCTTTCTGAAGAGCAGGAGGTCTTTGGTTTTGCAAAGGTTGGTGGGGAGGGAGTTCCAGGTTTTGGGGGCGAGGTAGGAGGAGGACCTGCCTCCTGTGGTGGTGCATTGGATGCCGGGGACTGTAGCTAGGGCGAGGTCAGCTGATCGGAGGTTGCGTGTGGGAGTGTGGAAGTTCACTCTTTCGTTGAGGTAGGTTGGGCCGGTGTTGTGGAGGGATTTGTGTGCGTGGATGAGGATCTTGAATGTGATTCTCTTGCCTATGGGGAGCCAGTGAAGGGACTTGAGGTGTGGTGAGATTCGTTCGTGGCGGGGAGGCCAAGGACGAGGTGTGCGGCTGTGTTCTGGATTCTCTGGAGTTTGCGTTTGAGTTTGAGTGTGGTGCCGGCATAGAGGGAGTTACCGTAGTCCAGTCTGCTGATGATGAGTGCGTGGGTGACTGTCTTCCTGGTTTTTGAGGGAATCCATTTGAAGTATTTTTTTAGAGTGCAGAGTGTGTGGAAGCAGGAGGGGATAGAGCATTGATTTGCTGTGTCATGGAGATGGAGGGGTCCAGGATGATGCCGAGGTTGTGTGCGTGGTTTGCGGGGATGGGTGTGGGGCCTAGGGCGGTGGGCCACCAGGAGTCGTCCCATGTAGTTTTGTTGGGGCCGAAGATGATGATCTCGGTTTTGTTTGAGTTGAGCTTGAGGTGGTTAGTGGTCATCCAGTTGGCGGCGTTGAGGAGAGCAGTCTACACCGGTTCATGGATCCCACAGCCCCTGCTCTGGTGTGAAACTGGACAAAGAAAAGGGGAGTGACCACTCCCCTGTCCATCACCACCTCAGGGGTGGTGCCCAGAGCTCCTTCAGTGTGTCCCAGACCTCTGCCATCTTGAATGCAGAGGTGTGAGGGCACCATAGAGGTCTTTGAGTGGCCAGTGCCAGCAGGTGACGTCAGAGACCCCTCCTGATAGCTGCTTACCTCACTAGGTGGCCAGTCCTCCTCTGATGGCTATTTAGGGTCTCTCCTGTGGGTTTCTCATCAGATATCAAATGTAAGAGCTCACCAGAGTTCGTCTGCATCTCCCTCTTCGACTTCTGCCAAGGATCGACCGCTGACTGCTCCAGGACGCCTGCAAAACCACAACAAAGTAGCAAGAAGACTACCAGTAACATTGTAGCGCCTAATCCTGCTGGCTTTCTCAACTGTTTCCTGGTGGTGCATGCTCTGAGGGCTGTCTGCCTTCACCCTGCACTGGAAGCCAAGAAGAAATCTCCAGTGGGTTGATGGAGTCTTCCCCTCTTTTACCGCAGGCACAAACTTCTGCATCGCCAGTCCTCTGGGTCCCCTCTGTGTGAACTGCAGCTGCTAGGGCTTCTGTGCACTTTTGCAAGGAATCCTTCGTGCACAGCACAGCCCAGGTCCCCAGCACTCCATCCAGCATTGCTCAACTCGCTAAGTTGACCACCGGCTTCGTGTGACCCTCCTTTGTAGTGCTGAGATGACCGCTGTGCTCAGTTCTCTTGAACCCGTGTTCAAGTGCTTCTGCAGGTGCTGCCTGCTTCTGCATGGGCTCTCTGTATTGCTGAGCACCCCCTCTGTCTCCTTGTCCAAGTGGCGACCTCCTGGTCCTTCCTAGGCCCGGGCAACACCCCTTTTCTTTAACTGCGACCTTTGCAGCTAGCAAGGCTTGTTTGCGGTCATTCTGGGAGAAACAACTCTGCATCGTATAGCACACCGTGGGACATCTTCTGTGCAAAGGAAAAGTTCCTGGCATCTTCCGTTGTTGCAGAATCTTCAGCTTCTTCCACCCAGAGGCAGCCATTTTCCACCTTCATCTGGGGTTTAGTGGGCTCCTGCCCTCCCTGGACACTTTTGTGACTCTTGGACTTGGTCCCCTTCCTTTACAGGTCCTCAGGTCTAGGAATCCATCTTCAGTGCTTTGCAGTCTGTTGTGGTCTTTGCAGAATCTCCTATCACAACTTTAGTGTGTTTCTGCGAAAGTAGGGTCACTTTACTCCTACTTTTCAGGGTCTTGGGGTGGGATATCTTGGACACCCTTAGTGTTTTGTTACACTCCCAGTGACCCTCTACACACTACACTAAGCCAGGGGCCCCTAAGTGGTTCGCATTCCACTTTCTTAGTATATGGTTTGTGTTGCCCCTAGGCCTATTGCATCCTATTGTATTCTACAGTTTTTGCACTACTTTCCTAACTGTTTACTTACCTGATTTTGGTTTCTGTATATATTTTGTGTATTTTACTTACCTCCTAAGGGAGTATATTCTCAGAGATATTTCTGACGCATTGTCACTAAATAAAAGTACCTTTATTTTTAGTAACTCTGGTATTGTGATTCTTATGATATAGTGCTACATTATATAAGTGGTATAGTAGGAGCTTTGCATGTCTCCTAGTTCAGCCTAAGCTGCTCTGCTATATCTACCTCTATCAGCCTAAACTGCTAGACCGCTGACTGCTCCAGGACACCTGCAAAACCGCAACAAAGTAGAAAGACGACTACCAGCAACATTGTAGCACCTAATCCTGCCAGCTTTCTCAACTGTTTCCTGGTGGTGCATGCTCTGAGGGCTGTTTGCCTTCACCCTGCACTGGAAGCCAAGAAGAAAATCTCCTGTGGGTCGACGGAATCCTCCCCCTGCTAACGCAGGCACCAAACTTCTGCATCACCGGTCCTCTGGATCCCCTCTCATCTTGAAGTCCTCTTGGTCCCCTCTCATCTTGACGAGCGTGGTCCCTGGAACACAGGAGCTGAATCCAAGCAACCCCATCAGTCCAGTGGTCCTTCTGTCCAAATTTGGTGGAGGTAAGTCCTTGCCTCCCCACGTCAGACAGTAATCCTGTGTACTGCGTGATCTGCAGCTGCTAGGGCTTCTGTGCACTTCTGCAAGGATTCCTTTGTGCACAGCACAGCCCAGGTCTCCCGCACTCCGATCTGCATTGCTCAACTCGCTGAGTTGACCACAGACTTCGTGAGACCCTCTGTTTTTGTATTGAGACGACCTCTATGCTCAGATTTCTTGAATGCCTGTTCAGGTGCTTCTGCGGGTGCTGCCTGCTCCTGCGTGGGATCTTTCTGTTGCTGAGTGCCCCTTCTGTCTCCTTCTCAAAGGGGCAATCTCCTGGTCCTTCCAGGGCCCTGGCAGCACCTATTGTCTTCAACTGCAACTCTTGCAGCTAGCAAGGCTTGTTTGTGGTCTTTCTGCGTGGAAAGAACTCTGTGTCCTCAAGCACGCTGTGGGACATCTTCTGACCAAAGGAGAAGTACCTGTCACCTTCTGTTGTTGCAGAATCTTGGGCTTCTTCCAATGGAGGCAGCCGTTTTGCACCTTCATCCAGGGTTTAGTGGGCTCCTGCCCCTCCTGGACACTTGTGTGACTCTTGGACTTGGTCCCCTTCCTTTGCAGGTCCTCAGGTCCAGGAATCCATCTTTAGTGCTTTGCAGTCAGTTGTTACCTTTGCAGAATCCCCTATCTCAACTTTACTGTCTTTCTGGGGTAGTAGGTGTAGGAGACTGGACTGGCTTGTAGTGAGTACCAAGGGGTACCTACACCTTGCACCAGGCCCAGTTATCCCTTATTAGTGTATAGGGTGTCTAGCAGCATAGGCTGATAGATAATGGTAGCTTAGCAGAGCAGCTTAGGCTGAACTAGGAGACGAGTGAAGCTCCTACAGTACCACAAGTGTCACTTGCACAATATCATAAGAAAACACAAGGGATAGGGGCAACACAAACCATATACTCCAAAAGTGGAATGCGAATCACGAATGGACCCCAAACCTATGTGACC
Source organism: Pleurodeles waltl (assembly GCF_031143425.1). Lineage (NCBI taxonomy): Eukaryota > Metazoa > Chordata > Amphibia > Caudata > Salamandridae > Pleurodeles > Pleurodeles waltl. Next base: position 1,554,831,353 of record NC_090446.1, read on the forward strand.
TTGTAGAGGGTCGCTGGGACTATTAGAAAATAGTACGGGTTAGAAAAATAGCCCACCCCAAGACCCTGAAAAGTGAGTGCAAAGTGCACTAAAGTTCACCAAAGGACATAGAAGTCGTGATAGGGGAATTCTGCAGGAAAGACACAAACCAGCAATGCAACAACAATGGATTTCCAGTTTAGGGTACCTGTGGAACAAGGGGACCAAGTCCAAAAGTCACAAGCAAGTCGGAGATGGGCAGATGCCCAGGAAATGCCAGCTGTGGGTGCAAAGAAGCTGCTACTGGACAGTAGAAGCTGAGGATTCTGCAGGAACGACAAGGGCTAGAGACTTCCCCTTTGGAGGATGGATCCCCCACACCGTGGAGAGTCGTGCAGAAGTGCTTTCCTGCCGAAAGACCACCAACAAGCCTTGCTAGCTGCAAATCATGCAGTTAAGGTTTTTGGATGCTGCTGTGGCCCAGGAGGGACCAGGGTGTCGTCAATTGCGTCTGGGGACAGAGGGGGCGTCGGGCAAGACAAAGAGCCCTCTCAGAAGCAGGCAGCACCCGCAGAAGTGCCAGAACAGGCACTACGAAGAGGAGTGAAACAGTGCTCACCCAAAGTCGCACAAAGGAGTCCCACGTCGCCGGAGGACAACTTAGGAAGTCGTGCAATGCAGGTTAGAGTGCTGTGGACACAGGCTTGGCTGTGCACAAAGGATTTCCGCCGGAAGTGCACAGAGGCCGGAGTAGCTGCAAAAGTCGCGGTTCTCAGCAATGCAGTCTGGCGTGGGGAGGCAGGGACTTACCTCCACCAAACTTGGACTGAAGAGTCACTGGACTGTGGGAGTCACTTGGAAAGAGTTGCTGGATTCAAGGGACCTCGCTCGTCGTGCTGAGAGGAGACCCAGGGTACCGGTAATGCAGTTCTTTGGTGACTGTGGTTGCAGGGGGACGATTCCGTCGACCCACGGGAGATTTCTTCGGAGCTTCTAGTGCAGAGAGGAGGCAGACTACCCCCACAGCATGCACCACCAGGAAAACAGTAGAGAAGGCGACAGGATCAGCGTTACAGAGTTGCAGTAGTCGTCTTCGCTACTTTGTTGCAGTTTTGCAGGCTTCCAGCACAGTCAGCAGTCGATTCCTTGGCAGAAGGTGAAGAGAGAGATGCAGAGGAACGCTGATGAGCTCTTGCATTCGTTATCTAAGGAAATCCCCAAAGCAGAGACCCTAAATAGCAAGAAAAGGGGGTTTGGCTACCTAGGAGAGAAGATAGGCGAGCAACACCTGAAGGAGCCTATCAGAAGGAGTCTCTGACGTCACCTGCTGGCCCTGGCCATTCAGAGCAGTCCAGTGTGCCAGCAGCACCTCTGTTTCCAAGATGGCAGAGGTCTGGAGCACACTGGAGGAGCTCTGGGCACCTCCCAGGGGAGGTGCAGGTCAGGGGAGTGGTCACTCCCCTTTCCTTTGTCCAGTTTCACGCCAGAGTAGGGCTGAGGGGTCCCTGAACCAGTGTAGACTTGCTTATGCAGAAATGGGCACCATCTGTGCCCATGAAAGCATTTCCAGAGGCTGGGGGAGGCCACTCCTCCCCTGCCTTCACACCATTTTCCAAAGGGAGAGGGTGTAACACACTCACTCTGAGGAAGTCCTTTGTTCTGCCATCCTGGGACAAGCCTGGCTGGACCCCAGGAGGGCAGAAACCTGTCTGAGGGGTTGGCAGCAGCAGCAGCTGCAGTGAAACCCCTGAAAAGACAGTTTGGCAGTACCAGGGTCTGTACTACAGACCACTGGGATCATGGGATTGTGCCAACTATGCCAGGATGGCATAGAAGGGGCAATTCCATGATCATAGACATGTTACATGGCCATATTCGGAGTTACCATTGTGAAGCTACACATAGGTAGTGACCTATGTGTAGTGCACGCGTGTAATGGTGTCCCCGCACTCACAAAGTCCGGGGAATTTGCCCTGAACAATGTGGGGGCACCTTGGCTAGTGCCAGGGTGCCCTCACACTAAGTAACTTTGCACCTAACCTTTACCAGGTAAAGGTTAGATATATAGGTGACTTATAAGTTACTTAAGTGCAGTGGTAAATGGCTGTGAAATAACGTGGACGTTATTTCACTCAGGCTGCAGTGGCAGGCCTGTGTAAGAATTGTCAGAGCTCCCTATGGGTGGCAAAAGAAATGCTGCAGCCCATAGGGATCTCCTGGAACCCCAATACCCTGGGTACCTCAGTACCATATACTAGGGAATTATAAGGGTGTTCCAGTAAGCCAATGTAAATTGGTAAAATTGGTCACTAGCCTGTTAGTGACAATTTGAAAGTAATGAGAGAGCATAACCACTGAGGTTCTGGATAGCAGAGCGTCAGTGAGACAGTTAGTCATAACACAGGTAACACTTTCAGGCATACTTATGAGCACTGGGGCCCTGGCTGGCAGGGTCCCAGTGACACATACAACTAAAACAACATATATACAGTGAAAAATAGGGGTAACATGCCAGGCAAATGGTACTTTCCTACAAAACCCCCCCACAAACGAAGGACAATAAGACTAGTCATTCCCTGATGGGTCTTCATTGTCTAAGTGGAAATATCTGGAGAGTCCATCTGCATTGGAGTGGCTACTCCCAGGTCTATGTTCCACTGTATAGTCCATTCCCTGTAGGGATATGGACCACCTCAACAATTTAGGATTTTCACCTTTCATTTGTTTTAGCCAAAGTAGAGGTTTGTGGTCTGTCTGAACAATGAAGTGAGTGCCAAACAGGTATGGCCTCAACTTCTTCAGTGCCCAGACCACAGCAAAGGCCTCCCTCTCAATGGCAGACCAACGCTTTTCTCTAGGGGTCAACCTCCTACTAATAAAAGCAACAGGTTGATCCTGGCCTTCAGAATTAAGTTGTGATAAGACTGCCCCTACCCCTAATTCAGATGCATCTGTTTGGACAATTAATTTTTGGGGAGTAACAGGGGCTTTTGAGGACAGGTGCAGAGCACATGGCCTGCTTCAGCTCCTCAAAAGCTTTCTGACAGTTTGCTGTCCATAATACCTTTTTAGGCATTTTCTTGGATGTGAGGTCATTAAGAGGGGCTGCAATGGAGCCATAGTTCTTAATGAACCTTCTGTAGTACCCAGTGAGGCCTAGGAAGGCTCTCATCTGAGTCTGAGTAGTAGGGGGAACCCAATCTATAATAGTTTGGATTTTCCCCTGAAGTGGTGCAATCTGTTCCCCAACAACAAGGTGTCCCAGATAAACCACCTTTCCCTGCCCTATCTGGCACTTTGAAGCCTTGATAGTGAGGCCTGCCTTTTGCAGGGCCTCTAAAACTTTCCATAGGTGGACCAGGTGATCATCCCAGCTGGAGCTAAAGACAGCTATATCGTCCAAATATGCTGCACTAAAAGCTTCCAGCCCATGTAGGACTGTGTTCACCAACCTCTGAAAAGTGGCAGGTGCATTTTTCAATCCAAAAGGCTTTACTATGAATTGGTAATGGCCTCCAATGGTTGAAAATGCAGTTTTAGGTTTAGCATCTTCTGATAATTTGATCTGCCAATACCCTGCAGTCAAATCAAAAGTGCTTAGATACTTGGCAGATGCCAGTGTATCTATGAGCTCATCTGCCCTGGGAATAGGGTGAGCATCAGTTTTGGTTACCTGGTTGAGACCTCTGTAGTCTACACAAAACCACATTTCTTTCTTTCCATCTTTGGAATGAGGTTTTGGTACAAGTACCACAGGAGAAGCCCATGGACTTTCAGAGTGCTCAACCACTCCCAGTTCTAACATTTTCTGCACCTCTTGTTTTATGCAGTCCCTGACATGGTCAGGCTGCCTATAAATCTTACTTTTGACAGGCAAGCTGTCTCCAGTATCTATAGTGTGCTCACACCAAGAAGTGGTACCTGGCACAGTAGAGAAGAGTTCAGAAAACTGACCCAGGAGATTTATGCAATGGTCTTTCTGCTCAGCAGTAAGACAATCAGCCAAAACTACCCCTTCCACCAGAGCATCTTGTTCTGTGGAAGAGAAGAGATCAGGAAGAGGATCACTGTCTTCTTCCTGTCCCTCATCAGTTGCCATGAGCAGGGTGAGATCAGCCCTGTCATAGTAGGGTTTCAGGTGGTTGACATGGAGCACCCTAAGGGGACTCCTGGCAGTGCCTAAGTCAACTAAATAGGTGACTTCACCCTTCTTTTCAACAATTGTGTGGGGTCCACTCCATTTATCTTGGAGTGCCCTTGGGGCCACAGGCTCCAAGACCCACACTTTCTGCCCTGGTTGGTACTGAACCTAAACAGCCTTCTGGTCATGCCATTGCTTCTGGAGCTCTTGGCTGGCCTGAAGGTTTTTACTGGCCTTTTTCATGTACTCAGCCATCCTTGATCTGAAGCCAAGTACATAGTCCACTATGTCTTGCTTAGGAGCTTTTAAAGGTTGTTCCCAACCCTCCTTTACAAGTGTTAGAGGACCTCTCACAGGGTGACCAAAAAGAAGTTCAAAGGGGCTGAAGCCCACTCCTTTCTGGGGTACCTCCCTATACGCAAAAAGGAGGCATGGTAGAAGGATATCCCATCTCCTGCGGAGTTTTTCAGGGAGTCCCATAATCATGCCTTTGAGAGTTTTGTTAAATCTCTCCACCAGTCCATTTGTTTGTGGATGATAGGGTGTGGTGAACTTGTATGTTGCCCCACACTCCTTCCACATGGCCTGTAAGTATGCAGACATGAAATTGCTTGCCCTGTCTGATACCACCTCTTTTGGGAAGCCCACCCTGGAAAAGATTCCCATGAGGGCCTTTGCCACTGCAGGAGCTGTAGTGGTCCTTAGAGGAATAGCTTCAGGATATCTGGTGGCATGGTCCACTACCACCAAGATAAACCTATTGCCTGAAGCAGCAGGAGGGTCAAGGGGGCCAACTATGTCAACCCCTACCCTTTCAAAGGGAACCCCAACCACAGGCAGTGGAATGAGGGGTGCCTTTGGAGTGCCACCTGTTTTGCCACTGGCTTGACAGGTTTCACAGGACTTACAAAATTCCTTTGTGTCCTCAGACATTCTAGGCCAATGAAACAAAGGAACAAGCCTGTCCCAAGTTTTCATTTGCTCCAAATGTCCAGCAAGGGGAATGTCGTGAGCAAGAGTTAGGAGGAACTTTCTGTACTCCTGAGGAATCACCAATCTCCTGGCAGCTCCAGGTTTTGGATCCCTTGCTTCAGTGTACAAGAGGTTGTCCTCCCAGTAAACTCTGTGAGAGTCACTGACATCCCCATTTGCTTGTTTGACAGCTTGCTGTCTTAGACCCTCTAGTGTGGGACAGGTCTGCTGTGCCACACTCAGCTCCTCCCTGGCAGGCCCCCCTTCACCCAAAAGCTCAGCAGTGTCTGCTTCCAGCTCCTCTGGTGTAGGTTCTGCACAGGGTGGAAATTCTTCTTCCTCAGAAGTAGAATCCACTGTAGAGGGAGGGATAGTAGGTAGTGCTTTACTTCTACTAGCCCTTGGTCCATTGTTCCAGGATCCATGTTTCCCTGTCCTTTTTGCTTTTTGGCCTGAGCCCTGGTCAAAGCAAAAATATGCCCTGGAATGCCCAGCATTGCTGCATGAGCCTCCAACTCCACTTCTGCCCAAGCTGATGTCTCTAAATCATTCCCTAATAGACAGTCTACAGGTAAATCTGAGGCAACCACAACTTTCTTTGGGCCAGTAACCCCCCCCCCAGTTGAGATTCACAACAGCCATTGGGTGGCTAAGGGTGTTGTTGTGAGCATCGGTTACTTGGTACTGGTGACCAAGTAGGTGTTGTTCAGGGTGGACCAGTTTCTCTATCACCATTGTGACACTGGCACCTGTGTCCCTGTAGGACTGAACCTCAACACCATTTATTAGGGGTAGTTGCTTGTACGTATCCATGTTAAGGGGACAAGCAACCAAGGTGGCTAAATCAATAGCCCCCTCAGAGACTAACACAGCCTCTGTGGTCTCCCTAATCAGACCAACCCCAACTAAGTTACCAAAGGTGAGCCCAGCTACTCCTTTAGATTGGCTATTAGTAGGTTTGCTCCCACCACCACTGCTATTAGTAGGGACACTAGGTGTAGCAGTAGGGGTTGTAGTGGTAGGAGGCTTGGTGCTTTTCTTTGGACAACTGGGATCTGTTGTCCAATGGCCTTTTATTTTACATAAATAGCACCATGGTTTCTTTTCTTTGTTTTGATTTGAAGAGGATTTGGAGCCACCACCCCCACCAGAGTGTTTTTGTGGGCCTGATGAAGACTCATTTTTAGATTTGTCCCCACCCTTGTCAGAAGACTTACCATCCTTTTTCTTATTGCCATCTTTGTCACCCCCTGTATGAACCTTTCTGTTCACCCTTGTTCTGACCCATTTGTCTGCCTTCTTTCCCAATTCTTGGGGAGAGGTCAGATCAGAGTCCACCAAGTTCTGGTGCAACAAATCAGACACACAATTATTAAGAATATGCTCTCTCAGGATCAAGTTATACAGGCTGTCGTAATCAGTAACTTTACTGCCATGTAACCACCCCTCCAAGGCCTTCACTGAATGGTCAATGAAATCAACCCAGTCTTGTGAAGACTCCTTTTTGGTCTCTCTGAACTTTATCCTGTACTGTTCAGTGGTTAAGCCATAACCATCCATTAGTGCATTCTTAAGAACTTTGTAATCATTGGCTTCACTTTCTTTCACAGTAAGGAGCCTATCCCTACCTTTTCCACTAAATGATAGCCATAGGATAGCAGCCCACTGCCTTTGAGGGACATCCTGTACAGCACAGGCCCTCTCAAGTGCAGCAAACCACTTGTTAATGCCATCCCCCTCCTTATAAGGGGGAACTATCTTGTGCAGATTCCTGGAATCATGCTCTTTTGCAGGATGACTATGGGGAATACTGCTGCTGCCACCATGGGTTTCTAAACCCAACTTCTGTCTTTCCTTGTCTACTTCTAAGGTCTGTCTATCCAAATCCAGCTGTTGCTTCTTAAGCTTCAGTCTGGTTTGTTCCACTCTCAATCTATTGAGCTCCCTTTCTAACATTCTGTCATCAGGGTGGGTGGGAGGGACATGCCTTGAAAAAGAAGTATGGGAGAATGGACAGAAGGAGACCTATCCCTTACAGAAGGCACCCTAACAGCTTGGTTAACAGAAACATCACTTCTACTGTGGTGAGAAGGAATACTCTTGCTATGATATGAGACAACACTATCTGTATGGTGTGACTCTACATCAGTACCAACTATGCTAGGCTGTCTAGTAATGGGCAGGCTAGGAAGTTTATTTCCTGAATCTTTTCCTAGGGGAGTCCCTGGATCAGATTGGGAACCAGTAGCTACTTTTTCAACAGATGGGGCCCTTCTGGCCTTATCTTGTTCTTTAAGCATGTTAAGCAATAATTCCAAAGAAGGATTCTTCCGTACACTCAAACCTCTTTCTATGCAGAGATTCCTTGCTCCTTTCCAGCTAAGGTGATCATATGCAAGTTTGGACAGATCAACAGTTTGGCCCGTGCCAGACATTTTAGAAAGAGTTTAAGTGACAGAAAAAGTGAGGAAAAGTTTTTCAGAACTTTTAGAAAGACAGAAAAAAACTTTTTAAACTTTTTCAGAACTTTTAGAAAGTTTAGAGGTACTTTTCAGCACTTAGAAAAGAGTGAAAAGAGGAAATGCAAAAACTTTTTGGTTAGGTGTACATACACTGAACTTGTTTTGTATATTTTTCTCTTATGAAAAGTACAATGACAAGAGTGGTAAGTAGTCTCAAAGCACTTATCCCACCGCTGCACAACCAATGTAGGAGGCTGGACTGGCTTGTAGTGAGTACCAAGGGGTACTTACACCTTGCACCAGGCCCAGTTATCCCTTATTA